>NC_052160.1:5707750-6074869 GCF_902713615.1 Scyliorhinus canicula | reverse complement strand
CTGGCTACCCTCCGGCTCTCACTTCAACCTCAATCCATGGGTTTAAATTGACCAACATTTGCTCTGGAGCTACGGAGATTTGATCAGAGGACTTTGATCATCCGGCGCCCCCAGATGTTTATCGGATTTAGACCCCCACCCCCTCAAATAATCCAACTCCCCTCAAATAATCCAACTCCCCTTCAAATAATCCAACTCCCCTCCCCTTCAAATAATCCACCCCCCTCCCCTTCAAATAATCCACCCCCCTCCCCTTCAAATAATCCACCCCCTCCCCTTCAAATAATCCACCCCCCTCCCCTTCAAATAATCCACCCCCCTCCCCCTCAAATAATCCACCCCCCTCCCCCTCAAATAATCCACCCCCCTCCCCTTCAAATAATCCATCCCCCTCAAATAATCCACCCCCCTCCCCCTCAAATAATCCACCCCCCTCCCCCTCAAATAATCCACCCCCCTCCCCCTCAAATAATCCACCCCCCTCCCCTTCAAATAATCCACCCCCCTCCCCTCAAATAATCCACCCCCCTCCCCCTCAAATAATCCACCCCCCTCCCCCTCAAATAATCCACCCCCCTCCCCCTCAAATAATCCACCCCCCTCCCCCTCAAATAATCCACCCCTCCCCTTCAAATAATCCACCCCCCTCCCCCTCAAATAATCCACCCCCCCTCCCCTCAAATAATCCACCCCCCTCCCCTTCAAATAATCCACCCCCCTCCCCCTCAAATAATCCACCCCCTCAAATAATCCACCCCTCCCCTTCAAATAATCCACCCCCTCCCCTTCAAATAATCCACCCCCTCCCCTTCAAATAATCCACCCCCTCAAATAATCCAACTCCCCTCAAATAATCCACCCCCCTCCCCTTCAAATAATCCACCCCCCTCCCCTTCAAATAATCCACCCCCCTCCCCTTCAAATAATCCACCCCCCTCCCCTTCAAATAATCCACCCCCTCCCCCTTCAAATAATCCACCCCCCTCCCCTTCAAATAATCCACCCCCCTCCCCTTCAAATAATCCATCCCCCCCTCAAATAATCCACTCCCTTAAATAATCCCTCCCCCCCCCTTGATCCCTCCCCCCCCCTTTCTGCCAGCAACAGTCTGCTGGGATGTTCCCGATCATTAGGAGTCAAATTGAAGGTGGAAGGACAGGTGAACGTACTGAGGCTGCACCAGATAGTAAGAGCAGCAAAAGTAACAGCAAAAGAGCCTGGAAGAATGCGCAAACTTTACACTTTGTGCGTTGTCTTGATCCGACATGCACGACCTGAAAGGCAACAGCAGCAGAATCAGTCGTAACTTTCAAAAAGGCATAGAATCAGAGAAAATAGGAGCAGGAGGAGGCCAGTTGGCCCTTCGTGCCTGCTCTGCCATTCGTTATGATCATAGCTGATCATCCAATTCAGAACCTAATCCTGTCTCTTTCCCCCCCCCCCCCCCCCCCCCTATCCTATGATCCCTTTAGCCCCAAGAGCTTTATCAAACTCCTTCTTGAAGACATACAATGTTTTGACTTCAACTGCTTTCTGTGGTAGAGAATTCCACAGGCTCACCACTTTCTGGGTGAAGAAATTTCTCCTAATCTCATTCTTAAAAAGTTTACCTCGTATCCTTATACTGTGAGCCCTGGTTCTGGACTCCCCCGCCATCAGGAACATCCTCCTGCATCTGTTAGAATTTTATAGCTTTCTATGAGATCGCCCTTCATATTTCTAAACTCCAGCAAGCACTGCTGCCTCACAGCGCCAGGGACCCGGGTTTAATTCCGACTTGGGCGACTGTCTGTGTCGAGTTTGCACTTTTCCCGTTTCTGAGTGGGTTTCCTCTGGGTGCACCGGTTTCCTCCCACAGTCCAAAGATATGCAGGGTAGGTGAATTGGCCATGCTAAATTGTCCAAAAAGGTAAGGTTGTGTTACGGGGATAGGGGTGGCGATTGAACATAAGAACTAGGAGCAGGAGTAGGCCATCTGGCACCTCGAGCCTGCTCCGCCATTCGGTGAGATCATGGCTGATCTTTTGTGGAATCAGCTCCACTTTCCGGCCCGAACACCACAACCCTTCATTCGTCAAAAAACTCTATCTTTACCTTAAAAACATTTAAAGAAGGAGCCTCAACTGCCTCACTGGGCAAGGAATTCCATAGATTCACAACCCTTTGGGTGAAAAAATTCCTCCTAAACTCAGTCCTAAATCTACTTCCCTTTATTTTGAAGCTCTGCCCCCTAGTTCTACTTTCACCAGCCAGTGGAAACAACTTGCCCACATCTATCCTATCTATTCCCTTCATAATTTTATATTTTTCTATAAGATCCCTCCTCATCCTTCTAAATTCCAATGAGTACAGTCCCAGTCTACTCAATCTCTCCTCGTAATCCAACCCCTTCAGGTCTGGGATTAACCTAGTGAATCTCCTCTGCACACCCTCCAGCCCCAGTACGTCCTTTCTCAGGTAAGGAGACCAAAACTGAACACAATACTCCAGGTGTGGCCGCACTAACACCTTATACAATTGCAGCATAACCTCCCTAGTCTTAAACTCCATCCCTCTAGCAATGAAGGACAACATTCCATTTGCTTTCTTAATCACCTGTTGCACCTGCAAACCAACTTTTTGCGACTCATGCACTAGCACACCCAGGTCTCGCTGCACAGCAGCATGTTTTAATATTTTATCATTTAAATAATCCAGTTTTCTGTTATTCCTACCAAAATGGATAACCTCACATTTGTCATCATTGTATTCCATCTGCCAGACCCTAGCCCATTCACTTAACCTATCCACATCCCTCTGCAGACTTCCAGTATTCTCTGCACTTTTTGCTTTACCACTCATCTTAGAGTCATCTGCAAACATGGACACATTGCCCTTGGTCCCCAACTCCAAATCATCTATGTAAATTGTGAACAATTGTGGGCCCAACACTGATCCCTGAGGGACACCACTAGATTGCCAATCAGAGAAACACCCATTAATCCCCACTCTGCTTTCTATTAATTAACCAATCCTCTATCCATGCTACTACTTTACCCTTAATGCCATGTATCTTTATCTTATGCAGCAACCTTTTGTGTGGCACCTTGTCGAGGGCTTTCTGGATACCCAGATATACCACATCCATTGGCTCCCTGTTATCTACTGCACTGGTAATGTCCTCAAAAAATTCCACTAAATTAGTTAGGCACGACCTGCCCTTTATGATCCCATGCTGCGTCTGCCAATGGGACAATTTCCATCTAGATGCCTCGCTATTTCTTCCTTGATAGATTCCAGCATCTTCCCTACTACCGAAGTTAAGCTCACTGGCCTATAATTACCCGCTTTCTGCCTACCTCGTATTTAAACAGTGGTGTCACGTTTGCTAATTTCCAATCTGCCAGGACCACCCCAGAGTCTAGTGAATTTTGGTAAATTATCACTCGTGCATTTGCAATTTCCCTAGCCATTTCTTTTAGCACTCTGGGACGCATTTCATCAGGGCCAGGAGACTTGTCTACTTTAGCCCCATTAGCTTGCCCATCACTACCTCCTTCGTGATAACAATCATCTCAAGGTCCTCACCTGTCATAGCCTCAATTCTATCAGTCGCTGGCATGTTATTTGTGTCTTCCACTGTGAAGACCGACCCAAAAACCCTGTTCAGTTCCTCAGCCATTTCCTCATCTCCCATTATTGAATCTCCCTTCTCATCCTCTAAAGGACCAATATTTACCTTAGCCACTCTTTTTTGTTTTATATATTTGGAGAAACTTTTGCTATCTATTTTTATATTCTCAGCAGTTTACTCTCATAATCTATCTTACTCTTTATAGCTTTTTTAGTAGCTTTCTGTTGTCCCCTAAAGATTTCCAAGTCCTCTAGTCTCCCACTAACCTTTGCCACTTTGTATACTTTTTCCTTCAATTTGATACTCTCCCTTATTTCCTTAGATGTCCACGGTTCATTTTCCCTCTTTCTACCGTCCTTTTTGTTGGTATAAACCTTTGCTGAGCACTGTGAAAAATCGCTTGGAAGGTTCTCCACTGTCCCTCAACTGTTTCACCATAAAATGTTTGCTCACAGTCTACCTTAGCTAGCTCTTCTCTCATCCCATTGTAATCTCCTTTGTTTAAGCACAAAACGCTATTGTTTGATTTTAACTTCTCACCCTCCATCTGTATTTTAAATTCCACCATATTGTGATCACTGCTTCTGAGAGGATCCCTAACTATGAGATCGTTAATCAATCCTGTCTCATTACACAGGACCAGATCTAGGACCGCTTGTTCCCTCGTAGGTTCCATTACATACTGTTCTCGGAAACTATCGCGGATACATTCTATAAACTCCTCCTCAAGGCTGCCTTGATCGACCTGGTTAAACCAATCGACATGTAGATTAAAATCCCCCATGATAACTGCTGTACCATTTCTACATGCATCAGTTATTTCTTTGTTTATTGCCTGCCCCACCATAATGTTACTATTTGGTGGCCTATAGACTACTCCTATCAGTGACTTTTTCACCTTACTATCCCTGATTTCCACTCAAATGGATTCAACTTTATCACCGATGTCACCCCTTACTATCACCGATATCATCCCTTACTATTGCCCGGATGTCATCCTAAATAACAGAGCTACACCACCTCCCTTACCATCCACTCTGTCCTTCCGAATAGTTTGATACTCTCGGATATTTAACTCCCAGTCTTGACCATCCTTTAACCATGTTTCAGTAATGGCCACTAAATCGTAGTCATTCACGATGATTTGTGCCATCAACTCATTTACCTTATTCCGAATACTACAGGCATTCAGGTAAAGTACACTTATGTTGGCTTTTATACCTCTGTTTTGAGTCTTAACACCTTGATCAGTAACCTCTCCCAAGTTATATTTCCTCTTAACTTCCTTGTCTTTGAACCCATATCTTTATGTAACAACCTGCCGCGTTGCTTACTATTTATGTTTTTTCTTCCAGTTTTATTCCTTTTAGTATTACTGGGCCTATTCACTGAGCTCCCCATAATCACTGATTCTTGTACTGTCGGTTCCAATGCCCCAGGAATTTGAATCCCCCCCTCTTGCACCATCTCTCGAGCCACGCATTCATCCTATCTATCCTGACATTCCTACTCAGACTAGCTCGTGGCACTGGTAGCAATCCTGAGATTACTAACTTTGAGGTCCTACTTTTTAGTTTAACTCCTAAAGCCCTGAATTCAGCTTGTGGGACCTTGTCCCGTTTTTTGCCTATATCGTTGGTGCCTATGTGCACCACAACAGCTGGCGGTTCACCCCCTCCCCCAGAATGTCCTGCAGCCGCTCCGAGACATCCTTGACCCTTCCACCAGGGAGGCAACATACCATCCTGGAGTCTCGATTGCGTCCACAGAACCGCCTGTCTATTCCCCTTACGATTGAGTCCCCTATCACTATAGCCCTGCCATTCTTCCTGCCCTGCTGCGCAGCAGAGCCAGCCACGGTGCCATGAACCTGGCTGCTGCTGCCTTCCCCTGGTGAGCCATCTCCCTCAACAGTATCCAAAGCAGTATATCTGTTTTGCCGGGAGATGACCGCAGGGGACACCTGCACTGCCTTCCTACTCTTGCTCTGTCTTTTGGTCACCCAGGTTTGATTTCCGGCTTGGGTCACTGTCTGTGTGGAGTCTGCATGTTCACCACATGTCTGCATGGGTTTCCTCCGGGTGCTCCGGTTTCCTCCCACAAGTCCTGAAAGACGTGCTGTTAGGTGAATTGGACATTCGGAGTTCTCTCTCAGTGTACCCAAACAGGCGCCGGAATGCGGCGACTTGGGGCTTTTCACAGTAACTTCATTGCAGTCTTAATGTAAGCTTCCTTGTGACAATAAAGATTCAACAAAAAAGATAAGGAGCACAAAACTTTATACAATATGGTCTCACCAAGGCCCTGCATAATTGCAGCAAGACACCCTGCTCTTGTACTCTAATCTTATTGCTATGACAGCCAACATGCCATTTGCCTTATTCACCGCCTCCTATACCTGCATGCTTTCTTTCAGCGACTGGTATACAAGGACATCCTGGTCTGGTTGCACATTCATCTCTCCCAATGTATAGCTACTCAGATAATAGCCTGCCTTCCTGTTTTTGATACCAAAGTGGATACCAAACTGGTGACAATAAGCGATTATTATTATTATAACTTTGCATTTATTGAGATTACACTGCATCTGCCATGCATTTGCCCACTCACTCACTCAACTTGTCCAAAACACACTGAAGCATCCCTGCATCCTCCTCCCAGCTCATCTTCCCACCCAGCTTGGTATCTTCAGCAAATTTGGTGATATATTTAGCTTCCTCATCTGAATAATTGATACATGATGTGAATAACTGGTGTCCTAGCACTGATCCCTGTGGTACCCAACTAGTCTGTCTGTCACGAGGAAAAAGACCCGTTTTTGCCACCTTTGCCTGTCAGCCAACCGGTTTTATATCCATCTCAATACACTACTCCAATCCTATGCAAATTAATTTTACATGTTAATCTCTTATGTGGGACCTTGTTGAAAGCCTTCTGAACCACATCCACTCGCTCCCCCTCATCAGGTCTACAAGTTACATCCTCTAAGAATTCCTGTAGATTTGTCAAGCATGATTTCCCTTTCATAAATCCATGCTAACCCTGTCAAATTCTATTAGTTTTCCGAATGTTCTGCTATTAAATCTTTTGTAATGGACACTAGCATCTTCCACATTACTGATGTTAGGCAACTGGTCTATAACGTTGTTACATTGGCTACCCTCCAATCTGTAGGAACTGTTCCAGCACCTTAGAATCTTGGAAAATGACCACCAATGCATCCACTATTTCTCGGGTCACTTCCTTAAATACTCTGGGATGTAGATTATCTGGCCGTGGGGATTTATTGGCCTTCAATCTCATTAATTTCCCCAACATCATTTCCCCACTAATTACTGATTTCCTTCAGTTCTTCCTTCTCACTAAACCCTGTGTTCCCCAACATTTCTGGTGTGTTATTTGTGTATTCCTTTGTGAAGAAAGAATCAAAGTATGTATTTAGTTGGTCAGCCATTTCTTTGTCCCCCATTATAAATTCCCCTATTTCTGACTAAAGGACCTACACTAGTCTTCACCAAACCTTTCTCTTCACACACCTATAGAAGCTTTTACAATCAGTTTTTGTTTCCCGCAAGATTACACTCTTATTTTATTTTCCCCTTCTTAATCAATCGATTTCTCATCCTTTGCTGAATTTTAAATTGCTCCCAATCCTCAAGTCTGCTGATATTTCTGGCCAATTTTTATGCCTCTTCCTTGGATCTAATACTATCTCTAATTTCCTTGTAAGCCATGGTTTGACCAGCTTTGCCATTTGTAAATGTAAATTATCTTTAATGAAAATGAAATGAAAATTGCTTATTGTCACAAGTAGGCTTCAAATGAAGTTACTGTGAAAAGCCCCTAGTCGCCACATTCCGGCGCCTGTTCGGGGAGGCTGTTACGGGAACTGGCCTGCTTGGTCTGCTTTCAAAGCCAGCGATTTAGCCCTGAGCTAAACAGCCCCTTTATTGTTACAAGTAGGCTTACATTAACACTGCATTGAAGTTACTGTGAAAAGCCCCTAGCCCCCACATTCCGGCGCCTGTTTGGGTACACAGAGCGAGAATTCAGAATTCTCAGCTGGTACGGGGATTGAACCTGTGCTGCTGGCCTTGTTCTGCATCACAAACCAGTTGTCTAGCCCAATGAGCTAAGCCAGCTCAATTTCTTTTTACGCCAGACAGGAATAAACAATTGTAGTTCACCAAGTTTGCCATTGCTTATCCACAGTCATCCATTTAAGTAACGTTCCCCAATCAATCGTAGCCAACTTGTGCCTCATACCATTGTAATTTCCTTCATCTAGTCTCAGAATCTTGATGAAGAATTCTATCATATTATGGTTGCTGATCCCCAAGGGGCCTTGCACAGCTAGATTGCCAATTATTCCTTCCTCATTACACAATACCCAGTCTAGGATATCCTGTTCTCTAGTTGGTTCCTCAAATATTGGTCTATAAAACTATCCCGTACGCACTCCAGAAATTCCTCCTATACGATATTGTAATAAATTTGATTTGCCCAATCCAAATGCAGATTAAAGTCACTCAAAATTACAGATGTTCCTTTAATCACATGCGCCTCTAATTTCCTATTTAATGCCATTCCCAGCATCACTACTACAGTTTGTGGGTACAACCCCCACAAACAGTTTTTGGCCCTTGGTGTTTCTCAGCTCTACCCATACGGATTCCACATCGTTGAAGTTAATATCTTTCCTCGCAATTGTGTTAATTTCCTCTTAACCAGCAATGCAACCCCCTCGCCTTTTCCTTGTTATCTGTCCTTCCTAAATACTGAATACCCCTGGATATTCAGTTCCCATTTTTGGTCACCCTGCAGCCATGTCTCTGTAATCCTGACTATATCATACCTATTTGCGCGATTAATTCATCTACCTTATTGTGAATGCACCACGCATTCAGGCATAAAGCCGTAAGGCTTATCTTTTTAACATTCCTTGTCCCGTTCCATATTTTTCACTGTGGCCCTGTTTGATTCTGGCTTTGATTTCTCTGGTGGAATGGGTTCCCAGCTTCTCGGGTGGTCCAGATGTTTTTTCACAGCCTTCCCGGACTTTGTAAGAAACTGGGCCAGCCTATTCCAGTAAGAGTCCTGGGATCCATTGTGAACTATCTTCAAAGATCCGCACGTAGATGGCATCTCCTATTCTGATATCACTTTTCTTATTCCCTTTCTGTTTTCCGTTCTTATCCTTGTTTCCCCATTCTCTGTCTCCTCGCTTAGATTTCCATCCCTCTGCCATTTTAGTTGTAACCCTGCCCACCAGCCCCAGCAAAAATCTAGGACATTAGTCCCTTTCCTGCCCAAGTGTAACCCATCTAATTTGTACTGGCCACATCCCCCAGAACTGCTCCCAATGTCCAAGGAATGTGAAACCCTTCCCTTTGCACCATCTCTTCAGCCACGTATTCATCTGATATATCTTTCCATTTCTGCTCGACTAGCAAATTGTATCTTATTCATTGCATTTTGTACAAAGCTGAGGCAAATGATCTAGAATGACATCTTTGATTTATTGGACCGACGCCATCCGCATTAAGAAGAGTTGATGTTTGGAATGAAGTTGCTTGTCTTGAAGGATGCAGCAACTTCACAGAGCTTTGTGCACAGAATGGAATCATAGAAACTCAGCATAGCCTATCATGCCTTACTGGCTTTTAGAAAAAGCAATCGTACTTATGCTCTCAGTCCAACTTTTTGTATGTCACCCTATACGATCCTCATGTCCCTGTCCAATTCCCTTTTTAAGTTATTTATAGCATCATTGTTCCCCAAATTTTCAGGTAGAATATTCCAAATTGTGATAGTTCTCTGAAGGAAAAAAATTCTTCTCATCTGCACTGTAGATCTCTTACTAGTGGTTATCGACCCACTTGACACATGAAATTGTTTTTCTCTATTTTTCTCTATTAGACCAATTGAAACCCCTCAGCATCTTGGAAACCTCTATTCAGTTACCTCTTTGTTCCAGTCCCTCCTCATATCTGATATCCCTCATCCCTGGTAAATCTCAACTCTTTCTAAGGCCGTTGCATCTCCTGTGTGGTGCTCAAAATTGTCCATAATACTGTGATTAGTCACAGTGAATATATAGCACAGATCAGACCATGCAGATAGTTATGCCTCCACACTGGTCTTCTACAACCTTTCATTTTACTCAATTAGCATAACCAGCTATCCTTTTTTCCTCTTGGTTTACCCAGCTTCCCCTTCAATGCATCTATACTGTTTGCCTCACCGACTCCCCGTGGTAGCAAATTCCACATTCTAGCTACTCTGGGTTAAGATGTTGCTCCTGAATTCCCAATTAGATTTATTGGCGACTATCTCATGGCCTCTCGTTCTGGCCTCACTTGCAAATGCATGTATCTTCTCTATGTCTTTCCTGTCAAACTGTTTCATAATCTTAGACCTCAATCAGGTGATCCCTCAATATTGATGATGCCAGGGAAACCTCCTGTTCTTCCAGTAGCACTGTAAGATTGGATATATTTACTTGAAAAGGCAAATAGGGTCTTGGCATGCTGTCTCATTCAAAGTATTGCACCGGTGCAGTATTTTGTCAGTACTGCACTTAAGTCGCTGCTTAAACTATGTGTTTATATCCATTGTGGGGTTTGAATCACAATTGTCTGACTCAGAGGCGAGAGTGTGAGCAACTGTGTCAAACTGACAGCGCAGTAACAACAAATAACAAGTTTGTGAAAACATTCGCTCGTTAAGGGAGAAGTACTTAGGACAGAATATAAGCTAAACCTTTTCAGTTTGGCTAACACCAAAAAATAAACAGACATTTTAATTTAATAGTAAATAAAAATGATACATCGCATTTCGATGCATGGTTCAACTGAACTCTCAGAGCAAGCTTGCTTGACCAATAAATACTTGCTTATTTTTCTTCTCACAGTTTGTGATTTAAGTTAATATAGTTTTTTTTTATTTCCACTGATGTGACATTAAATCAGCATGAAGGTCACGGATATGAAAAAGACTAAACAAAGTACCATTATACAGTTGGCACATGCCGAACAGATCATGACCCTTTGGGAAAACAAGAACTATATCAATGTAATAATTCCAGGAGGTGCTGCAGCTCCGGACATTTGGCAACTGCCGTTCTGGGCCTGGGAGCTTCATTTTAAAGACCCTGCTAACAAGCCCAGCTGGGTGGGCCTCTGCCCACTCACCACAGGAACCCGTATTCTAGGAAGCCCATGGGGAGATAAAATCAGCGAATGTTTCTCGTGAGGATTATCATATCCCTAACCCCTCAAGTTCAAATCATCCCCCTCACTCCCATGAAAAAAGACCTCTTCCGTCGCTTCACACAAGACCTTGGGTTGGCGGAGCCGGATTGAGGGGGAGGGTGGGGGGTGGTGTGAAATGAACTGGGGATCATCGCTTCCTTGTTGAGCGCCAAAGAGCCATAGACGCAGGTTCGTCGTTGCTGCTGACATCTGGCAGAGGATCAGTCATCATTTCGGACAGCAAATCCTCATCGCCGGGGAGGGGAACGACTCCTGGGGGCAAGAGGCTGTCTGGCCCTCCATAGGCTGAGTCCCCACACCTTTGGTTCTCGCAATGGGCATCAAGGGCGTAGTTTCTCGGGCAGCGGAGAGCTTTAGGTACCTGGGGGTGCAGGTGGCCAGGGACTGGGGGACTCTTCACAAGCATAACTTCACCAGACTGGTAGATCAGATGGAGGAGGAGTTCAGGGGGTGGGACATGCTGCCATTGTCGTTGGCGGGGAGGGTACAGTCCGTCAAAATGACGGTGCTTCCGAGGTTCTTGTTCCTTTTTCAGTGCCTGCCCATCTTTATCCCCAGGGCCTTCTTTAGGAGAGTGACCAGCAGTATTCTGAGCTTTGTGTGGGCACATGGGACTCCGAGAGTGAGGAGGGTGTTCCTGGAGCGAGGAAGGGATAGAGGCGGGCTGGCCCTGCCCAACCTTCTGGAGTACTATTGGGCAGCCAATGTGTCAATGGTGCGTAAATGGGTGATGGAGGGGGGAGGGGCGGCGTGGAAAAGAATGGAGATGGCGTCATGTAGAGGTACGAGCCTGGAGGTGATGGTAACGGCACCGTTGCCGCTCTCCCCTAAGAGGTTTACCACGAGCCCGGTGGTGGTGGCGACCCTAAGAATCTGGGGACAGCGGAGACGGCATCGGGGGGAAACGGGGGGCTCGATGGAGGCTCCACTGGGTGGCAACCATCGGTTCATCCCGGGGAACACGGATGGGGGATTCAGGGGGTGGCAAAGGGCGGGCATCAGCAAATTGAGGGACCTGTTTATTGGCGGGAGGTTTGCGGGCCTGGGGGAACTGGAAGATAAATTTGGCCTTCCCCAAGGGAACATGTTCAGATACTTGCAGGTAAAGGCGTTTGCTAGGCGACAGGTAGAGGGATTCCCTTTGCTGCCCTCGCAGGGGACGATGGCCAGAGTGCTTTCGGGGGTGTGGGTAGGAGAGGGGAAGGTGTCTGACATCTATACGGTAATGCAGGAGGTGGAGGAGTCGTCAGTAGAGGAGCTGAAGGCTAAATGGGAGGAGGAGCTCGGGGAGCAGATAGAGGACGGGACTTGGGCGGAGGCCTAGGAGAGAGTCAACTCTTCCTCCTCATGTGCGAGGCTTAGTCTCATCCAATTTAAGGTGCTGCACCGGGCCCACATGTCCGGGACTAGGATGAGTAGGTTCTTTGGGGGTGAGGACAAGTGCACCAGATGTTCGGGGAGTCCAGCGAACCACGCCCATATGTTCTGGGCATGCCCAGCACTGGAAGAATTCTGGAAGGGGGTGGCGGGGACGGTGTCGAGTGTGGTTGGATCCAGGGTCAAACCAGGGTGGGGACTCGCGATTTTTGGAGTTGCGGTAGAGCCGGGAGTGCAGGAGGCGAAAGAGGCCGGTGTCCTGGCCTTTGCGTCCCTAGTAGCCCGTCGAAGGATTCTGTTACAATGGAAGGATGCGAGGCCCCCAAGCCTGGAGACCTGGATCAGTGACATGGCGGGATTTATAAAATTGGAAAAGGTCAAATTTGCCCTGAGAGGATCAATACAAGGGTTCTATAAACGATGGCAGCCTTTTCTGGACTTCGTGGCTCAGAGATAAGTAACGTGGTCAATAGCAGCAGCAACCCGGGGGGGGGGGGGGGGGGGGGTGCATTATTGTAGTGTTTATTCTGTAACTTTATAGTGTGTTTGTAAAAATGCTGGGTTGTTCATGGGGATGGGGCGAATGTATATGATTGTTAATATTATTGTTATTTTCGGTATTTTACCAAGGTGCGTCAATGTTGTATAAAATCAAAATTTTCAATAAAAATTATTTTTTTTTTAAAAGGGCGTAGGTTCTACTGAAATCATCTCACTGGAATGGGTTCCCAGCTTCTCGGGTAGCCCAGATATTTTTTCACAACCTTCCTGGACTTTGTAAGAAACTGGACCAGCCTATTCCAGCAAGAGTCCTGGGATCCACTGTGAACTATCTTCAAAGATCCACACATAGACAGCATCTCCTATTCTGAAGGTCCTTCCGCGACTTCTGATATCATAATTTCTCTTTTAGGTCTCCGCAGTCGTTGTCCCATTAATAATTTTGCTGGGGTTTATGGGTCAGATGGGAGGGGTGGATCCCTGGAGGTTTGCGAGGCCAAGGGCCAGGGAGTACTCTTTTTTCTCCCACGTGCATAAGGCCTATTCCAGGATTGATTTTTTTGTCCTGAGCAGGGGGCTGGTTTCGAGGGTGGAGGATGCTGAATACTCTGCTATAACCATTTTGGATCATGCCCTGCACTGGGTGGACCTCGGGCTGGGGAAGGAGAGGGACCAGCGTCTGCTCTGGCGCTTGGAGGTGGGACTGCTGGCAGACGAGGAGGTGGCCGGGAGGGTTCGGGGGTGTATCAAGAGGTACCTTGAAGCCAACGATAACGGGGAGGTCCGAGTGGGGACGGTCTGGGAGGCACTGAAGGCGGTGATTATAGGGAAGTTGATTTCCATCCGAACCCATAGGGAGAGGGGAGGGGAGAGGGAGAGGGAGAGATTGGTAGGGGAGATGGTGAGGGTGGATAGGAGATATGCGGAGGCTGCGGAGGAGGGATTGCTGGGGGAGCGGCGTAGCCTTCAGGCCAGGTTCGATCTACTGACCACCAGAAAGGCGGAAGCTCAGTGGAGGAAAGCACAGGGAGCGCTGTATGAATACGGGGAGAAGGCGAGTAGGATGCTGGCACACCAGCTCCAAAAGCGAGACGCGGCCAGGGAGATTGGGGGAGTGAAGGATAGAGATGGGAAGGTGGTGCGGAGGGGGGTAGAAGTTAATGGGGTCTTTAGGGACTTTTATGGGGAACTGTACCGGTCTGAACCCCCAGTGGAGGGGGGGTGGGGATGGGGCGCTTCTTGGACAAGCTGCGATTTCCGAAGGTGGAGGAGGGACTGGGGGCGCCGATTGAGCTGGAGGAGCTGGTTAAAGGGATAGGGAGCATGCAGTCGGGGAAGGCGCCGGGACCGGATGGGTTTCCGGCTGAATTTTATAAAATGTATGCGGACCTGTTGGGCCCCCTGTTGGTTCGGACCTTTAACGAGGCAAGGGAGGGGGGGCTTTTCCCCCAGCTATGTCACGGGCGCTGATTTCCTTGATCCTTAAGCGGGACAAGGACCCTCTGCAGTGTGAGTCATATAGGCCGATCTCGCTGCCAAATGTAGACACAAAGCTGTTGGCAAAGATCTTAGCTACAAGAATAGAGGATTGTGTGCCGTGGGTCATTCACGAGGACCAGACGGGGTTTGTAAAGGGAAGACAGTTGAATACCAATGTACGAAGGCTTCTCAATGTCATTGTGATGCCGGCTGTGGGAGGGGAGGCGGAGATAGTGGTGGCATTAGATGCGGAGAAGGCCTTTGATAGGGTCGAGTGGGGGTATCTGTGGGAGGTGTTGGAAAGGTTTGGGTTTGGGGAGTGGTTTGTCCGTTGGGTGAGGTTGCTTTATGAGGCCCCGATGGCCAGTGTAGCCATGAATAGGAGGAGGTCGGAGTACTTTCGGCTGCACCGGGGGACGAGACAGGGGTGTCCCCTGTCCCCCTTGCTCTTTGCGTTGGCAATTGAGCCCCTGGCCATGGCGTTGATGGAGTCGGGGAAATGGAGGGGCCTGGTGCGGGGTGGGGAGGAGCATCGAGTATCGCTTTTATGCAGACGACCTGTTGCTGTATGTGGCGAACCCGGTGGGGGGAATGCCGGAGGTGATGAGGATTCTCAGCGAATTTGGGGGCTTTTCTGGGTATAAGCTCGACCTGGGTAAGAGCGAGCTGCTCGTGGTGCACCCGGGGGATCAGGAGGAGCAGATTGGTAGGCTCCCACTGAAGCAGGCAGGAAGGAGCTTTAGGTACCTGGGAGTCCAGGTGGCTAGGAGCTGGGGGGCCCTGCACAAGCTCAACCTCACAAGGTTGGTGGAGCAAATGGAGGAGGATTTCAAAAGGTGGGATATGTTACTGCTGTCACTGGCGGGTAGGGTGCAGTCCGTCAAGATGACGGTACTCCCGAGGTTTTTGTTCTTGTTTCAGTGCCTTCCCATCCTTATCCCAAAGGCCTTTTTTAGGAGGGTCAACAGGAGTATTACGGGATTTGTATGGGCGCATGGGACTCAGAGGGTGAGAAGGGTGTTCTTGGGACAGGGATAGGGGGGGGGGGGGCTGGCGCTGCCCAACCTCTGTGGGTACTATTGGGCTGCCAGCGCAGCGATGGTGAGTAAGTGGGTAATGGACGGGGAAGGGGCAGCATGGAAGAGGATGGAGATGGCGTCCTGTGTGGACACGAGCTTGGAGACGCTGGTAACGGCGCCGTTGCTGCTCCCTCCAACGAGGTATACCACGAGCCGCATGGTGGCGGCTACCCTCAAAAGTTGGGGGCAATGGAGACGGCATGGGGGGAGGTGGGGGTTTCAATGGAGTCCCCGATACGGGGGGACCACCGGTTTGTTCCAGGGAGCATCGATGGCGGATTTCTGGGCTGGCACAGGGTAGGTATTAGGAGGTTGAGGGACCTGTTTGTGGAGGGGAGGTTCGCGAGCCTGGGCGAGTTGGAGGGGAAGTTTGGGCTCCCCCCCGGGGAACATGTTTAGGTACATGCAGGTTAGGGCATTTGCCAGGCGGCAGGTGGAGGGGTTCCCTCTGTTGCCCCCACGTGGGGTACGGGACAGGGTGCTCTCGCGGGTGTGGGTTGGAGGAGGGAGGATTTTGGACGTGTACCGCGTAATGCAGGAGGTACATGAGGCCTCGGTGGAGGAGCCGAAGGGTAAATGGGAAGATGAGCTGCGTGAGGAGATTGAGGAGGGGACGTGGGCGGATGCCCTGGAAAGGGTGAATTCCTCCTCTTCCTGTGCGAGGCTTAGCCTCACACAGTTCAAGGTGCTGCACAGGGCCCACATGACTGGGACGAGGATGAGTAGGTATTTCGGGGGCGAAGACAGGTGTGCTAGGTGCTCGGGGAGCCCAGTGAACCGCGCCCATATGTTTTGGGCATGCCCAGCGCTGGGGGAGTTTTGGAAGGGGACAGCAAGGACAGTGTCGAGGGTGGTAGGATCCAGGGTCGAGCCAGGCTGGGGACTCGCAATTTTTGGGGTTGCAGTGGAGCCGGGAGTGCAGGAGGCGAAAGAGGCCGGTGTTCTGGCCTTTGCGTCCCTAGTAGCCCAGCGGAGGTTCTTGCTTCAATGGAAGGATGCGAGGCCCCCAAGCATGGAGGCCTGGATCAATAATATGGCTTGGTTCATCAAATTGGAGAAGGTGAAATTTGCCCTGAGGGGATCAGTACAGGGGTTCTTTAGGCAGTGGCAGCCTTTCCTGGACTTCCTGGCGGAACGGTAGGGAAATAGGCCGGCAGCAGCAGCAACCGGGGGGGGGGGGGGGGGGGGGGGGGTTCGTTGGGAGGGAGAATTGTGTACATGGGTTTGTTGGATGTGGCGGGTGTTATCTCTTTCCTTTTTGTTGTTTGTTTTTTTTTGTTTTTGTTTTAGTAGTTGCTTTTGTAGTTGGGTGGGTGTTGTTCTTGGGTTTTACCATGGTTGTTCTGTTAATATTGTTTTGTTGTTTATATTTTGTGAAAACCTTAATAAAAATTTTTTTTAAAAAAAAACTTAATAATTTTGCTGGCACGACTCATGTTGTCATGTGTGGCATGGTTCTAGAATCAAAGAGGAAACGGGTCACTTTTGTATCTAGGGAACCAGCAGGCTGTTTCTTCATTCCGGTTTTGAATGTTTGAACTGCCTGTTCGACAGGGCCATTGGATGATTGGTGGTAGATAGCATTCAGGTATGTCTAATGCCATTCAACTTCATGAATGCCTGAAAGTCTACACTGGAAAGGATATGAGGATCTCTAGTATGCTGTAGGTACATAAACTTTGCCGGTATTGTTACATGAGAATTCATGGAGGACATATGATGTACTTCTAACCATTTTGAGTCGGCGTTGCCTAATAAGGAACATAGATCTCAAGAACGTGCCAGCAAAGTCCATGTGCACCCACATGGTGTTCCTGGCCATTCCCATGGGTGCACAGAGGCCGAAATTGGAGCATTGCTTCACCAGATTATCGATGTCTCTATCAAACCCGGACCGCCAGACATTGAAATGCTTGCAAGCATTTTCATCTTGGACACCCCGGGTGTTCATTTTGTAATTCTGTCAGGATTAGGTGCCGACCTGAGAAGGGGATGACCACTCAGGCTCTCCACAGGATGATGCCATCTTCTACATTTGGCTCTTGTTGTTTCGTAAGGAAGGGCTTCATGTCATCCGTGGGGTGTCCTCTGATTCTGTCACTGAGGATCGTATGGCGCAATTTTGCCAGCGTGGAGCCCTTTTGGGTCCACACTTTAATCTGCTTCGGAAAATGGCATGGTATCCAGGAAGTTCAAGGTTATGATGACCTCTTTCAATGGGCAGTGGGAGGTTACTCAGGGCATCCGTGTTTGCAATTGTGTTCCTGGGCAGTGCTTGACAGAGTATTAGATCAGATTTAAAATAAAAGCAAATTACTGCGGATGCTGGGATCTGAAACCAAAGAGAAAATGCTGGAAAATCTCAGCAGGTCAGGCAGCATCTTTTTTTTAATAAATAATTTTTATTCAAAATTTTTCACATTTTCAACAACAAACAAAAATAAGAGAAACAACAAAAATTGCATAAATAAACAGAGTATAGCTATATCACACATTCCCCCCCAGGTATTACTGAGACTTGGTTGAGGGAAGGGCAGGACTGGCAACTGAATATCCGAGGGTGCTTCAGGAGGGATAGAGAGGGAGGTAGAAGGGGTGGAGGAGTTGCATTACTCGTCAGAGATGATATCACAGCTGTGATTAAGGAGGGCACGATAGAGGATTCGAGCACTGAGGCAATATGGGTGGAGCTAAGAAATAGGAAGGGCGCAGTATCATTGTTGGGACTTTACTACAGGCCTCCCAAAAGTGAGCATGAAGTAGAGGTACAAATATGCAGACAGATTATAGAAAAATGTAGGAGCAATAGGGTGGTTGTGATGGGAGATTTTAACTTCCGCAACATTGAATGGGATTCGTGTAGTGTTGGAGGCGTAGATGGAGCAGAGTTTGTAAGGAGCATCCAGGAGAGTTTTTTAGAGCAGTATGTAAATAGTCCAACTCGGGAAGGGGCCATACTGGACCTGGTATTGGGGAATGATCCCGGCCAGGTGGTTGATGTTTCAGTCGGTGATTACTTTGGGAATAGCGATCACAATTCCGTAAGTTTTAGAATACTCTTGGACAAGGACAAGAGTGGTCCGAAAGGAAGAGTGCTAAATTGGGGAAAGGCAGAGTATAACAAAATTCGGCAGGAGCTAGGGAATGTGGATTGGGTGCAGCTGTTTAAGGGTAAATCCACATTTGAAATGTGGGAGTCTTTTAAGGAAAGGTTGATTAGAGTGCAGGACAGACATGTTCCTGTGAAAATGAGAGATAGAAATGGCAAGATTAGGGAACTATGGATGACGGGTGAAATTGTGAGACTAGCTAAGATGAAAAAGGAAGCATGTGTAAGATCGAGGCGACTCAAAACTGATGAAGCTTTGGAGGAATATCGGGAAAGTAGGACGAATCTCAAACGCGCAATAAAAAGGTCTAAAAGGGGTCATGAAATATCTTTGGCTAACAGGGTTAAGGGAAATCCCAAAGCCTTTTATTTGTATGTAAGGAGCAAGAGGGTAACTAGGGAAAGGATTGGCCCACTCAAAGACAAGAGAGGGAATTTATGCGTGGACTTAGAGGAAATGGGTGAGATTCTTAATGAGTACTTTGCATCGGTATTCACAAAGGAGAGGGACAAGACGGATGTTGAGGCTAGGGATGGATGTTTAAATACTCTAGGTCAATTTGTCATACGGAAAGGGGAAGGTTAGGGTATTCTAAAAGACATTAAGGTGGACAAGTCCCCAGGACCGGATGGGATCTATCCCAGGTTACTGAGGGAAGCGAGGGTCGAAATAGCTGGGGCCTTAACAGATATCTTTGCAGCACCCTTCAGCACGGGTGAGGTCCCGGAGGACTGGAGAATTGCTAATGTTGTCCCTTTGTTTAAGAAGGGTAGCAGGGAAAATCCAGTGAATTACAGACCTGTGAGCTTGACGTCAATGGTAGGCAAACTGTTGGAGAAGATACTGAGGGATAGGACCTATTCACATCTGGAAGAAAATAGACTTATCAGTGATGGGCAGCATGGTTTTGTGCAAGGAAGGTCATGTCTTACAAACCTAATAGAATTCTTTAAGGAAGTGACAAAGTTAATTGATGAGGGAAGGGCTGTAGATGTCATATACATGGACTTTAGTAAGGCATTTGATAAGGTTTCCCATGGCAGGTTGATGGCAAAAGTGAAGTTGTATGGGGTTCAGGGTGTACTAGCTAGATGGATAAAGAACTGGCTGGGCAACAGGAGACAGAGAGTAGTGGTGGAAGGGAGTGTCTCAAAATGGAGACGGGTGACTAGTGGTGTTCCACAGGGACCGTGCTCAGACCACTGTTGTTTGTGATCTACATAAATGACCTGGAGGAAGATATAGGTGGTCTGATTAGCAAGTTTGCAGATGATACAGTGGAGTTGCAGATAGCGAGGAGGACTGTCAGAGAATACAACAAAATATAGATAGATTGGAGAGTTGGGCAGAGATGTGGCAGATGGAGTTCAATCCAGGCAAATGCGAAGTGATGCATTTTGGAAGATCAAATTCAAGAGCGGACTATATGGTCAATGGAAGGGTCCTGGGGAAAATTGATGTATAGAGAGATCTGGGAGTTCAGGTCCATTGTACCCTGAAGGTGGCAACGCAGGTTGATAGAGTGGTCAAGAAGGCATACAGCATGCTTGCCTTCATCGGACGGGGTATTGAGTACAAGAGTAGGCAGGTCATGTTACAGTTGTATAGGACTTTGGTTAGGCCACATTTGGAATACTGCGTGCTGTTCTGGTCACCACATTACCAGAAGGTTGTGGATGCTTTGGAGAGGGTGCAGAGGAGGTTCACCAGGATGTTGCCTGGTATGGAGGGTGCTAGCTATGAAGAAAGGTTGAGTAGATTAGGATTGTTTTCGTTGGAAAGACGGAGGTTGAGGGGGGACCTGATTGAGGTATACAAAATTATGAGAGGTATGGACAGGGTGGATAGCAACAAACTTTTTCCAAGAGTGGGGGTGTCAATTACAAGGGGTCACGATTTCAAGGTGAGAGGGGGAAAGTTTAAGGGAGATGTGCGTGGAAAGCTTTTTACGCAGAGGGTGGTGGGTGCCTGGAACACTTTACCAGCGGAGGTGGTAGAGGCGGGCTTGATAGCATAATTTAAGAGGCATCTAGACAGGTATATGAACGGGCGGCAACAGAGGGAAGTAGACCTTGGAAAATAGGAGACAGGTTTAGATAAAGGATCTGGATCGGCGCAGGCTGGAAGGGCCTGTTCCTGTCCTGTAATTTTCTTTGTTCTTTGTTCTACATGCCCCCCATTAAACGATAATAAATACAATAGTAAACACAGAGTACCCCCGGGTTGGTGCTGCTGCTGACCGTCTCCTAACGCTCCGCTAGAAAGTCTAGGAACGGTTGCCACCGCCTGAAGAACCCTTGCACAGATCCTCTTGAGGCAAATTTGACCCTCTCTAATTTAATAAACCCTGCCATGTCGCTGATCCAGGCTTCCACACTTGGGGGCCTCGCATCCTTCCACTGCAACAGAATCCTCCGCCGGGCTACCAGGGACGCAAAGGCCAGAATACCGGCCTCTTTCGCCTCCTGCACTCCCAGCTCGTCCGATACCCCAAATATTGCGAGCCCTCAGGTCGGCTTAACCCGGTTGTTCACCATCTTCGACACCGTCCTCCCAACGTCCCTCCAGAACTCATCCAGCGCTGAGCACACTCAGAACATGTGGGCGTGGTTTGCCGGGCTCCCCGAACACCTCACACACCTGTCCTCTACCCCAAAAAACCGACTCAGCCTTGCCCCAGTCATGTGCGCCCTGTACAGAACCTTAAATTGTATCAGGCTAAGCCTGGTGCAAGAGGAGGAAGAATTTACCTTACCGAGGGGGTCCGCCCACGTACCCTCGTCTCTCTCCCCAAGCTGCTCCTCCCATTTACCTTTTAGCTCCTCCACCGAGGCCTCCTCCTCCTGCATCTCCTGGTAGATCGCCGAGACCTTGCCCTCTCCAACCCACGCCCCCGAGAGCACCCTATCCTGGATCCTGCGTGTTGGCAACAGTGGGAATGCCCTCACCTGCCGTCTTACGAACGCCACTTACCTGCATGTACCATTGCGGTTTTTTGCTGTGGCGCGTTGGAACTGTCGATCGATGAGTCGAGCGCCATATCCCGTTCGTACGAGGGCATCTTTCAGCATCTGTAGGTGTCTGTTACGCTCCTCCTCGTCTGAGCAGATCCTGTGTATACAGAGGGCTTGTCCATTGGGGATGGCTTCTTTAATGTGTTTTGGGTGAAAGCTGGAAACGACTACACGATGAGATCAATAAATTCCATCCCACCACCAGACTCACCATGGACTATTCTCCAAATTCTGTTGCATTCTTGGACACACTCATCTCCATCAAGGACGGTCACCTCAGCACTTTGCTTTGCCGCAAGCCCACAGACAACCTCACGATGCTCCACTTCTCCAGCTTTCACCTGCTTAGAAGTGGAAATAATTACTTCATGGTCACCACGGTCATATCTCTCCAGTCCAAATATGTTCAGTAATCACTCTCTGTTTTCTGCCCTTTAACCAACTGGCTATCCATGGTGCCAAATTCCCTTTAGTCCTTGTACCTTAATTATAAAATCAACAAACATTTAAAACACATGCACAACAGCAACAACTTATGTATACCTAACTCCTTTTAATACAGTAATATATCCAATGGTACTTCATAGGAGCCGTTGTTCAAATATTCAAAGGTTGGTGAAATTTTTAAGGAATTTATTAAAAGAGGAAAGGTAAAGATCTAGGGAAGTTTAGAGAGGACATTCCAGATATAGAAGCTTGGCAGCTGAAGTCACGACTCTCAACGACGGAGCAATTAAAATCAGTGATGCACAGTAGCACAGTGATTACCACCGTTGCTTCACAGCTCCAGCGTCCCAGGATCGATTTTCGGCTTGGGTCATTATCTGTGTGGAGTCTGCACGTTCTCCTTGTGTCTGCGTGGGTTTCCTCCGGGTGCTCCGGTTTCCTCCCACAAGTCCTGAATGATGTGCTATGAGGTAATTTGGACATTCTGAATTCTCCCTTTCTGTACCCGAACAGGCGCCGAAATGTGGCGACTAGGGGTTTTTCCACAGTAACTTCATTGCAGTGTTAATGTGAGCCTACTTGTGACAATAAAGATTATTATTAATATATATATTTGTAGCCAATATATAAAAAGGAGAGGTTTGTTAACAGAACAGAAAGTGACTTCAGGAAGACAGACAAATTAGTAAATTGGGAAGATAGATGCCATAGTGAAAATTAACACGCAACTGTGAGGGGATGCATTCCAGGAGGATGAGCAAGGAGAGGAAATCTACCCAATAGTGGTCATTAAATGGAAGAGCAGAGAGATATTGCGCTTCTGATCTTTAGGGCACATTGATTCTATAAAGTACATGGTATCCAAGTTTAGATTGGAGTACGAAATGACAGAGGTAATGCTGAATCTATACAAATCATTAGTTAGCAAGAAGAAAAAACAATGATAGGAATTTCCTCATGGCTGCCCCAACCCACTTTTTGAATATTGTGGGGTCAGTCCCTGGCAAGGTAGATTGAAGAGAGTAGGAGATTTGTGTTGAGGTCAAGTGATTGTGGCAAACCTAGGGCAGGGAGAAATATTTTTTCAATAAAGTAAATAAGTTTATCTTTTTGTCCCTTTTCTGCTTGCTGTGTTTTCCTGACAAGGCTGGCACTCTGCACTAACCTCACACTGCAGTTATATAGTCGGAGTCTGATTTACATAATCAGATTGTGGTGTTTCAGTAGCAATAAGGCCATTGGTAGCCTGGAACGAGGGTCTCATGCTGCCCAAAACATGCCTGTTAAAATGCTTGTGGTGTGAGAAGCCTGACTTTGGTGAGTGTCACACTGCCAATATTTTAATCACCAGACCATAAGACATAGAAGCAGAATTAGGCCATTCGGCCCATCGAGTCTGCTCCGCCATTCAATCATGAATTTTTTCTCATCCCCATTCTCTTGCCTTCTCCTAATAACCCCTGATCCCCTTATTAATCAAGAACCTATCTGTCTCTGTCTTAATTACACTCAGTGATTTGGTCTCCACAGCCTTCTGTGGCAAAGAGTTCCACAGATTCACCACCCTCTGGCTGAAGAAATCCCTCCTCATCTCTGTTTTAAAGGATCGTCCCTTTAGTCTGAGATTGTGTCCTCTGCTTCTAATTTTTCCTACAAACATCCTCTCCACGTCCATTCTATCGAGCCCTCACTGTATCCTGTAAGTTTCAATACGTTTCCCCCACATCCTTCTAAACTCCAACGAGTACAGACCCAGAGTCTGCAACCATTCCTCATACTACAATCTGTTCATTCCAGGGATCATTCTTGTGAGCCTCCTCTGGACCCTTTCCAAGGCCAGCACACCTTTCCTTAGATATAGGGCCCAAAACTGCTCACAATACTCCAAATGGTGTCTGATCAGAGTCTTATACAGTCTCAGAAGTACATCCCTGGTCTTGTGTTCTAGCCCCCTTCATATGAATGCTAACATTGCATTTGTCTTCCTAACTGCCGACTGAACCCGCACGTTAATCTTAAGAGAATTGTGAACAAGGACTCCCTAGTCCCTTTGTGCTTCTGACTTCCTAAACATTTCCTCATTAAAAAAATAGCCTATGCCTAAATTCCTCCTTCCAAATTGCATAACCTCACATTTTTCCATATTGTATTTCATCTACCACTTTATTGCCCGCTCTCTTAGCCTGTCCAAATCCTGCTGCAGCCCCCTTGCTTACTCAATACTCGGAGCTTTTCACAGTAACTTAATTGAAGCCTACTTGTGACAATAAGCGATTATATTATTAGATCTTTGTATCATTTACAAACTTAGCAACAGTATCTTCAGTTCCTTCTTCCAGATCATTAATGTATATTGTGAAAAGTTGTGGTCCCAGCACCAACCCCTGAGGTACACCACTAGTCACTGGCTGCCATCCTGGAAAAGACCCCTTTATCCCCACTCTCTGCCTTCTGCCAGTCAGCCAATCCTCTATCCATGCCAGGATCTTACCCTTAAGACTATGGGCCCTTAACTTATTTAATAGTCTCCTATGCGGCACCTTGTCAAAGGCCGTCTGGAAATCTAAATAAATCACGTCCACAGGTTCTCCTTTGTCTAACTTCCTGGTTTAGCACAGTGGGAAGAACAAGACCAGCAGCGCAGGTTCAATTCCCGTACCGGCCTCCCCAAACAAGTGCCGGAATGTGGTGATTAGGGGCTTTTCACAGTATCGTCATTGAAGCCTACTTGTGACAATAAGCGATTATTATTAGAGTATTAGAATTTACATTCCAGAAGGAGGCCATTTGGCCCATCGTGTCTGCACCGGCTCTTGGAAAGAGCACCCCATCCAAACCCACACCTCCACTCTGTCCTTGCAACCCCACCCAACACTAAAGGCAATTTTGGACGCTAAGGGCAATTTAGCATGGCCAATCCACCTAACCTGCACATCTTTGGACTGTGGGAGGAAACCGGAGCACCCGGAGAAAACCCAAGCACACACGGGGAGGATGTGCAGACTTCACACACACAGTGACCGAAGTCAGGAATTGAACCTGGGACCCTGGCGCAGTGAAGCAATTGTGCTAATCACTATGCTACCTTATTATTATTAAGAAATCTAACAGATTTGTCAGACGTGACCTCCCTTGACAAAGCCGTGCTGACTCAGTCCTATTTTATCATGCACTTCCAAGAGCAGATGGACTGCTCTTGTTGAACACGGTGGGCCAGAGGGGTTATAGAATCTACAGTGCAGAAGGAGGCCATTCAGCCCATCGAGTCTGTAATGACCCTTCAAATGACACTGTACCTATGCCCACTCCCCCTATCCTGTAACCCCATAGCCTAACCTGAAATTCCCTGGACATTAAGGGGCAATTTAGCGTGGCCAATCCACCTAACCTGCACATCTTTGGGACTGTGGGAGGAAACCAGAGCATCTGGACTCAGGGAGAACGTACAAACTCCACACAGACAGTGACCCAAGGCCGGAATTGAACCTGGGTCCCTGGCGCTGTGAGGCAGCTGTGCTAGCTACCATGATGCCCCATTATATATAATTTTTCTCCATTCATCATAGTATTGAAAACAATGTGGTCATTCAACCTGCAGTGAGGGTGCAAAGTGGGTGACATAGGAGTAACCACCCTCCAGGGAAACCCAATAAATGTCCTCCACCTGTATATAATTAAGAATAATTGATATACAATTAATACTATTTTTGAAATGTGGGATGATCTTTGAAGACACTCATTCAAGAAGAAGCATATTTTTATGTGATTAGTCATGAATTATTTTTCCCTTCTTTTGTCCAACAGTGCTCCCCAGTCAGGCTCATTTGACTGAGAATCAAGAAACCTCCTCAGCAGTGGCTTCAGGCAATGGTCCCTTGTTTTCCCTGCACAATACTGTGTTTTAGCAAATAGATTATATTTTGCCCAAAATTCTCCAGGTCGTTGCGATTCAATTTTTCTGCCGGCAGCGCAGCCCCGTGGAGTGGTTACAATGGAAAGTCCCATTGACAATCGGCGGGAACATAGAAACCCGCCACCAGTGAAGGGCACGTAGCTGAGAAACACGCAGCTGGCAGACCCGGGGAATCCTGGCCTTTGGCTTTCATCCCATTTTATTTCATTTTTTATTTCTTCTTCCTTTTCGGTTTTCTGCATTATCCACTTTGCCAGACAGGAATCCAGGCCTTAGCCATTGTCATTTTGTAATCCGGCAGATGTACAAATACTAAAGAGGCCCAAGATGACTGTGCCCTCCTCGGCCTAATGTGTTCATCTTATCTAGAATTTGGTTTGTACAGAATTGCAGATTTTAAGTTGCACCTCTCTGGGGCTCAGTATATTGAAGAACCAATTTGCTTTGTCACTCTCCTTTTCGTATAAAAACAGTTTTATATAAAAAAAAATAATTCCACTGCACCTGTTGTGAGGTGGATTGGTTCTCAGTATTGGTACTGTCTCATCCAATTCTGTTTCTAATCAGTTTATTTTGTCAGCAATCCTCTTGCACAAAAAGTGATTTGATGATATTTCAGTTTTATTACTTTTAATCCCTTTCACTTTAATCGCTGATTGATTTTTTTCAGTGCATAAGTGGAGATGTATCTGAAGGGATTTGGTGGTTTTTATAAAACGTCTGAAGTTGCAAAAATTCAGTAGAAATGCAAATTGGTC
Organism: Scyliorhinus canicula; assembly: GCF_902713615.1. Lineage (NCBI taxonomy): Eukaryota > Metazoa > Chordata > Chondrichthyes > Carcharhiniformes > Scyliorhinidae > Scyliorhinus > Scyliorhinus canicula. Next base: position 6,048,304 of record NC_052160.1, on the reverse strand, counting down.
TTGACAGCTTTATTTTCAACAGGGAAGATTTTATAAATGGGACAGGTTCATTTGTGCTTCAGTATCCCAGGTGATGGGCTTCAGAATTGTCAGGTTTGCTTCCACATGATGAAATAATCATTGACCAAAAATAAGTTAGTCTCACATTTCATTGTAGTGCTATTAAAATACTTGGGAAAGAATTTTAATCATAAATGAACCCTAGGGTCACAATTGTAATAAATCAGTCAGAAGGTGCTAGCACTGAGCATTGAAAATATTGTAGTGCTCTCAACTGCTTTGGACAATAAAATATTCTATTACCTGACCTCCTGTAGCATCACTCACAGTTAGTCTGGAGTTTGATACCTTATTGTGATGTTTAGCTGCTAACATAGCTTGCCACTTTTAGTGCAGCTGGCTAGTTACTGTATGTAGGATTCTAAATCCCAAGGATGATTTAAAGTCACTAGATATCACTTGTAACCTTCAGATTCTCGAATGAAATGCTTCCTCTCTCATTAAGATAGCTTTGCTTCTATACACGAATGAGATATCAAGTGTGTCAGAAACCCATGCTGAAAACCAGGCATTTTAAAATATGATGTTGGATGTCCTGTGACATTGTTTGGAATGAGTTTGATGATGTGCTGTGTTATAACAGCGTGTTATGCCATATTACCATATCCAGACAAATTTCACCAAGTCAAATTTCAGTTTTATTAATTGTGTTCTGAAAATTATACTAAAGAATCTTTTATAATAATCCAGATCACTGATTCATAATTTTCATCTTGAAAATATAAGAGTCTTGAACAATGCATTCTGTTTTATTACTTGCCTTATCTAACCGAGAGCCGCAGAAAGATTGTTGGGAAGGCATGCTCAGGCTGATGATTGTATTTCTAGCTTATTGCCACTCTAATGAAGGGGAGCTTGTGAGATTTGGTTCAATTGTGGTTGGTGGGGGGGTGGTGGTGGTGGTGGTGGTGAGGAAGTGACTCGAGGGAATCTGCAGCCCTGAGGTTTTGCATCAATGTAGTGGAAATCAATTAGAAACATTTATTCCGGAGAATCAAAAATTCTCTTATCCATAACATTTCATGAATTGGAATAGAATTAGAGGAGAGACAATAGCATAGTGTTATTGTCACTGGACAAGCAATCTAGAGACCAGATTCAGTGTTGGTTTGCTTCTTGTTTGAAGGAAAAGTTCACAGCGTGAGGAACTGATGATTAAAAATATTTTATTAATAGACATTGACTTTAATTTTAATTACTTTTGAATTCATTTGAAGCTGAGATACATAATTGACAGACTTTCTGAAGTTCCATTACACAACCTGTTTTAATTCACAATTATTTTAAACAATTTGCTAGAACAAAGTCAGTGTGATGACCATTAGCCAAATACCTATGCCAATACGATCAACAGCCTGCATTGTCTGATTGACCTCCTCCTCCAACGTGCCACTAACCATTCCTTTAGGCCGACACACACCCATTTTGGACTGGCATGGGATCATCTCTCAGGGGATGGTGGAGCTGTGGGGGTTGGGGGGGGGGGGGAGTGCCGTGATTCACAGCAGCCAATTTGTGCATCTGCATTGATCTTAATGTAGACAGCTGCCAAATGCAGCAGCAGAAATGGTCAGCTATCATCTGAGCTTGGTTGTACTTTCTTTGTAGGCAGTCTGCAATGCTAATCTATCCGAATGGCACACTGGAGTTTCACAGAGGGCAATCCTCTTTGCACTTAGCTTTTTGACTTTAACAGTCATTATGCAGGATCAGTCATTGGACGCCCCGGTAGCACAGTGGTTAGTACTGTTGCTTCACAGCTCCAGGGTCACAGGTTCGATTCCTGGCTTGGGTCACTCTGTGCGGAATCTGCTCGTTCTCCCGTGTCTGCGTGGGTTTCCTCCGGGTGTTCCGGTTTCCTCCCACAGCCCAAAGATGTGCAGGTTAGATGGATTGGCCATGCTAAATTGCCCTTAGTGTCCAAAAACGTTAGGTGGGGTTACGGGGATAGGGTAGAGGTGTGGGCTTAATAGGGTGCCCTTTCTAAGGACCGGAGCAGACTCGATGGACAGAGTGGCCTTCTTCTGCACTGTAAATTCTATGATTCTATGAGATGCCCTATCACTTTTGTGAAGTCCCTTTATTCCGGATTGCCATTTCTTAACCACAGGTTCCAATGGGTTGAGCTTCCTTTTGAAGTTCTTGAAGATTGAAGAAGAGACCTAATTCAGCCACAATATTTGGAGATGTGGAACAGATTCCCAAAGGTAGTTGAATCAGGGTCAGCTTGCCTCTTTCAAGAGGAACTTTGGGAAGGGAAATTGAGGGCTGTGGAAATATTGTAGAGACATTAGCAGTTTTAGAAGGAGATAACATAGAACAGTGCTTCTCTGTCTTTTTTATAATATGGAGACCAAGACTGAGCACCTGACCAGAACCTTATACAAGTCTATCATAATTTCATTGCTTTCGAATTCTTTACACCGAGAAATAAAACTTAAAGCTTTGTTATCTGAATCATAGAATTGACAGTGCAGAAGGAGGCCATTCAAGTCTGCACCGGCCCTTACAAGGAGCATCCAATCCACGTATCTATCCTATCCTCGTAACCCAGTAACCCCCACTTAACCTTTTTGGACACTAAGGGCAATTTAGCATGGCCACTCCAATTGATCCGTACATCTTTGGATTGTGGGAGGAAACCGGAGCACCCGGAGGAAACCCACGCAGAGACGGAGAGAACGTGCAGACTCTGCAGAGACAGTCATCCAGCGGGGAATCGAACCTGGGACCTTGGTGCTGTGAAGCCACAGTGCTAGCCACTGATGGAGGCAGAAAATAAATAATGAATTGCACCAGGCACAATGATCATGAAAACCTAAGTGCAAACTGATTTCCCACCCCCCCCCCCCAACCATGAAGTGCCTATAACAATGCCTTTGCACATTTACTTTTAAGATTTGTCTTTGAGATACCTTTTTATCTGAAGCCCTGCCCAAAGATTCTCTTTCCACCAAATTTCTTGGATATGCGGGAAACTTGGATACCTTCCCCATTCTCCTTTCTCCCTATGTTTACTGCACTACTGGGACCACAGAAATGTCATCTTTCGAGTTTTCTTTGTACCTGCCACTGGAGCTCCTGCTTTCTGAAGGGTGGGTGCATTCAACAACCAATCTAGGCCCAACTGGAATTGAAAATTGTTAGTAATCAATTGACCTCCTTTCTTTCTATGACCCTCCACAGAACGGTGGGCAGGATTCTCCCAGCCCAGGGCTGGGCCGGAGAATCCCCGCAACCGGGCCACGCCGCCCCGATGCCGGCATGCGATTCTCCGCAGAGAATCGGCACCATTGGTGCCAGTCGCGGGCCGCTGTACGCGGCCGGATCCCTGATTCTCTGGCCCGGATGGGCCGAGCCACCGTTCTAAAAAGGCAAGAGTCTCGCTGGCGCCGTCCACACCTGGTTGCAGCTGGCGGGAACTCTGCGGCAGGGTCGGGGGTTGGCCTGTGAGGGGGGGGGGGCCCGTGGTGGTCCTCCGATGGGGCCTGGCCCGCGATTGGGGCCCACCGATAGGCAGGCCGACCTCTCGCTTCCCCGGCCTATTTTCTTAAGCGGCGGCACCCGAACTCCCGCGCCATGTTGCGTTGGGGCCGGCGCGTTGAGGGAGGCCACCGTGCATGCGCATGTTGGCGCCGGCGCCACTGGGCATGTGCGGATCCCGCGGCGACAGTTCGCGCCGGGATGAGAGGCTGGAGCGGCGTGAACCGCTCCAGCCTTGTGCAGGCCCCCTGTAGGGGTCAGAATTGGTACTCCCAGCGGCCCGTTCACGTCGTTGTGAAACGCAACGGCGTTTCCGACGGCGTGGACACTCTACCGCTGAATGGGAGAATCACGCCCAGTGTATATTATATGCATACTTTATAAAACATGCTAGTCACTAAAAGCAATCCCTTACTGTTGGTGATCAATACAGTGGAAAGAAGTAGGTCACCTTTTTTGAGTTTCTTCCCTTAAGTCTCCGTGAAGCACCTTGGGATTTATTTTCCCTATGCTAAAGGTACTGTATAAATGCAAGCTTTTGATGATGAAGTGTTTTTGGAGTTTGTTAACAATTATTTTTTAATTAATTATATGGATCACTACTTCATGAAAGGGATTCTATTAGGTTTCGTATTTACAACTGGGAGGCAGGACATTGATGCATTTTGCTTTTGCAATCTTCCAATTTCTCAGAAGTTAAGTAGGCCATTGTAAGCCCTTCAAAATGAGGAACATGTAATAGAAGAAGTAGGATTCAGGATTATATATGGTTGTAATATGATTAAAGCGTTTCAAGGATGACACCATACTGAATTTAGAACGCAAGTACAGAATTTAAATCTGGGAATTTGTGTGGTACGTGTGGATTTCCAGCGGCGCATGTAGGGGATAAGTCGCACGTTGGGTGGCTCCTGCTCGAGGCATGTTTTTTGGCGTTTAATGCCTGGTCTCAGGGGCAATTTTTTAATGATCGAGTGTAGGAAGGTGGAAAATGTCAAATAATCAGAAGAAAGCTGCCGAGAAGAAGGGAGGGAGTGAGGGTTCGCAGTCGAATGAAAGGGCCAACCCGGGAGCTGGCAATATGGCGGAGGCTGGGTGGGGCCGCACTGCTTACGGCAGAAAATATGACCCAGGTGATGGCTTTGGAATTGGAGAAGCAGTTTGCAAAGCACATTGAGATGTTGAGGAAGGAGATGACGGTGGCATTGAATGTGTTGGTGGAGGAGGCAATTGCCCCAGTGAAGGTGACTGTGTTGAAGGCAATGGCCAAGGCGCAGAAGCAGGGTGAGAAAATGAAGGGAGTGGAGGCGCTCATGTCGCGGCAGAGCGATCAACTCCTCGATGGGGGAGGAGCTGCAGAGGGTGGTCGAGGCCAACAAAGGGCTGCGGGCAAAGTTGAAGGATTTGGAAAAACGGTTGAGGTGTCAAAATTGGAGGATCTTGGACCTGCCAAGATGCTGGCGGTGTTTGTAGGGGAGGGAGTGGATCCCTCTTGGTATGAACTGGACTGGCTTCATAGGTCGTTGAGGCCTAAACCGAAAACGAATGAGCCGCCAAGAGCAGTGATTGTTTGCTTCCACATGTACCATGTGAAGGAGAAGGTCCTGAGTTGGGAAGAGGCGAAATGGGAGGTGCAGTGGACTGGAGCTGGTGTTTGTATCTACCAGATCCTAACTGTGGAACTGGCGATGAGGCGGGCGGCTTTTGGCCGAGTGAAGACGGCACTGTATAACAGTGGGGTGTGGTTTGGCATGGTATACCCAGTTGAGGGTGATCTGCAACACGAGAGACTTTTACTTTGAGGTGGCAGAGGTGTTTGTGAAGGCAGAAGGCTTGGGGCAGAAGTGAGGAATGGTACTGAGGATTGGTTGTATGGGCAGCACAGTAGCACAGTGGTTAGCACTGTTGCATCACAGTGCCAGGGTCCCAGGTTCGATTCCCGGCCTGGGTCACTGTCTGTGCGTAGCCTACATGTTCTCCCCGTGTCTGCGTGAGTTTCCTCCGGGTGCTCCGGTTTCTTCCCACAAGTCCTGAAAGACATGGTTAGGTGAATTGGACATTCTGAATTCTCCCACCGTGAACCCGAACAGACGCCGGAATGTGGCGACTAGGGGCTTTTCACAGTAACTTCATTGCGCAGTGTTCAATATGGATTATTATTATATATTCTGTTTTGTATTTTTACTTCTTGCTGTTATATGGGTCAAGTTTTGTCTTTGTTTTTTTTGTATGTTTGCATGGGATATGTATGTTTAAAGGGAGAATGTTTTCCTGGGACTGGCCGGGGTGGGGTGGGGGGGGGGGTCGGGGGCCTGGGCAGGCCCCCCCCCCCTCGCACTAGCAATCTTATGTTAGCTAGTGGACGGAGGTGTGGTAGGGGGAGGGACTGCAGACATTGAAGCCTGGTGAGCAGGTGTGAAAAGGGGGGTATCGATACTGAGTGAGGTGTTTTTGAGAGGAAGTGGGTGGGGGGGATTCTGGGAGGGTGGAGGGGGTTCTATTGTAACAATTGATGGGGGCGGGTCAGGTCCAGTGGGCAGAGCCCGGAGTTATGATAATGGTAGATAGGAAGGTGGGGGGGTGGGGTGCAGAAGAGAGACTCCTGGTTAGGTTAGTTATGTGGAACGTGAGGGGGTTGGGAGGGCACCTAAAAAGTTGGAAAGCCAATGTGGCTGGTGGCTGTTCTGCTGAAGTTTTACTTGAGGGTGAAGGATCAGGTGAGGTTTCAGAAGGACCGGGTCAGCCAAGTGTTTCATTCGGGATTTGACAGCAGGGTGTAAGGGGTAGCGGTTTTGGTTAGTAAGAGAATGATGTTCCAGATGGAGACGGTGGTGGCGAACCGGGGGGGGGGTATGTAATAGTGATGGGCATTGGAGGGATGGTTGGTGGCGTTGGCAAGCGTGTATGGTCCTAACTGGGACGATGTATGGTTCGTGACGAAGATCTGTGGGGCCCTGACTTGGATTAGCATGAGCTGATAGTGGGTGGGGTATGGAACTTCGTGCAGGAGCCAAGGCTGGATAGGTCGCAGCCCCACTTGCTTGCCCATTCTATGGGGAGGGGATGCGTTGACTGGGCTTATGGAGGGGATGCGTTGACTGGGCTTATGGAGGAAATGGGAGGAGTGGACCCGTAGGTTTTTGCACCTGAGGGAGCTGGCGTATCGTTTTTTTCCTCAGTCCATTAGGTTTATTCGAGGATAGATTTCTTTCTGTGGTAGGGAAGGCACTGTTGGCTGGGGTTAAGGGATCGGAGTACTCGGCAATAGTAGTTTTGGATCATACACCGCATTGGGTGGACATGGTTTTGGAGAAGGGCACAGTGCAGAGGCCGGGGTGGAGATTGGATGGGGGATGCTTGGGGGGCCGAAGTTTTTGTGAAAAGACCGGGAGGGTAATTGAGGAAGACGTGGGTTTTAATTGCACGGGGGAGGTATCGCAGGCGGTGGTATGGGAGGCTCTGAAGGCAGTAGTGAGGGGGGAGGTGATATCATTTTAAGGTGAAGGTGGATAAGGAGGAACGGGTGGAGCGGCAAAGATCGATAGATGAGATGCTGGAGGTGGACAGGAGGTATGCCGGGATGCAGATCCAGCGCCTTTGGATAGAAGGAGCGAGCTACCACGAGGAAGGCGGTGCGCTAATTGAGGCCGGCGAGGGGAGCAGTTTACGAGTGTGTGGAGAAGGCATGTTGGCAATCAACTTCGGAGGGAGGCTGCGACGAGGAAAATTGTTCAGGTGCGGGATAGGACAGGGAAATTGGGATGGTCCCGGATCAGATCAATAGGGTGTTCGTGTTGTTTTATGAGAATTTGTGTAGGTCAGAGCCACCAGGGGATGACCGGGAGATGTGGGAATTCCTGGATGGTTTGGAATACCCAAAGTTGGGGGAGGAGGGTGGGGGCGATAGGGGAACAGGAATTAAAGGAGGCAATTGGGAGGATGCAGTTGGGGAAGGTGGCAGGGCCGGATGCATTCCCAGTGGAGTATTATACAAAATTTAAGGATACGTTGGCGCCGCTGATGATGGGGATGTTTGGGGAGGCGATAGGGAAGGGGGGTGCTGCCACAGACTTTGGGGCAGGCCTCGATCTTCTTGCTACAAAAGAAGGATAAAGATCCATACAGGCCTGTACTGCCATTCAATGTGGATGCGGAAGTGCTGGCGGTTAGTTTGGAGGGGTGCCTCCCGAAGGTGATAGGGGAGGACCATACGGAGATTGTGAGAGGGAGGCAGCTATTCTCGAATATTAGGACGGTGCTAAATGTGGTTATGACACTGGCAGAGGGAAGGGAGACAGAGGTGGTGGTTGCGCTGGACGCATAAAAGGCATTTGATCGGGTAGAGTGGGGGTATTTGATGGCGGTGTTCGAGCGGTTTGGGATTGGGCCGCGATTTATGGAGCAGTTACGGTTATTATATAGGGAGCCAAAGGCGAGGGTCCACACAAACAATACGAGTTTGGGGTATTTTGCTCTGCACCGGGGGACCAAGCAGGGGTGTTTTATGTCCCCGCTGTTGTTTGCACTAGCGATTGAACCTTTGGCCATCGCGCTGAGGGGTTTGGGGAGGGGGGACACATAGGGTGCCTTTGTATGTGGATGATTTATTGTATGTGTCAGAGCCGAATGCGTCGATTTAGGGTATGCGGGAGCTGCTCCAAACGTTTGGGTCCTTTTCGGGGTATAAGTTAAATTTGGACAGGCTGGGGGTGGTGGGGGCTCTGCCATTCTGTAGGGCGGCGACCCACTTTAGATATCTGGGGGTGTAGGTGGCGCGAGCCTGGAAAGGGGGGGGGGGGGGGGGATTCCGTTAGTACAATCTCACTAGGTTGGTGGGGAGGGTGACGGCCGACTTGGCGAAGTGGGACTTCCTCCGTTGCTAGCAGGTCGGGTGCAGGCGATTGAAATGAATGTGTTGCTGTGATTTTTGTATATGTTTTGGTGCCTGCCAATCTTTTTCAAGAAGGTGGAGAGGTAGATTACCTTCTTTATTTGGGGGGCGAAGGTGGCGAGGATCTGGAAGGTACTTCTGCAGAGAGGACATCAAGCGGCTTCCCAAATACATTATTACCCCTTCGGCACATGATGTTCTGCCGCCCATTTATCCTAATCTATGTATCCCTTTGTCACAGTAACAGGATGTTATTTCTAACTGATGAGAGGCATTTCGGTATTGTGGTAGGGCGGAAACCTGATTTGAAGGAATTCAAACGTGGGGTTCCAGGAAATATGGGAACAAATTTGAGAGAGGACAACCTATTCAGATGTTGGCAATGGCACGATAGTTTGCAAGGACAGTGGGGCCAACAATTTTTTTGAGGAAAGCAGTAATGGTGTCAGATTTTAAGGAGAGAGGAACACCACATGAAAAGAGAGAACTGTTAAAAATATTGGCTAATGTGGGGATCAAGTAAAGGAGTTGGTGGTCAGTTTAGTAGGAATAGGTTCAAGGAAACAGGAGGGCTGGGTCTTATGAGCAGGATGAGCTTTGATGAGTGGTGAAAAGCACGAGAGAAACATGAAAGCTCGGGTTTAAATGGTACAAACTGCCAGTTTCAATCAGACCATTTAAATTCACTAAACTCTAAAGAATCTTATTGAAAAAAAATTAGTTCAAGCCATCGGTTATTAATCTTCTAACTTGCACCATCACAGCATCATGTGCCATTGAACTGACAGAAATAGAGCACGGTGTCAATCTCACTGATCTTCCATTCCTTCATAGAACTACAGGGTGGGAAAAGATTATTTTAACAACGGCTCAGTGGATCTGAATGCAGTTCAAATGATGGAACAAAATTCCCCTGCCTTCCAGCCCTAAAGGTCCTGTGTCAAATGAACGTGAATGATCTAAATCCAGAAATTAATGGATACTGGAGATTGTTCCTTTCTTTATTCATGGGATGCAGACATGGCTGGCGGTGAGCCACCTTGTTAAACTGTTGCAGTCCATGTGTTGTAGAAACACTCACAATGCTGTTAGGGTGGGAGTTCCAGGATTTCAACCACATGACCATGTACAGATAAGAAGAAATGATGGAAAGCTATCACACAGCCCTAGTATCATACCACCTACACAGTGCACCCTTTAACTAAAAGGAGCTTGCTGAAAGGTGTTCGGCTTACATTAACACTGCAATGACGTTACAGTGAAAATCCCCGAGTCGCCACACTCCGGCGCCTGTTCGGGTAGACAGAGGGAGAATTCACCTAACAAGCACATCTTTCGCTATTCTTAAGGTTAGAAAATTCATTATAGTGCTCGACTGCCAACACATCCCTGTTAACATGATAAATAGCAACATAAGATCAAGCAGGAAATCTAATAACAAGGGTGTATTTACCCCTCACGAGGAACACAGAAGATCACTAATTGATCTCCCCATGGTTCTCATGGACCTGTAATATTGGGCGGAGATCCGCCCAGCTGGATCTCGTTGATGAGCCCTTTAAATGTGGTTCCCAGACCTGCATTGGGAGTTCCCCTAGTCCCAGGCTGGGACATTTGTGTTGTACGCCATAGTAGCAGCTTTATATTTCGAACTCAAATAAACCTGTTTATCCGCCTTCTTCGTGCCTCCTGGAGTACTACATTGGCAATGAGAATAAAGCATCAGCTTCTGGATAGCCTCTTTGAAACTCCGGCAAGGATAAACCAGAAATGCTCTATTCGGAAAACTCAAGCCAAATGATGTGGTCATAGAGGACTGGCCCTAGTATGCCGGATGAATGGGATATTTCTTTCACCGTAACTGCATAGAAGGTCACAACCAACAAGATAATCCTTCTGACTACTTGAGGAACCCCGACATTTGGTATTGTTAAGAGTTTGATGTACCCGGCAGCGTCTGACTCAAAAACCTTTAACAAACCTCACCTTTGGGGCCTCACGGTAGCATGGTGGTTAGCATCAATGCTTCACAGCTCCAGGGTCCCAGGTTCGATTCCCGGCTGGGTCACTGTCTGTGTGGAGTCTGCACGTCCTCCCCGTGTGTGCGTGGGTTTCCTCCGGGTGCTCCGGTTTCCTCCCACAGTCCAAAGATGTGCGGGTTAGGTGGATTGGCCATGCAAAATTGCCCGTAGTGTAAGGTTAATGGGGGGATTGTTGGGTTACAGGTATACGGGTTACGTGGGTTTAAGTGGGGTGATCATTGTTCGGCACAACATCGAGGGCCGAAGGGCCTGTTCTGTGCTGTACTGTTCTATGTTCTATGTTCTAAACCGGTAAAGTTAGTGGCAAACCACTGTGACCCAAGACCATTGATAATTCTCCAGCAATACAGATTTAACACCTGGAGAAAGGACACCTGAAGAATCCGTAACTGAATTCCTGACCAGGATCCCTTTCAGAGATACGAGGGACCGACTTGTGTGCGGGATATATAACGTTGTGACACCGAAAAAGCTGCTAACAGAACCCACCCTCGACCTTAAAAGAGCCATCAAACTGTTGTTGTCCATGGAGAAAGCTGCGAAAGGAGCCCAGGAACTTCAAGGCTCAATGGACGGTAGCGTGCTCAGTATAGGGTGACCCATGTATAGGAAAACCAGTTTCCCGACCGAGATCACGCATATGCTCCATCCACCGCTTGTTCGCCACTCAGTCACGGCACTCAAGAATGTCGATCAACGACTGAGAAATTTCAGAAATATTAGGGAAGCTTCCCCAGAGGACTTCAAGGAATAGTTGCAAGGCTGCTATACTTGTGGTCGAATGACAAGCTAAGGCGTCCAGAATCGACAATAGGAGTGTCACCCAGGCCGGAAGCCAAAGCTACTTCAGGCCCAGGCCTTCTAAATCAACCATCTCGAAAAGGACAAAATGATACAATTGAACTATATCACCGCCCCAAATTAAACTCCAGGTCAAAGGCCCCTCCCTGGAAATGGAAGTGGACACAGGAGCTACTGACCCCATTATTGGGGAACAGACTTTCAGGTGCCTTCGAAAGGGCATTGTGCCCCATGGCCTACGAGACACCAGGACCAGGTTGACCACTGTTGAAGAAGCATCATAAGTGGTCGTGGCAAATGCCACAGGACGAAGCATTCACAAAGTGAAACAACTGCTGCTGTCATCCAACATTTTAGCGCACTACAATCATCATGAACATTTGCCAATGCGGAACGACGCTATGCCCAAATTGAAAAAGAAGGACTGACCACGATATTTGGAGTAAAGAAATTCCATCTGCATATCTAAAGCCGGCAATAATCACAGACCATAAACCCCTGTTGAGCCTTTTTAAGGAGGATAAAGCAAATTGTCCTCCTTAAAAATGACCCTTGAGCAAAATTAGCAGATGACCCTTTGTCAAAGCTAAAAGGCATAGAAAATGGGAGATATTTATACTGTGGAGTGAGGGAATGAAAGATGAGTCATAGCCACAGAAACAAAAGGAAAAGAGTGCGAATGGCAGTCCCCAGAGATAATAAAAGGTGTGAAAGGCTGAACAGCAGAAAAACTATAATCAGACGGTAAGCTGTGACAGATGCTGGGGGGAAGGGAGAAGCAAAGGAGAGAAAAGGGTAATGAGAGGGGGATAAGATAGCGGGGGGGGGGGGGGGGGGGGAGGGGTGGTGAAATAAATATATAAAGAAAGACAAGAAAGAAAGAAACGGTAAAAGACAGTTAAAATGAAATGGAATGAAAATAAAGGGGTTGAGGTGAGGTAGAGCTAATCGTCTGAAGTTGTTGAATTTAATGTTGAGACCGGAAGGCTATAACATACCTAATCGGAAGATGAGGTGCTGTTCTTCCAGTTTGCGTTGAGCTTCACTGGAACATTGCAGAAGGCCCAGGACAGACATGTGGGCATGGGAGCAGGGTTTTTTGTTGAAATGGCAAGCAACGGGAAGGTAAGGGTCCTGAATGCGTACAGACCGAAGGTCCTCAGCAAAGCGATCACCCAGTCTGCGTTTGGTCTCTCCGATATAGAGGAGACCACATTGGGAGCAGTGAATGCAATAGACCAAATTGAAAGAGGTGCAAGTGAAACGCTGCTTAATCTGGAATGAGCCTGCGATGTTAAGCATGGAAGAGGTAAAGGGGCAGGTGTTACACCTGCGATTGCATGGGAAGGTGACATGTGTGATGGGAGAGGTACTGGGTATGGTGGATGAGTGGACTAGATTAGAACATAGAACATAGAACAGTACAGCACAGAACAGGCCCTTCGGCCCTCGATGTTGTGCCGAACAATGATCACCCTACTTAAACCCACGTAACCCGTATACCCATAACCCAACAATCCCCCCATTAACCTTACACTACGGGCAATTTAGCATGGCCAATCCACCTAACCCGATTATCTCGGATGGAATGGTCTTTGCGGAATGCTGACAGAGGGAGTGAAGGAAAGATGTGTTTGGTGGTGGCATCACGCTGGAGTTGGCGAAAATGGAATCCCAAATCGTGATAAAGAAGGCTGAGGCGACACAGCAGATAGTCAATCTTGGTGATGAACAAGTAATTGGCTCCTTGCACTCTTACTGCACTTGATTTGGAGTGCTTGATCCTGATACTTAAGAAAAGTTGAATGGTATTCCATATTTCCCTGCACTGACACCCCAGACCTTGATGAACATAAAATAATCCCAATGACATGTGCTCTTTTATTATTCTTATGTTCTCCAGTTAAAACTTTTTGAGTCCTTTCAGGGAAGATCTCACTTCCTTAAGAGAAAATGCCAATACCAGGGAGCTGCATTTAAACTAACAGTACAGTCGTTGGGGAAAATAATCGCCATTCATCTCCATTTTCCTCTTTCACCTGCTCCATCTGTCACCCTCCTGCACTGTGCTCACCTCTACACCTTTCTCTCTTGCTTCCGTTTCGGTTGCAAAATAGCAGCTGGTGTAGCCATATTGAGGGAAACAACGTCTCATTATATATGTTATGTCTGTATTCTGGTGTCACAAGTCTGAATGCAAATTGGTTTTTCACTGTTCCCTAGAGAAAGAAAGTGGTTGGACAGGACCGTACTACTTCATACAAGGAGCTGATCCGCAGTTTGGCCTTATGAAATCATGGAAGGTTGGAGATTGCGACAATGGAGGTGATGAATGGCAGGAAGAAATCAAGCTCACAGAGCAAGCAGTGCAGGCTATCAACAAGCTAACATTGAAGCCCAGGTTCTTTGTCCTTTGCGGAGATCTTATTCATGCAATGCCAGGTAATCACTGTCAATAAAACCTACAGCAAATGCCATATTGTCTGACAAGAGCAGGATAGTTACACCACTTGAGAAATGAGTTAAACTTTTCTATTCGATTTCCAAAATACATTGTGCAAAGAGAAATTCCCTATTGATTCTTTTAGCATTCAATAATATATGTGACGTATACAATGCTTAGAAAACTTCTCAAAGAGAAGGGGGTGAGATTTTTCAGGGCTCCCCCTGTTTGTCTGACAAAATTACATCTGAAGTGTCAGGAAAACCTCAGAAAAATGCGTAAATACATTCAAAACACTTCTGTGTCTCTTCTGCCAAGGTTGCGGTGAACAAAAGAAAGTTCACCAAAGTGCTGCAATGCTGGATATTTATGCTTCAGTTTACCAGAATAATAATGTAGGTCACTCCCTATCCTGATCAGTTCATCCCACCAGCGAAGAAGGTAAAGATTTTCCAGGTGATTTTTCGGAGCAAAGATAAAAGGTGAGTCAGTCGAAGCTACTCACATATAACTAGTTACTGGTTCCACTCCTTCATTGACAAGGTTTTGTTCATGTTTGGAAATATATTTCTCTAACATTGCAAATTGATGAGTGAATAAAGACTCGTCAAATTGAAATTGGGTTTAAAGGTTTCTTTTGTGCTGTCTCTGCCAAAACCGTAAATGACTCTCACCTTTTCTCCGGTTACGTGTGACAGATTGGTGGATATCTGATGGGTTGATTTCATTGGAGTTGTGTAGTGGCGGCCTGGGCGAAATTCTCCGCCTTGTGCTGCCGTTAATGGAGTTCCTGGTGAGGCGGAGAATCCAGCGTTGGGGAGAAAACAGGATTGGTTTCCGATGCACTGGCATCCAATCGAGGTTCGCACCCCATTTCTGCAGGTGGCTGCAAATGGGCCATTAAGACCCTGTGCACCACTTTGTGGGTTGGGCATCATATTCTCTGGGCCCAGGTGATTCACTGGTTCTCTGGGCCGGGAATCAGGTGGGTGAGAAATAATACAGATATGGACAGGTGTGGCCCTGACGTGGTGGACCTCGCGGTGAGCCAAGGGGGTAACTCCTTAAGGAAGTTGCCCCCAAAGTCCATCTGAGGGCCACCCTCTCCCCGACAATACAAGATCGGCCCATCCCACACCAGAACCCCCACCCCCTGAGACCGCCTCAATAATGGGACTCTCCCATTGACCCCTAGAAAATAGACCTCAGTCAGGAAGCTCGAGGGCAGTCCAGACAGAGGCAGTGAAAAACATTTCTGTTGTAACGCTCACCGGGGCAATACACCGCCTCAGACACGGGAAGCAACACCTGTCAATTCCTGGAATAGAAAACCAGTCAGCTGTGTTTTAAACCCCCTGAGATCCTTGAGTTGCAAGCCATTCATTGGCTGTGATTGACAGCTTCCACACACACAGCTGTCAGATTTGGTCCATTCATCTTCCTTCATGGTTGAGTAACACTCAAGTGCCCTAACCGCAATATTTATAAACATCAATCTTTGATTGACAGGTCCTGACCCACTTCAAACAGAATTAAATGCTTAATCACCTCTCTGCATGCCTGAATAATTTTGAAGTGGTCAGCTAGAAATTATAGTCTCCTTATTTAGGAGGTCTTTGGGGGTGGTCTCTTTATTTAGGGGTCTATGTGGGGGGTTGGGTCACCCCCATAATTGGGGGAAGGGAGGACCCAGAAAATCTGGTGGTGGGGGGCTGAATTGTGATGCAGGAAGGGGTTGGGAATGGCCTGCCTTGGGGCCTCACTATTGGGCCGCCCGCTCAAAATGGCGGCCTGATAGTAGGTTTCGCTCAGGAATCCATTGCAATCCTTGCGATGCATAAATTTGCATGGCAAAGGATTGGGAATCACTTCCTGATGGGAGCGCAATCACATGCAATTCAACTCCAGTGGGAGAACATTGTCTCCCAAACAGAGAATTTCACCCTGATCTTAGAAAGAATGCAGATCATAAGAACATAAGAATTTGGAGCAGGAGTCGGCCATCTGGCCCCTCGAGCCTGCTCCACCATTCAATGAGATCATGGCTGATCTTTTGTGAACTTAGCTCCACTTTCCGGCCCGAACACCACAACCCTTAATCGCTTTATTCTTCAAAAAAACTATCTATCTTTACCTTAAAAACATTTAATGAAGGAGCCTCAACTGCTTCACTGGGCAAGGAATTCCATAGATTCACAACCCTTTGGGTGAAGAAGTTCCTCCTAAACTCAGTCCTAAAACCAAAATGGTAACAGCAACTACAAATTGTGTTTATATAATGCCTTTAACACAGGTGCATAACCAAACAAAAGCTGGATGAGTCAAAGAGGGAATTAGCTGGAGTGAGCATACAGTGAAATTAAAATGAAATGAAAATCACATTGTCACGAGTAGGCTTCAATGAAGTTACTGTGAAAAGCCCCTAGTCGCCACATTCTGGCGCCTGTCCAGGGAGGCTGGTACGGGAATCAAACCGTGCTGCTGGCCTGCTTGGTCTGCTTTAAAAACAGCGATTTAGCCCAGTGAGCTAAACCAGCCCCTGTGAGCTAAACCAGCCCCAGTCATGGTCAATGCATTCAGTGTTAGGATTAGTCTTAAAAGAGGTGAGGGAGGAGACTTCCGGTGGCGACCATGGAGTGAGTGGTCGCACATTTGGTGGCTCCCGCTCGTGGTAGACTTTGTGGACCTTTTCCCTGGTTAACGATTGAGCTGAGTGTTTGGAAAAGGAGCAGGAGGGGTGGAAGAAGAGAGTCTGCCACCGTTGTATGGATGCGTGGACCAGAAGTGGTCAAAAAAGGAGAGTACAACGGTCAAAATTTGGTGTGGAGCCTGCGACACAGGGGAAGGTGGCGGTGGGTCAGGGTCCGAGCTTGCCGGCCCGGTGGTCGACAGATCAGTTAATGAGCTTCCTCCATGAGACGTTTGCCCAGCAGAGGAAGGAGAACTTGGAGGACCTGGCTATGGTGGTGGATCCGACAAAGTCGGGGATCGAACGCATGGAGATGAGGTTAGAGGTCCAGGCGATCCGGAAGGTGAAGGAGGCAGAGGGGGAGCACGAGGAGCAGATCGCCTCAATGGCTGCAGAGATGTGGTTGATGAGAGATCAACGGAGGAGGCTGCAGGACAAGGTGGAGGACTTGGAGAATAGATCGTGCAGGCGGAATTTGAGGATCATGGGCCTGCCGGAGGGTAGCGAGGGAGAAGACCCCGGTTCATATGTGGCATGGATGTTCAAGACATTGCTGGGTGCAGGAGCGTTTGCTCGGCCCTTGGAGGTGCACCGGATGCACAGGGCGCTCATGAGGAAGCCGCAAGGAAATGAGCCACCCAGGGCGATGGTGGTGCAACTGCACTGGTTCCTGGATAAGGAACAGATTTTGAAATGGGCTAGGCCAAGGGTGGGCAAACTACGGCCCGCGGGCCGCATGCGGACCGCTAAAGGTATTTCTGCGGCCCACCAAGTCATTAAAAAAAAAAAAAAAAAAAATTTTTTTTTAAATGTTTTTTATTTTAAAAAAAAAATTTTTTTTAAGGTTAATGGGGGGGCTGTTGGGTTACTTACTGGTATAGGGTGGATACGTTGACTTGAGTAGGGTGATCATTGCTCGGCACGACGTCGAGGGCCGAAGGGCCTGTTCTGTGCTGTACTGTTCTATGTTCTATATGAGGCGCCCAGAATCATAACCGGGTGAAGTAATTATTTTACTTAATATACTATGCGGCCCTTTGTGAATTGTGAATTTCTGAATGTGGCCCTTGCACGGAAAAGTTTGCCCACCCCTGGGCTAGGCAAACGCGGCGCTGCTCCTGGGAAGGCAGTGAGCTGCGGGTTTATCAGGACCAGGGGGCACAGCTGGCTAAAAGGAGGGCGAGCTTCAATAAGGTGAAGGTGGCCTTCTTTAAGAAGGGGGTGAAGTTCGGCATATTATACCGAGCGCATCTGGGGTAACGTACGGAGGCCGGGAACTTTACTTTGGGTCGCCAGAGGAGGAGGTGGAATTTATTGGAGACAATGGACTGGCAGGAAAATGAGGACATTGAACTCTGGAGGGGATGTTCCTATCTTGTATCTTGTTTTTTCTTCTGGTTGTATGAACCACTTTTGCACTGTACTTGGGGCCGTTGCTCTGTTTTGGGTTTGTTTGTTTTTGATGGGGGTTGATGGGTTGCTCTTTTCTATGTGTTGGATGGGGATTGTAAATTTAGCACTGGGAGGATGGTTGAGCGGGGTAGGGGAATCCTACCTGGGGGTAGGATGCTGGGAGCCATGGGCGGGGGCTACCAGGCTAGCTGGGCGGACTAGCTTATGGAAGCGCAGTGGGGGGGCGAGCAGGTTGTGCGCGGATAGGGGTTGGGATGTGTGGGGGGGCGATGATCAAGATCGTATTCCCCCTGATAACATGGAATGTGAGAGGGCTGAATGGGCCAGACAAGAGGGGTCGTGTGTTCGCACATCGGAAAAGCTTACAGCCGTACGTGGCAATGATACAGGAATCGCTCTTGAGGGTGGTGGATCAGACTAGGCTGAGGAAGAGGTGGGTAGGGCAAGTATTCCATTCGGTGCTAGATTCCAAAACCAGGGTAGTGGCGATTCTGATCAATAAGCAGGTGGCATTCAAAGTAGGAAGTATTGTGGTGGACCCGGTACGTTATGGTGAGTGGGAAGTTGGAGGGAATGCCGGTGATGCTGGTGAACATTTATGCACCGAACTGGGGCGATGTAGAGTTCATGAGGGGGGTATTGTTCATATTTCAGTGCCTGCCTATTTGCCTATTTTTATCCCAAAGGTTTTTTTTAAGAGGGTGAACATGGTGATCTCTGGGTTTGTATGGGCGGGTAAAACCCCGTGGGTAAAGAACGTGCTGCTGGAGCGGGTACGAGGGGAGGGGGTGCTGACCCTACTGAATTTCAGGAACTGCTACTGGCCAGCGACCATAGCAATGGTCAGGAAGTGGGGAGTGAGGGAGGGGTGTTGAAGCGGGTGGAGGCGGCCTTGTGGGGGCACAAGTTTAGGGGTACTGGTAATGCATCTCTGCTGTTCCCGCCGGCTCGGTACTCCACAAGCCCGGTGGCAGTGGGGGCCTTGAGGGTGTGGGGACAGTGGCGGAAGTACATGGGAGTGGAGGGAGCATCGGTATTGACACCTCTTTGTGGTAACCACCGGTTTGCACTGGGGGGGGCTGGATGGGGGGTTTCGGAGGTGGCAGCGAGCTGGGATCGAGCAGTTTGGGGACCGGTTTATTGACGGCAGTTTTCCGTGCTTGGAGTACTTGAAGGAGGAGATTGAGATGTCCGGGGGGAATGGGTTCCATTACCTGCAGGTGAGGTGCTTTGCACGGAGGCAGGTTTCGATCTTACCGCCCCAGGGGATACAGGACAAGGTAGTGTCGAAAACAGGAGTGGGGGAGGGGAAGGTCTCAGAAATTTATAAAGAACTCATGGAATGAGAGGGAACCCCGATCGGGGAGGTAAAAGGAAAACGGGTCGTTTGGCAAGGGATTAGAGGCGGAATTGTGGGAGGATGCCTTGAGTAGGGTTAACGTGATATGTGCCAGACTTAGCCTGATACAGTTCATGGTGGTCCACAGGGCGAATATGACTGTGGCCTGTATGAGCAGGTTTTTTAAGGGGTGGAGAATAGGTGTGGGTGGTGTGCGGAAGGGCCCGCAAATCAATTCCACATGTTCTGGGCATGTCCGAAGCTTAGGGGATTCTGGCAAGGATTTGCTGATGTCATGTCCACGGTATTGAAGATACAGATAGGTACAGATGGTTCCGAGTCCAGAGATGGCGATGTTTGGTGTGTCGGAAGGGGGAAAGAGGGAGGCAGCGGGGGTTGGTTGAGGTGGGAATTAGTCAGTGGGAAAGGGGACGGGGGAACTGTGTATGTAAACCATGTTGGTTGGGTTTGGTTGTTGGTTGGATGGGTGTTATTTGTTCTGTTGTCTTTTTTTCCTCTTGAAAATTGTTGCAAATTATATATGCCTTAACAAAATATTTTCACAAAAAAAAGAGATGAGGGAGATTGACTCATTTTAACCCCTCGATGGCAGAAGGCATTGTCACCAGTGCTGGGATAGAATATACAAGGAAAGTTCGAGGAACACCGAGTTTTTGGAGGGTTCTAAGGCTCAGAAGGGTATGGAGATAAAGATGGGTGAGGCCTAGAAAGAACTTGATCATGAGGATGGGAATTTTAAATTTGAGGTGTCCAGGTACTGAGAGTGAAAATAGGTTAGCGAGACTTGTTGAGAAGGCCAGGTTGGCAGTGCCAGGGTGGGACCTGAAAGAGGGGTGGGGGCAAATGTGCCTGATGCCTGCTGGTGGAGGGGTGTCTGCCAGCGTGCAGGATGGGGGGAGTGGTTGTTTGGGGAGTTGTTTGGAGATCAGAGCGCCCTTTAATAATGGCGCCCCGATTTCCAAGGAGCCGGCCTGGCCGATTAATGGACATGCACATCTTCCCAGCGGGAATCTCCCCTAGTTCAAAAAGAACTGTCTTGTGATTGGATTGCAGTCTCGATCGCACTGACCCACCTCGCTGGAATCTCACTGTTATCACTGGGGGCAACACTTAGAAATGTTTTGGGTGAATTCTGCTCCATGTCTGCAAAGTTCAAACTCTGAGGGGAGGCATTTGCAAGAAAACTATCCACGTCTCTTTCGGGCCTGTCACAGTAATCTACGGGACCAGGAGACACCTTTTATATCCTGAATTTGTAGGGAATCGTTAACGTAACACCTTCATATATCCTGTGTTGGATTGGATTGGTTTCGTTTTTTGTCACGTGTACTGAGGTACAGTGAAAAGTATTTTTCTGCGAGCAGCTCAAACAGATCATTAAGTACATGAAAAGAAAATAAAATAAAAAGAAAATACATAATAGGGCAACTCAAGGTACACAATGTAAATACATAGACACCGGCATCAGCTGAAGCATACGGCGGTGTAGTATTAATCAGGTCAGTCCATAAGAAGATTGTTTAGGAATCTGGTAACAGTGGGGAAGAAGCTGTTTTTGAATCTGTTCATGCGTGTTCTCAGACTTCTGTATCTCCTGCCCGAAGGAAGAAGTCGGAAGTGAGTAAGTCGGGTGGGAGGGGTCTTTGATTATGCTGCCCGCTTTCCCCAGGCAGTGGGAGGTGTAGATGGAGTCCATGGATGGGAGGCAGGTTCGTGTGATGGACTGGGCGGTATTCACGACTCTCTGAAGTTCCTTGTGGTCCTTGGCCGAGCAGTTGCCATACCAGGCTGTGATGCAGCCAGATAGGATGCTTTCTATGGTGCATAGTTGGTCAGAGTCAGTGTGGACATGCCGAATTTCCTTAGTTTCCTGAGGAAGTACAGGCGCTGTTGTGCTTTCCTGGTGGTAGCGTCGACGTGGGTGGACCAGGACAGATTTTTGCTGATGTGCACCCCTAGGAATTTGAAGCTGTTAACTATCTCCACCGTGGCCCATTGATGCAAACAGGGGTGTGTACAATACTTTGCTTCCTGAAGTCAATGACCAGCTCTTTAGTTTTGCTGGCATTGAGGGATAGATTGTTGTCGCTGCACCACTCCACTAGGTTCTCTATCTCCCTCCTGTATTCTGACTCGTCGTTATTCGAGATCCGACCCACTATGGTCGTGTCATCAGCAAACTGTAGATGGAGTTGGAACCAAGTTTTGCCACGCAGTCGTGTATGTACAGGGAATAGAGAAGGGGCTAAGTACACAGCCTTGCGATCCCTCGGTATTGACAACTATCATGGAGGAGGTGTTGTTGTTTATCCTTACTGATTGTGGTCTGTGGGTCAGAAAGATGAGGATCCAGTTGCAGAGTGAGGAGCCAAGTCCTAGGTTTTGGAACTTTGACATGAGCTTGGCTGGGTTTATGGTGTTGAAGGTGGAGCTGTAGTCAATAAATAGAAGTCTGATGTAGGAGTCCTTGATGTCGAAATGCTCTAGGGATGAGTGTACGGCCAGGGAGATGGCATCTGCTGTGGACCGGTTGCAGTGGTATGCGGTGGATCTAGGTGTTCTGAGAGTATGGAGTTCATGTACTTCATGGCCACCCTCTCGAAGCATTTCATTACGATTGATGTCAGGGTCACCGGATTGTAGTCATTGAGGCACGTTGCCTGGTTCTTCTTTGGCACTGGTATGATGGTGGTCTTCTTGAAGCAGGTGGGGACCTCGGAGCGGAGTAGGGACAGGTTGAAGATATCCGCACACACCTCTGCCAGCTGGTTCGTGTAGGCTCTTAGCGCACAACCAGGGAATCTGTCCGGTCCCGTTGCCTTCTGAGGGTTCACTTTCAGGAAGTCCGATCTGATTTCGGAAGCTGTGACAGTGGGTACGGGTGTGGTCAAATCACTCTTGCTTTAAAGCCTTCACTCCAACTTATTTATACTTGTAATTCCTGTCAGGATTGTTTTAAACCACTCTGTGACTGATTAAGCAGTTGTTCGTTTGGAAAAGCAAATCTTTGAGTTATAATAAAACTTCACTTTATAAGCAGTGGAACTGTTGTTTTCAGTGTGATTTGCTGGGAAAGGGTTACTCCTGATTTGATTTAGCTGCAGCTGTATTGCAGCTGTAACTGTCAGAAGCAAAACTAAATTACCAGTCTCTTGGTGATTCAGAAAGCTGGCCCATTATCTCCCAACCTAACCTGTCACATTCAACATGGCATGTAAAAGATGGTGCCAGTGGTTATTATTACCTGTGCTCAGGACATTGTTATTATTTATCTGTTAATCTGTGTTACTGCTGCGCTTGGATGCCCTACAAAAATATTTTCAAGCTGTTAGATGGGAGGGAGTTGTCTCCATTTATACATTAGCTGTGTTGATAAATCCATATCGGAAGTTGTGAGTGAAGGACTGTGGTCTGACTGAACTGACAGACGATGTTAATCTTCTGAATATCTGGGGTGAGGCATATTCATGTGCATTGAACTCTTTTTTTTCCCCCTCAAAAATGAAGGGAGCAGCTTCCTCCTCACATTTTACTTTTATGAATAACTCAAAATAATCCTGGGTTGTCTGTTGGATCCTCATTATTGCATCTTTTTTATGCGCAATTCACTGTAATTGGGGGAATTTTATCATTTCACAAGTGGACTGACACTTGTACTGGAATTGCTAAAGTAACAGCCGTATGGAGCAGTGCTCTTGCCACCTGCGGCAAATCTTGTTGCTATGCTGTTCTTCATGTGTCTCAATTGGTGACACAATCGACCGTGAAACATTTTGTGTGTATCGTGTGTGTTTGAGAGAGAGAGAGAGAGAGAGAGAAAAAGAACATTGCAGCATTGAATAGTAATGACTGTGAGCTGGTTTGGATCGAGTGAGACTGAGATGCATGATCAATTGTACAACTTAAAGTTCTGTTTTCCAAATCAATCACACTCAACCCATTTGATGAACATAAGCAGTCCTTACTGGAGCCACTGTATTCCATCATTGCTGGAATGAACTTGAATATTTATTTAACCTTGAGTTGTGCACTGTTTATAAGCATCTAAGTAACTTCAATCCTAGTACACAATGGATAACTGAAGGAAATGTATAATTGACGTGCAGAGCATGGCTTTGCATCGAAGCTTTGAGAGGTTTAAAAAAGAAACGGTATATCAGTCACATGCATCAAATTATTGTTCTGGAATATGGCGCATATCACATTGCAACTGGCATGTCTTCCCAAATGACTTCCTCCCAACCTAGTGACCGTGCCAATAAATGGTATTCAAAATATATACATTGTTTATTCATGATTAGATTGTGGGAGTATGGCACACTTTTCTATGTGGGACACTGATCGTCATTCAGTTCAGTTTGTTTTCTTAAATGCATCCCAGTCAACTGCCAGAGGAACATCGCTCAGTGCATTTTGTGAAAATGTACTTTTCCCATGGCAGCCGTCAATAGACTCTGCCGATGTAATTTGCAACTGTGGGTACACTCACCCATTAGAATTTTAGAGATGGGCAGCACGGTGGCCTAGTGGTTAGCACAACCGCCTCACGGCGCTGAGGTCCCAGGTTCGATCCCGGCTCTGGGTCACTGTCCGTGTGGAGTTTGCACATTCTCCCCGTGTCTGCGTGGGTTTCGCCCCCACAACCCAAAAATGTGCAGAGTAGGTGGATTGGCCACGCTAAATTGCCCCTTAATTAGAAAAAATAATTGGCTAATCTAAATTTATAAAAAAAAAAGAATTTTAGAGATTAGAGATTGACCATATGGATTCTTTACAGCTAGCTAAGAGAGAGGAGATTTAATCCCAACAGTCTGGGTGGCAGGTGGAACTACATTTCAGAAGTGTAACAGCAATGTTGTAACAAATTATAACACCTGCCTCAAACAACCAAGGAAGTGAATAGAGTTAATGATTTGGGAAAGAATTTGGGGCAGGTTTTAAGACGATGGCTTTGATCTTCCTAATGTTTGTTGGACAAGCAGCTAGAAAATTTAGAGATGGGGAGGTGTCAAGAATGATGGTGGTGAGGTGGAGCTGGGTGACCTCCGCTAACATTTGAAAGCTGATTTAAAAGCAAAATACAGTGGACACTGGGAATCTGAAATAAAAACAAAAAATGCTGAAAAAACCTAGCAGGTCTGGCAGCACCTGTGGAGAGAGAATATGAAGTTAATGTTTCGAGTCTGTCAGATTCTCCTTCAGGGCTAAAGAGTGGGAGACATATGATGGATTATACACTGTATAAGCTGGGGCAGAGTATCTGGAGGACAAAGGCTCATGACTGGTGAGAGCTAGGAGAGATTGCAACAAAGATGTGTTGGTCAAAAGGCACGTTAATGACAGTAGAAGCTGCTAGTAGTGGCATAGAGGTAAGATATCAGAATGTGTTAATGGCAGAAAGTGCTCCAGGAAAGCAAAACTTAAGAATAAGTGACAGATGGCCAAGTGGAGGAGGGGAGTTCTAAATTGGGGCAAAAAATGTTTTGGATATTTTTTAAAAGGGGGTCAATATGGTGGGTAAAGGTCTAAAGTTGTTGAACTTAATGTTCAGTCCCCAGGGTGAGGTGCTGCTCCTCCAGTTTACATTGTGCTTCGCTGGAGCATTGCAGCAGGCCAAGGATGGACATGTGGGGATGAGAGCAAGGGGCTGAGTTACAATGACAAGCAATAAGAAGGTTGGGATCATGTTTGCGGACTGAGTGAAGATGTTCCACAAAGCCGTCACCCAGTCTGTGTTTAGTCTCTCCAGTGTAGAGGAGACTGCATTGGGAGGAGCAAAAAGCAGCAGACCAAATTTAAGGAGGTGCAAGCGAAATATTGCTTCGTCTAAAAGGAATGCTTGGGGCCTCAGACGGTGAGGATGGAGGAGTTAATGGGGCAGGTGGTTTAGCTCAATGGGCTAGACAGCTGGTTTGTGATGCAGAACAAGACCAGCAGCACGGGTTCAATTCCTGTACCGGCGTACCCGAACAGGTGCCGGAATGTGGCGACTAGGGGCTTTTCATAGTAACTTCATACTTGTGACAATAAAAGTTTATTGTTATTATTATAGGTGTTGCATCTTCTGTGATTGCAAGGGAAGGTGCCACAGGAAGGGGCTGAGGAGTTGGGGGTGATGATGGAGTGGACCAGGGTCTCACGGAGGGAGCGGTCCCTGTGAAATGCTGATTTGGGGGGAGGCGGGGGGAGGTGTGTTTTGTGGCGGCATCATGCTGGAGTTGCCGTAAATGGTGGAGAATGATCCTTTGGCTGCAGAGGCTGATGGGATGGAAAGTGAGGAAAAGGAGGACCCACTTATGGTTCTGAGAGGGATGGGAAGCGGTAGTTGGGCCCAGGGGGAGGTAGGAGGAACTAGAACATAGAACATTACAGCGCAGTACAGGCCCTTCGGCCCTCAATGTTGCGCCTACCTGTGAAACCCCTCTAAAGCCCATCTACACTATTCCCTTATCATCCATATGTTTATCCAATAACCATTTGAATGCCCTTAATGTTGGCGAGTGCACTACTGTTGCAGGCAGGACATTCCACCCCCTTACTACTGTTTGAGTAAAGAATCTACCTCTGACATCTGTCCTGTATCTATCTCCCCTCAATTTAAAGCTATGTCCCCTCGTGCTAGCCATCACCATCCGAGGAAAAAGACTCTCACTGTCCACCCTATCTAATCCTCTTATCATCTTGTATGCCTCAATTAAGTCACCTCTTAACCTTCTTCTCGCTAACGAAAACAGCCTTAAGTCCCTCAGCCTTTCCTCATAAGATCTTCCCTCCATAACAGGCAACATCCTGGTAAATCTTCTCTGCAGCCTTTCCAATGCTTCCACATCCTTCCTATAATGCGGCGAACAGAACTGTACGCAATACTCCAAATGCAGCCGCACCAGAGTTTTGTACAGCTGCAACATGACCTCATGGCTCCGAAACTCAATCCCTCTACCAATAAAAGCTAACACACCGTACGCCTTCTTAACAACCCTCTCAACCTGGGTGACAACTTTCAGGGATCTATGTACATGGACACCGAGATCTCTCTGCTCATCCACACTACCGAGGATCTTACCATTAGCCCAGTACTCTGCCTTCCTGTTACTCCTTCCAAAATGAATCACCTCACGCTTTTCTGCATTAAACTCCATTTGCCACCTCTCAGCCCAGCTCTGCAGCTTATCTATGTCCCTCTGTAACCTGCAACATCCTTCCGCACTGTCCACAACAGTGTCATCTGCAAATTTACTCACCCATCCTTCTATGCCCTCCTCCAGGTCATTTATAAAAATGACAAACAGCAGTGGCCCCAAAACAGATTCTTATGGTGCACCACTAGTAACTGAACTCCAAGCTGAACATTTCCCATCAACCACCACCCCCTGTCTTCTTCCAGCTAGCCAATTTATGATCCAAACTGCTAAATCACCCTTAATCCCATGCCCCCGTATTTTCTGCAATAGCCTACCGTGGGGAACCTTTTCAAACGCTTTACTGAAATCCATATACACCACATCAACTGCTTTACCCTCGCCTACCTGTTTGGTTACCTTCTCAAAGAACTCAATAAGGTTTGTGAGGCACAACCTACCCTTCACAAAACCGTGTTGACTATCCCTGATCAAATAATTCCTTTCTAGATGATTATAAATTGTCTGAGAACTGACTGAGAGTTGGCGCTAAGCCTCTGTGAGGTAGAGGTCAGTATGCCAGACTACAATGGCACGATCCTTGTCAGCAGCTTCCTCTGTCTTTTGACCTACACATCTTTATTGCAATCTCTTCTCACTCCCACCCATCACAGACCTTCTACTCTGCTCCAGCTTCTCCACCCTATCTTATACAGTACATAATCCATCACATTTCTTTAACTGTGAAGAAGAATCATACAGACTTGAAATGTTAACTATCTTCTCTCTCCACGGATGCTGCCAGACCCACTGGGACTTTCCAGAATTTTCTGTTTTTATTTTGTTTTTGAAACCTGACACTGTTTTCAGATCATATTTCCAAGGGACAGCATTTAGATGTGAATTGGAAAGACCCAAGAATGGTCCTTTGGGAGTCACCAGAGATAACCACGTGGGAACAGGAAGAGAAGCCATTCCAGGTAATGGATGGATAAGAATGGGACCAAGTGAGTATAGTCCCACCAACTGATCCACAGTAGAGAGGTTTTGCAGGAGGATGGTGTGGCCAGCCATGTTAGCGGCTGAAATGGTTAAGGAGGGATTGTTTACCTTTGTCACTGTCACACAGAATGTCATCATGATTTCTTAAGAGCGGTTTCGATATTGTGGCCAAGCAGAAACCTAAATTATCGATCAGTAATGATGGCAAATTTGAAGGTTTGTGGCACTGCACCTGTGGAGAGAGAACAGTTCCCAATATGAACTAAGATAAAGGCTAGGAATTGAAGTTTGGTGATTAGCAATTGTAGTGAGAGTAGAGTTGAGGGAGCAGGAAGTGGATTGTGTGGACAAGGTGAATTTGCAGGGGGCATGAGTGAAGATAGGAGGGAAAGGGGAGTAAGACACAAGTTCAGGGCTAGCCAGTACTAAGGGCAGTTTAGAGGAAGCATGGCTTAGTGGTGGGCTAGGAGAAGGGAGGGAAGCAGCTGAACCAATGTTCTTAATCTTAGTGACAAAGAAAGTTCATGAACTCATTGAGCTTATTGTTGATCTATAGTGTCGGATATCACTAATAATAGAAAGAGTAAAGGGAAAAGTAATTCAGGAAATTGAAGGGCAGCATGGTGGCACAGTGATTATCACAACTACCTCACAGCACCAAGGACCCATGTTCGATTCCGGCCTTGGGTGACTGTGTGGAGTTTGCACGTGTCTGTGTGGGTTTCTTCCGGGTGCTCCGGATTCCTCCCGCAGTCCAAAAATGTTCAGGTTCAATGGATTTGCCATGTTAAACTTTCCCTTAGTGTCCAAAGATGTGCAGGTTGGGTGAATGAGTTGGGATAGAATAAAAGCAAATTACTGCAGATGCTGGAATCTGAAACGAAAACCGAAAATACCGGACAATCGCCGCAGGTCTGACAGCATCTGTGGCGAGAGAGGGGAGATAACGTTATTAATCTGGATGACTCTTTGTAATAGCTAGGATGGGAGACGGTCCTGAGACTCGATTTCAATACTGCGGAGATACAGAGAGGAGGAAACTGTTGTAAGATGGTAAATATAGAGCTTAGAAAGGACAAAGGAGGAAAGTTCAAAGCAGATTGAAAGTTATAGAGTCATACAGCCCTTTAGCTCATCGAATCTGTGCCAGTCGAAAACAACCACCTGACTATTCTAATCCCATTTCCCAACATTTGACGCATAACCCTGTATGCCTTGAGAACATAAGTGCGCATCTAAATACTTCTTAAATGTTTTGAACGCCTCTGCCTCCACCACCCTTTCAGGCAGCGAGTTCCAAACTCCCACCACCCTCTGGATAAAAACATTTATCCTCACATCCTGCCTTAAATCTATGCCCCCTGGTCATTGATCCCTCTGACAAGGGGAAATGTTTCTTTCTGGCTGCTTTATCTATGCTGCTCAGAATTTTATACAGCTCAATCATGTCCCCCCTCAGTCACCTCTGCTCCAAGGAAAACAATCCTTGTTTTCCAATCTCTCTTCATAACTGAAACTCTCCAGCCCAGGCAACATCCTGGTAGATCTCCTCTGCACCCTTGCAGTTTTATCACATCACTCCTATAATGTGGATTCCAAAACTCACACAATACACTAGCTATTATCTAAACAATGTTTTATACAGTTCCAGCATAACCTCCCTACTCTTGTCTTTATTAGCCGAGGCATAGAGTTCATGTATACTATATGCCTTCTTAACCGCTGTATCCACCTGCTTTGCTACCTTAAGGGACCGGAGTACATGCACACCGAGGTCCCTCTAATCCTCGGTGCTTCTCAGGGTCCTTCTCATTAACATGTATTCCCTTTGCCTTGTTTGTCCTGCCCAAGTGCATCACCTCAGACTTATCCGAATTGAATTCCATTCACCACTGATCAGCCCATCTATATCCTCCTGTAATCAAAGGCTACCCTCTTCATTATTTACCACCCCACCAATTTCCGTATCATCCTCAAACTTACGAATGAACCCTTCTATATTCATATCTGAATCATTTATATAAACCACAAACAGCAAGGACCCCGACACTGATCCACGCGGGGCCCCAACACTGATCCATGCGGGGCCCCAACACTGATCCTTGCGGGGCCCCAACACTGATCCTTGCGGGGCCCCAACACTGATCCTTGCGGGGCCCCAACACTGATCCTTGTGGGGCCCCAACACTGATCCTTGCGGGGCCCCAACACTTATCCATGCGGGGCCCCAACACTTATCCATGCGGGGCCCCAACACTGATCCATGCGGGGCCCCAACACTGATCCATGCGGGGCCCCAACACTGATCCACGCGGGGCCCCAACACTGATCCTCGCGGGGCCCCAACACTGATCCTCGCGGGGCCCCAACACTGATCCATGCGGGGCCCCAACACTGATCCATGCGGGGCCCCAACACTGATCCTTGCGGGGCCCCAACACTGATCCTTGCGGGGCCCCAACACTGATCCTTGCGGGGCCCCAACACTGATCCTTGCGGGGCCCCAACACTGATCCATGCGGGGCCCCAACACTGATCCTCGCGGGGCCCCAACACTGATCCTCGCGGGGCCCCAACACTGATCCACGCGGGGCCCCAACACTGATCCACGCGGGGCCCCAACACTGATCCATGCGGGGCCCCAACACTGATCCTTGCGGGGCCCCAACACTGATCCATGCGGGGCCCCAACACTGATCCATGCGGGGCCCCAACACTGATCCATGCGGGGCCCCAACACTGATCCTTGCGGGGCCCCAACACTGATCCATGCGGGGCCCCAACACTGATCCTTGCGGGGCCCCAACACTGATCCATGCGGGGCCCCAACACTGATCCATGCGGGGCCCCAACACTGATCCATGCGGGGCCCCAACACTGATCCATGCGGGGCCCCAACACTGATCCTTGCGGGGCCCCAACACTGATCCATGCGGGGCCCCAACACTGATCCATGCGGGGCCCCAACACTGATCCTTGCGGTGCCGAATTGGACACAGGCTTCCAGTCAGAAAAACACCCCTTGACCATCACCCTCTGCTTCCTGCCACTCAGCCAATTCTGGATCCAATTTCCCAAATTTCCTTGGATCCTATGGGCTCTTACCTTCGCTATTGATCTCCCTTGTGGAACCTTATCAAAAGCCTTACTGAAATCCAAGTAGACTACGTTAAATGCATTTCCCTCATCTACACACCTGGTCACCTCTTCAAAAAGTTTAATTAAGTCGATCAGACATGACCTACCCTCAACAAAACCATGCTGACTGTTCTTGATGAATCCCTGCCTCTCCAAATGCAGATCAATTCTGTCCCTCAGAATTTCTTCCAATCATTTTCCCATCACTGATGTTAGACTGACTGGCCTGTATTTTGCTGGTTTATCCCTTCCTCCCTCCTTGAATAATAGTGACATTGATTACAGTTTAAAAGCCAAGAAAGATTGTGATGGAAAGAGAATGGCTGGAGGCTAGAGGTAAGAGAGGTGCCTGCCTCTGAGATTATAGCCTATACTTGTGTTATGAACAGGAGGGAGTAAATTTAAGCAGCACTAATTTCTCCTCATCACTATCCCGTAAGCAGAAAGGTTTTTTTGATTTGCTTCCCCCTTGATAAGTGGTGGCATATTTCTCAGTGCCTTGGTTTTAGTACGATCCAATTTATGTTAAGAACCCCACAGGAAACTTGAAATAGGATGAACTCAAAAGGTTTGTTTATTTGCACATACTCAAATGCAGCAGGAGGGTTGCAACATTGCAGAGACCACAGAGAAAATAAATATTATTTCATATGTAAATTCTATAATTCTATGGGTTGTGTAATCCAAATTCCTAGTCCAATGAGATATTCCTTCAGAAGTCAGTGAGCTGAAAACCGATGCTGGATAATTCACTTTTCCGGTGGAGTAAGACGGGCATGCAGGAATGGATCAGTCCTGGAGGCAATGATACAGAATTTCCAGCAGAAACAGTGGAGTTGGGGCCAGGTGCTCAACCTGGACCAGAGCTCCTTGACTGTAAGGCTGCTGCTCAGCTGGTAAAAGGCCAAACTGAGAAGGCAATATTACTGGTTGCGCAAGCTCGAGGCCCATGTCACATGACTCCCACCTCATCACATTGTTTTTGACAAAGCACATGTATCCCTTGTCCGGGATTGCTAAATGTCTCAACCGTTAGAAATTGAAAGGAAGAGTGTCTTAGCAGACGAGCAGACTCCTGTTGGCCAGCACGGGTTCTGAAAATGCAGATGGCCTTTGTATAGCTCTCATTGAATTTGGTCTGGGCAGCCCAAAGGGGGTTGTTAATGGCTCCTGCAGGATAACAATATTTGAGTTTCCCTAATATTGCCAGGTAGCTTCTTTTGCTCGGGGTCACAGACAGACATCGATTTTATCTATTTCAGGTCTTTGAAAAGCCTAAATTCTGACAGATAGCAATGAGCGTTCCTCTGTATATTTTTTTTAAATGATACAGTGTGAGGTCAGTTCCTCACACTTATCCTGCCTTGGTGTAAGAGATGTCATAGAGGTGTTTTTTAATCAAAATTTGGAGCAGCACTAAATGTTTGGACGTATTTCTGCTTTACAGAGTTAAGAAACATTGAAAGAAAAGAATGAAAGAAAGCCTTATTTGCTTTTCATAACTTTGGGATGTCCCAAAGCACTTTACAGCCAATTACGTGTATTTGAAGTTTAGGCATTATTGTAACATAGAAAATGCAGCAGACAATTTATGCGTAGCAAAGTTCCAGAACAGCAATGCGATGATTACCAGATAATCTGTTTTAATTCAGTGATGTTTGGTAAGAGATCAAAACTGCCTAGGGCACGGGGGACAAAACCTGTTATCTTCTTCAAAATAGTGCTATGGAATTAGTGCTATGGAATTATGTATGTCCAGATGGGACTTTGGTTTAACTTCTCAACTAAAAGACAGCACACCCAATAGTACACCACTCCTTCAGTCCTGCACTGAAGCACCATCTGATTGTGTGGTCAGATCTCTGGAGTGGGAATTGAAGCCACACCCTTCTGATTCAGAGGTGAGAGTGCTTCAACTGAGTCAGAGTGAACCCTGCCGAAAGAGGAAATTGAGTTCCTAAAGGCAGCAGTAGCAATAGAAGAGATGAAGTCAGATGAAATAGCAAGGCAGGAATGTTGGAGGATGGACTAATATTACGTGCAAGTTATGAAATAGTGGTGGATGCTTATACTTACAAAATAGGCATGATATGGAGATGCCGGCGTTGGACCGGGGTGAGCAGTTGGAGAAGGAGCAGTGCTCCGAAAGCTAGTGATTCAAAACAAACCTGTTGGACTTTAACCTGATGTTGTAAGACTTCTTACTTACAAAATACATTAAGAAACTAACTGTCTGCGAAGGAACTAAAACAGGATCATCATTGCCCCACTGTAGGTCGTGGAAGAAATCAAGATGTATTTATTGTGTGACAAGAGGATTAGATGTGGTTAGAACTGATGATGTGCAATCAGCAGCAGGTTGATAAATGTAGAGTGATATCATTTGGAAAATAATAGATAAGCTTGAAAGATGAATGCAGGAGATGACTGATATGAAGAAAGAACAGAGTGGAAGAGAAGGTCGAGGCTTGTGTTATATTAATTACATAATCAGTAATATTGATATTACATATATTTGCCTGGATGGATTATGGGTGGCACTTTCACAGCCCAGAGCAGCTGTTGGCCAAGCTTTCAAATTTAACCTGTGCATAGTTCAGGGGGGTGCAGCCTTGATTGACATCTTAGGTGCTTTTTCAAGGATTTTTTCAAACTTCCTTTGGGGCTTTTGCAATTGTGTTTTAATGGATAATCTGTGCTAAACCCAGCATGACCCATTTCATCATTTTTGCTTGACCAGCCTATTTATCTCCATTTTATTTGCTAATTGAATGAAGGTTGAAGTTGTATGTAGTTAATAATTTCATTATACTGGTGTATACAAGTGATGACAATCTTGCTTTGCAGAGGTTAAATTTTGTCTATTCAAGTGCAGCAGAGCAGAATAAATCGAAGAGTACTGAGCAATGAACTGATATAACATCTGGTGCTTACTTGAGATTCATGGCATTACAAACGGAAAGATGAAACTTAAATAGAAATGATCAACCCCGCAATTAAGGTCATTCGGATGCATTTGCTAGACAAAAATATACAATCATAATGGAGTTAGTGGGATGCATTATATTTGGTGGGAATCTATTGGTGCATTTTATCAACACATATAATTTCAAGGCTATTGCAAAACCTTTTGTTTAAATTAATTGAAAGAAAGGAACACAGGAATTCCTGCTGACCTAAAAACCATCTTGATTATTATTGTGACAGAAGTTTGAGCAACATTGATTCACCATTAAGAAACATATGATTCATTGTTGTACTTGACGTTGAAGTGTTATAGTGGATTCAGGTTAGAGCATATTTTCTGCTTTGAATAAAGAATCTGACCTCCCTCCCTTAGAGCTAGGGTTCAAATCATAGCTATTAAGTGGATAGTCAATGAATAACTTCTTGCTTTAATTTGAGTGGCTTTGTTTTAACTAATGTACATTTCAGCAATAAAACTAAATGAACCACAGCAAAAAGGTAGCCTCTCTTTACCAAACTGAGTCAAGATGAATACTATCTTTGGAATTCCTACTTGCCATTGTTTGGGGATGTACCCAAAACACAATTCTGGACTCCCATGGGCTGGATTCTCCGATTCTGGGGCTATGTCCCTGTGCCGTGCTACATGGTGGAGGCTGCTCAGGGACCCGTCCCGTGAAATAGTGCCCACCCCCCTCCTGGCTGGCTCACACATCCCAGACCACCGCCCCCCCCCCCCCCCCCAACACACACACACACACACACACACACACACAGTGCCCCCGATTTGGTTGGGAACTGTGATTCTCTGTCTGATCGGCGAATTAAATTTCGGCATCGCCAACCGGAGAATCCAGCCTCATGTCTCTGAGTTAGAATCCTGACGGTGAGGGCTGGGTATTAACCACTTCAGCCTGAGTTAGGTGTGAAGAACTCATCAATTATCTCTGTTGTATGGCAGTGGCTTTCAGCTAAGCCTTTCCAGGTGGACAATAGCAGCAGTGGTCATGTGACCAAAACAGGATGGAAATCAAGTTGCTTATTACTCTTCTAAACCCCCGTGGATACAAGCCTAGCCTGTCCAACCTTTCCTCATTAGACACAAGAATCCTACAATAGTCCTGATATCTAACTTCAGCTATTCAAATCCATTGGATCTGCAGTTCAAGAGTGGGGAAAAGACTCCTTCCTTTATTGGGCCAGCAACAACTATTCTTTAAACAAATCCAACACCAAAACTGTTGACTATTCTTTTAGTTTAATACTTGTACACTGTCTCCTTTAGTTATATCTTTGAGTGTGTGA
Source organism: Scyliorhinus canicula (assembly GCF_902713615.1). NCBI lineage: Eukaryota > Metazoa > Chordata > Chondrichthyes > Carcharhiniformes > Scyliorhinidae > Scyliorhinus > Scyliorhinus canicula. The sequence goes on along the minus strand of NC_052160.1, from coordinate 6,013,592 downwards.
TTTGCAAATGATATGGCCTTTAAATTTTGGGGGTGAATGTGTGAATAAATAATCCTCTTTATTTAACACACAAAAGCTTGCTGCTGTTATTTCTAACTGGACACACTCCTGGTGCTAAGAACTCAGATATATCTTCCTCTGAAAAACTAGACCCTATTACGGATAGTAAAGGGAATTGGGGTTTTCAGTTTATCTCTGTGACAATTGACACAACAAATTTGGGGACAAGGAGTTAAGAAAACATCATGGCCATACATCATCAGCTTTAAAACATAAATTCAATGTTTCTCAAACTTTACAACTATGACTTGGAAAACTGGCAAATCATTATACATATCAGTCTGCTGCTGAATTAGCTGTGAAGCAGATAGTTGACTTCCATCATCAAAGTATTGTGCTTTATAAAATGTGTTCATCATCACATTAAGGCTATGTTTTTTTTGCTGTTACATTTGCTAATGTTTATTTGCTTGATGAAACTGAACACATCTACATGATTTTATTGAAGGGTATCTGTTTCATATTCATTGAAGAAGAGACACAGAGGGAGGCCTCTTGAGCTCCTTTGCTTAGGAGATCATGGTTTGAATGAGTAAAATTTACAAGCGCTTTGGGAAGCTGGATCCAATCTGCTGACTTTCGGTGTTTACTGAGGCGCGACTAAGGCAGCCAACCAGTTCCCAGGAGGTGGGTTGGCATTTTAAATGCACTAATGAGGCTGGAAAACTCACCTAACCTGCTTTGTAAATTTAACTGTGGCGTACTAGGATCCTTTGGCCTAAGGAACGTAGCAAATGTAGCAAGGCAGGGAAAAGAATCTCCAGGAGCACCACACGTGGGCCAGGAAGTGCCGGTGTGCTTCAAACAATCACATCATTTCCACCTCACTCACCTTTCTAAAGTTCTGGAATATGATGTCACCACCATGATTTTCAGTTTGAATCTCTCCAAGCAAGTTTCCAGTATTTGATTATGTTTTTAAATTACCAAATGGCTGGATTTGTGTTACTAGTATGTGACATACACAGCTTGCACAAATGTGGAATATATACCCCTTGCCTGGGATACACTCTAGTAATGATTTTGCAACTGTCTCTTGTTCTTCGTGTAATTAGGACATTTTAATACCAATATATTTGCCTTTAGCATCACAATCATTGCCTTTACATTACGAGCAGCTTCCTCACAAATACCTGCAACATGAAGAAAATCAGTAGGTCAAGGAATTGTCAGATTTGTATGAGATCATGAATCCACAAACCTAACAACCTAGACCAGGACTAAATGTAACTGAGCTTTTTGGATTGAAGTATTACTATGTGACTTTTGTGCCTACATCATACTCTCACATTTTTGAAATAAGGCATTTTTGACAGCATTTTTCTTTACTATTACCAGAAGTGGGAGTATCTTTCTATTAAAACCTGTCCTGCATTCTGAGCCATGGGTTTCTTCATTAATGATGATCTGAATATTGCTGATTGACTATGGGAGGTATAATCCAGAAATAATACTTGCTGCTACAGAGTGATCAGTCCACCTTGATTGCCCTTGAAGATTATGGTGAAATCATTTTCTTGAACTGCTGATGTACATGTGGTGTAGGAAAAGCCACTACAGTTAGGAAGGCAGTTGCAAGATTTTGACCCATCGACAAAGAAGGAATGGTGATATAGTTCTTAGTCAGAAGGGGGTGTGACTTGGAAGGGAATTTATAGATGGTGGTGTTGAGACAGCTGATAAGCCAAACTCCCATTCAATGGGGCAGCTGGCGGGGGGCGGGGGGGGGGGGGGGGGGGGGGGAGATGAATGGCCTCTCTTTCCTATGCATTCATGGCTGATGTCCTGTCCGTGTGGAGTTTGCACATTCTCCGGTGTTTGTGTGAGTTTCGTCCCCACAACCCAAAGATGTGCAGGGTAGGTGGATTGGCCACACTAAATTGCCCCTTAATTGGAAAAAATGAATTGGGTACTCTAAATTTATATTTTAAAAAATGGTTGATGTCCTGACACACCCATTAGAACATATAAAAAATGGTTATCCCTTGTCATTCCTCTACAAATGTATCACTGGATCAACGCCACTGATTGCAATAATCACATGTGAATAGGGTACTCTGAGCTTGTAACACCGTTATGCTGTGTTAACTCAATGTTATGACTATTATGCAGCACTTTCTTGAGGCGTTTCCATGCCCTGATGATGTTCTGTAACTACAAAGCTGAAAATATCAATATTTTTAATTGGGAGCTTCCATTTCATTGAGGAGGTTTCAGGCCAAACCACATTCAACAACCTGCTCTGTAAACTCTACTCACATTTTGACACTGGTGACAAATTCCACCATATCAGCTGAGACAATCCGCAACATTTGAAAACAATCAACGACATTATACGAGTATCCCCCACTGATAACAGATTTGTTTAAAAATATTCAAGGATCCAGATCAGATCCACAACTTAGCCAAAGACTAATCAGTTCTTGTGGGCAGCACGGTAGCACAAGCGGCTCGCACTGTGGCTCACAGCGCCAGGGTGCCAGGTTCGATTCCCCGCTGGGTCACTGTCTGTGCGGGGTCTGCACGTTCTCGTGTCTGCGTGTGTTTCCTCCGGGTGCTCCGGTTTCCTCCCACAGTGCAAAGACGTGCAGGTTAGGTGGATTGGCCATGATATTTTGCCCTTAGTGACCAAAAAGATTAGGAGGGGTTATTGGGTTACGGGGATAGGGTGGAAGTGATGGCTTTAGTGGGTCGGTGCAGACACGATGGGCTGAATGGCCTCCTTCTGAACTGTATGTTCTATGTTCTTCCTTGGGCCTCATCCTGGCAAGGATTCTCCGGATATTGGGATTCTCTTTTCCTGTTGGGAGTGCACCACCACCCATGGGGTTCCTGGCAGTATGGTGGCTTCGAATGGAAATTCCACTGACAAGCAGCAGGAAGAAAGAATCCCACTGCCAGCGAACGGTGTGCCAGCAACAAGCATGCTGTTGGAGGACTGGAGGATCCCTCCTCCTATCTTTGTACCAATTATCAGAATCATAGAATTGTTGAAATCCATCCATTAGTTTTTAAGACGTATTGTTTACAGACAAACAGACTAATGGGCGAAACCCTTGGGCGGGATTCTCAGTTTCTGAGGCTAAGTGTTGACGCCAGCGAAGGATGTGTGGTGTTTTATGACAGCGAAATTGGCATAACACCTGCACCGATTCAGCTACTTTAAATGGGCTAGCACCGTCGCCACATGGAACGCAATCAATTCCAAGAAAAAGGGTGCCAGACACAATGGCTCTATGATTGGCACTCATGAGGCTCACACTCCTAAGCCGAACTTAACCGGCCCATCCCCCCACACACACCATCCCAGCCAACAATGTGGCTGGAAGGAGTGCAGCATCACGGTTCAGGGATGCTGAGCTGGAGACCCTACTGGATGCCGTGGAGGAGAAAAAGATGACCCTATACCCCAGCCGGGAGGAAGGTGGCAAGCGGCGCCATTTGCCGTGCCAGGTGCAGGTGGCAGAGGCAGTCAGCGCTGTGGGCAATGTCGCCCGGAGTGACATGCAGTGTCGCAAGACATTCCACGACCTCCTCAGGGCGTCCAGATGGGCCCTGGGATTCTGGAGCATCTAGTCCCAACCACAGTGCAGATGCAGTCAGAGAGCCAGGGCCTACAAAAGAGGATGACGGTGGGCATCGACATGGAGGAGCGGGGGGTGGTGCTGGCCATGAGTGCCACCCAGGCCAACACCACACGGGTGGCGTCTGCGGTGGAGGCATTGATGGCGACAGTTTTGGCTGTGCATCAGCGTGTCCAAGGCCTGGGACATTCTGAACAGGCGGTGGCCGAGGCCAAGGACAGGGCTGCCCTCTCACAGGGAGCCATGTGCGAGAACCACCTGGACATTGCAGCGGTACTCGTCAGCATGACCCAGCAGCCCATGGCTGGGAACGTCTGCGGGATTGCCCAGGCGCTGGCTGGCGTTGCACGGACACTGCATGTGGTGGCCCTGTCCCAGAGTGAGGTAGGCCAGTCCAAAAGGGGGGTGTCCCGGTCATTGGCTGTTGTGGCACAGATGCACAGGGTGGTGGCACAGTCACCGCGTGGTGTAGTCCCAGATGGAGGTGGTCCACTTCCTGTCCTCCATGGCTGTGAGTGCAGACCCTGGTCGAGACCAGAGCGGGCCTCCAAGACTGGCAGCACCAGGTGGCAGGGAGGCTCCGTTCACACCCCCGTCAAATGGAGTAGCCTGGGGGCCATCATGCACCCTGAGGGAGGAGGAGGTGGTGGGGCTCATGCCGGTGACTCCTGCAGGGGAGATACCGGAACACCGAAGCACCTCGGACTCCAGCCCCCTCCCCCACGCCCATCCTGTCCCTGGCACATCTGGTAGGCAGCGGTTAGAACAGGCGGCACCATGCCACCCGGGACATCCGAGCAGCGGCAGGGCCCATTCAGGCCGCATCACCCCAGGAGAAGCGGGTCAATAAGGACCGTTGCAGCACGCTGCCTCCACTCCTGCTTTACCGTCTGGGGAACCACCGAGGTGTAGCGTTAGAGTCTGCAAGGCCAGAAAGTTAAACACCAGTTACATTGGCGCTGGTGCAGGGCACAGTTTAGTTATAGGGGATAGGGTGCAGACGGTATGTATTCGTTCACAATAAACACGTGTTACCATCGTCACAACCTGCCTGGGAGGGGGGAGGAGGTGGCGGGGGACCAGTGCATGCACTGTGGGAGGACCGTGTTTCTCGCCTCGACCGCCCCCAGCACTCCCACCCCAGGGATTCGACGGGACTGTGTGATGGAATGGCCAGCTCGCATGCAGGGATCACCTCGGTGGAAAGTGCTACCGTGGGCAGGAGTCAGATGTTGTCATCATCCTCCATCCCATGGAGCAGACCTGCTTTTACTGCCAACTCAGACCACCAGCTCGTAGTGCCGCTGGTATGTATAACCAAGGGGCAGGCAAGCAGGCGGTTTGGTGCGGTGGGAAATGAGGGAATGTGGGGCTGGGATGTGGCGTCCAAACCCCTAGCCAGCACCCCCCTTCCACCCCTCCCCTCCTAGTCGGTAAACCTGGAGGCGATCAGAGCATCGCATGCGCGCTGATCCTGCTGCAAACGTCGTGTAGCCCCTCCTGCCTGCCTGGGTCACATGTCCTGCTCACCCCCTCCCCACATCCTCCTCGTCGGACAAGGGCTGCCCTTCCTCTTCATCCTCCTCCTCCAGCACATCGCCCCTCTTGCTGCGCGATGTTGTGAGGGATGCAGCAGGCCGCCACAATGCGGGTGACCCTCCCAGCATCATACTGGAGCGCCCCTCCAGAACGGTCCAGGCACCTGAACCGCAACTTCAGGAGGCCGAAGCACCGTGAATCAAACCGCTAGTTGCTGTGTGGGCGTCGTATCGGGTGTCCGCATCGGTCTGTGGCCTCCGGATAGTGTCACCAGCCAAGGCTGCAGCGGGTAATCCCTGTCACCCAGGAGCCAATCCCTCAGCCGGAGGAGGTGCCCCTTGAACATGTCAGGAGAGTGCCAGGATGAGTGTGCCAGGATGAGTGTGCCAGGATGAGTGTGCCAGGATGAGTGTGCCAGGATGTGTGCCAGGATGAGTGTGCCAGGATGAGTGTGCCAGGATGAGTGTGCCAGGATGAGTGTGCCAGGATGAGTGTGCCAGGATAAGTGTATCGGGTGCAGAGGTGTACAATGTGCAGCTGATGGTCACAGACCAGCCGGTGCCCGTAAGGCGACATGCACCTCGTCTAATACTCCCTGGACCCGGAGCATCTGGTGATGGCGGCGAACCCCGCTGCCCTGGCATCCTGGTGGGCTCAGTCCACATGGCAATGGCTGTAGTCATCCGCATGGGCATATTGGATTGGATTTGTTTATTGTCACGTGTAAAAGGTCCATGAAAATTATTTTTCTGTGAGCAGCTCAACAGATCATTCATGAAAAGAAAAGAAAATACATAATGGGGCAACACAAGGTACACAATGTAAATACATAGCCACCGGCATCGGGTGAAGCATAATCAGGTCAGTCCATAAGAAGGTCGTATAGGAGTCTGGTAACAGCCAGACCCCAGCTCGTGACGGTGTGGATGCACCTGTGCGCCGAATTCTGTGAGATCCCGGACAGTTGCCCATTCGGTGACTGGAAGGACCCTGCTGCATGGACGTTCAGGGCGACCGTCACTGTGACGGTCACCGGGAGAGGATGTCCTCCCCCATTCCCCCGTGGTGCCAGGTTTACCATCATATGGAAGATGTATTGCACTGACTGCTCAGCAGGAGTCTCCAATGGCATGTCTGGTCTGGCAGGTCCCAGAATGACAGGTGGTGCTGGTACACACGGCGCCTCCTTGGCACCTCCTTCTCCTCGTCCTGTTGGGCGGCCGGCTGGCCCTCCAGCCTGTGCAGCTGCCTCCAGCCCCTCTGCAGCCCGGTCCTCTGCAGCCAGGTCCTCTGCAGTTCGGTCCTCTGCGGCTTGTTCCTCTGCAGCCCGGCCCTCTGCAGCCCGGTCCTCTGCAGCCCGGTCCTCTGCAGCCAGGTCCTCTGCAGCCTGGCCCTCTGCAGCCCGTCCCTCTGCAGCCCGGCCCTCTGCAGCCCGGCCCTCTGCAGCCCGGCCCTCTGCAGCCAGGTCCTCTGCAGCCAGGTCCTCTGCAGCCAGGTCCTCTGCAGCCCGGCCCTCTGCAGCCCGGCCCTCTGCAGCCCGGCCCTCTGCAGCCCGGCCCTCTGCAGCCCGTTCCTCTGCAGCCCGGCCCTCTGCAGCCCGGCCCTCTGCAGCCCGGCCCTCTGCAGCCCGGCCCTCTGCAGCCCGGCCCTCTGCAGCCCAGCCCTCTGCAGCCCGTTCCTCTGCAGCCCGGCCCTCTGCAGCCGGTTCCTCTGCAGCCCGTTCCTCTGCAGCCCGGCCCTCTGCAGCCCGTTCCTCTGCAGCCGGTTCCTCTGCAGCCCGGCCCTCTGCAGCCCGTTCCTCTGCAGCCGGTTCCTCTGCAGCCCGTTCCTCTGCAGCCGGTTCCTCTGCAGCCCGGCCCTCTGCAGCCCGTTCCTCTGCAGTTCGGTCCTCTGCAGCCCGGCCCTCTGCAGCCCGGCCCTCTGCAGCCCGGCCCTCTGCAGCCGGTTCCTCTGCAGCCCGGCCCTCTGCAGCCCGGTCCTCTGCAGCCCGGCCCTCTGCAGCCGTTCTTCTGCTACCTGCTCCGCTGTTGCCCGTTCTGCTGCTGCCCATTCTGCTGCTGACCCCTCTGCTGCTGCAGTTTCACCCTCTCTTCGAGCAGCTCCTGCCCACGCGGCCACAGGGCATCTCGCAGAGCTGCAACCATCACCAGGGCTGCCAGCATTGCTGGCTTTACTTCAAAAGGCATTATCTGTAGGGGGGTGAATGGCCAACATGTTAGCATGTTGCATACTCCCGTGCCCAACCACGTTCCAAGGGCTACACGGTGGCCCCAGTTGACAATGTGGGCTCCTCCCCCGCATGTCCCTTCCCCACCCCCTCTACCCTGGCCCGTCGGTATCTGGCACCGTGGGGGCCTCCGAACCTGTGCCCATTCCTTACGCCAGGTGTACTGTTGGCTGGCACTGCCCTCACTGGGGGCTGCCGTGGGTGTGGCCCTGGGTGGTCCGTTGGTGGGTGCCGGCCGGTTGGGCAGGGTATTTGGGGCGGGGGGTAGGGTGTGGGTGAGTGCAACCACATGGCCAGTGTCACTGTGTAGAACCAGGGGCCGGGATGGATGGTCAATGGGAACGCAGCAAGGTCGCAGTCATAATGGCGGTTGGTGCCTGGGTCCCGCCCAGCTCTGTGGGGGGGCACCCCGGCTACTCGGCCTGTGCCCCCCCCCCGGCCCTAGCAGGGCCCCTCCCACTCCAGCCAGCAAGGCCAGTGTCCGGATCGTTGGGAATTCGCTCCAGTGGAGGCAGAGCAGCATGGAGGCCCGGGAGATTACTGGGTCAGGCCTGCTAATGATAAGCCACGGGTGTTTACTGTATGTGCGGTGTGGGACACGTTGTTGCCACTGTCAAGGCACCGGAGAATTGCAATTTGGCATGAAACTGGCGCACACCATAATTTCGGTGTCAATACCGATTCTCCACCCAATCACGTTTCCCAATTCCAGCATTGGCCAAAGGAGAATCCCGCCCGAGGAGCCCCATCGTGTCCTTAACCACGATTATTTAGAGTGAGCATTACGTTTTGGAAAATCTCCAATTTATTTACTTCAAGCAATTTCTCCAAGAGATTCAACTGCCAGGGTCAAAACCTTGAGACATATGGAGCATTAGAGAGAAAATATATTTGGGATTATGATCTGAGCAAAGCAGACCTTTAACATAAAAGAGTGGCCAATGGGTCAGTTTGCCTTGTATTTTTCGGTGGGTAATATTATTTATGGAGATTGTTCAAAGTAATCGGAATGTAGCCAAGAAGGGTGATGAATTGAATCCTGATTAGCTAATTCCAGAAGTAATCAAACATTGTGAGCAAAATTAGCACCACTGCTCTCTTATTGACTGTGACGATAAAGAAGACAAATAATCTATGCTCAGATGCTGCATTGGCTACTGATTTCAGAGGTGCTCTTAATTGATTAGAAAACCAATCCTCAGCTCAAAGGGACAAGTTGAAGGAATTTTGGGAGCATAACTAATAAATTACTCTATATGTTAGGCATTTCTCTAGATCAAGTCAAACTGGACATCCATTGCAAGAAAATATATTTTAAAGAAAAAGTCCTACCAGCCTCCCCGAACAGGCGCCGAAATGGGGCGACTAGGGGCTTTTCACAGTAACTTCATTGAAGCCTACTTGTGACAATAAGCGATTAAAAGAATAAATACTTCTGGCAAAATAAAAGCCTTTTTATTAAAACCATCAGATCATCTGGTTTTAGTCATGGTGAATCAATGGAATTAGTGTTTTCTAAATATAAAATATAAATATAACAATATTATGTATGTAACACAGTTATATTATTAGGGTAACTGAATCACCTGATTGTTTCATTGCGTGCAATTCAGTGAATTTTACCAGCCTTTCAGGAAATAATTTTGTAAGTGTGTCCCCAAAGTCATAAGGAGTCTTGATTATCTATTATTATTATTTGCCCCTGGTCTTTAGGGGGCAATACAGTAGCACAGTGGTTAGCATTATGGCTTCACAGCGCCAGGGTCCCAGGTTCGATTCCCGGCTTGGGTCACTGTCTGTGCGGAGTCTGCACGTTCTCCCCGTGTCTGCGGGGGTTTCCTCCGGGTGCTCCGACCTCATTGCGCTCTCGGTCTCGCAAATCGAGGCTAGTGAGTAGCGGTAGAGGCCTAAAACGAGAACCGTGCCAGACGGTTTGCGATGCAATCGGCTTGTTCCCATAGGCGAAATCAGGACCTCACCATAGCGTGACGGGAAACCAATTATCACCACATAAGCCCTATTTCCATTAATGGGAGCCACCCCATTTCCAAAAGCCTTATATCATTCATTGGCCTCCCCAGCTGTTCCCGATTAGTACCGTTTTAAAAACGTGAACCTGGCGGAAGAGCTTCTGTTAGGGGAGCAGCCATCTTTGCTCACAGGCAAAGAGTCCGGCGGCGCTGGGCTTGTCACTCCAGTGCTTACCGAGTGGAGGACCCTCAGCTGGGGGTGGGGGACCCTCCACAGGGGTGGGCTGTCATGGGAGGGTAGGGGGAGGCACTGGAGGGGCCAACCAGGAGGCAACCGTGCACGGAATCATCCTGCCAACCCCTGGATCATGTGGAACTCAGAGAGGGGTGGAACTCGGGGGAGCTGGTGGCTGTTGACGTCACTCCATGGGATAGGTCCGGGTTGGCACTCAACACCCCCTCTTTCCGGTTGGTGCCCGTAGGGCCCTGGGGCTCCCCTTGGCATGGAGGGGCAGCTCGATGGAGCCCTGGCTGCCCTTCATCATCTAGCTCTGCCAGTCCTGGTGGCTCCCTCGGTGATGCTCCTCCGTGACTGGGACATGCACTGTAGTGTTTCAGATATGCCCACCTGCGACTAGGACACGCTCGACAATGCTTTGGCCATTCACATCTGAGAGCGGGACATGTCCCACCAAACTTCATCAAGGTCAGCCTGGTACTGAGTGACATCCCCAAGATGTATCTGCGCTGGTTGAGGGTGGGGATGACAGCTGTGATGCCTCCATCGTGTCTTTCTCGGAGCGCCCTTCTGAGGTGGGCGGCACAGTAGCATAGTGGTTAGCACTGTTGCTTCACAGCTCCAGGGTCCCAGGTTCGATTTCCGGCTTGGGTCACTGTCTGTGCGGAGTCTGCACGTTCTCCCCGTGTCTGCGTGGGTTTCCTCCGGATGCTCCGGTTTCCTCGCACAGTCCAAAGATGTGCAGATTAGGTGGATTAGCCATGCTAAATTGCCCTTCGTGTCCAAAAAGGTTAGCTGAGGTTACTGGGTTTTGGCAATAGGGTGGAGGTGTGGACTTGGGTAGGGTGCTCTTTCCAAGGGCCGCAGCAGACTCGATGGGCCGAAAGGCTTCCTTCTGCACTGTAAATTCTATGAGTCTAGGGTCTCCCCGGAGGCTGAGAGGGTACCACCCAGGATGGGTTCACTGTCGGCTGCAGGATCTGTGGGAGAATGGACATGTGGTCAGTAGGAGGGATGGGTCAGTCAGTTGGGCAATAGCAATGCACGTTTGACATGCCCTCCGGGTGGGGCCCGGTGGTTCCTCAGCTCTGCAGAGACCGCCAGCCTCCACGATGGTGACCGCTGTGTCCTTGGCCACACCAGTCACCTCCAGGGCCCGTTCCTTGAAGGAGGTGAAGATTCTTATCGCTGGCACCCTACCCCCAGTCTGGGCCCTCTCCCAAAGGTTCCTGAGGAGAGTCGGGGGACTGGATGCTCGCTTTGGTTGCGTAGAGGTCTCATGGAGGGTCGGGGGGGGGGGGGGGGGGGGGGGGGCAGTGGTGTTGATTCACTCATGCTGCCCGATGTAGGTTGTTGACCTTTTTCTGGCACTGGAGGCCAGTCCTCCTGGTCACACTCCAGGCACACAGCAGCCACCACCTCGTCCCACCTCGGCTAAGAAGCACTGGCTGCCTGTGACTGACCCTCCAGAACCCTTGGGGGAACAGGACATCCTTCCTGGCTCCACTGTGTCTCGGAGCCGTCCCAGATCTGCACCCTGAATCTTGGGGCCGGTGTCCTGGGTGTTATTGCTGCGAGCTGGCAAGGGTTGGCTGAGCAAGTTCTGATGCTGCTCAACCTGGTTAGTGGGGGGCTGGCGAGAACGGTGCCAGCGAATCGGCTGGCAAGCCGTCATTTGCGATGGGAAGCTCGTGGGACCAATTAGCATTGAATAGCATTGCCAGGAAGCTCGCGACAGTTCCCTCTCGCAACCACACTTCGAAACCTTTCCAGAGAATTACGCCTTTCGAAGTTTTTTTTACCACTGGGGAGCTGAACAGATTCCACATGGCAGATAAATGCAATTTTCATTTTTTTCTCACATTTGAGCCATAGTAATGAGACTAAATCCTCATTAGTACAGAAAAGTTTCCAAGCGTGTGTGGCTCTAAACGACGAGCCAAAGCGAGCTGCAGTTGTACCATTTTTCTGAAATTTTTAATTTTACAGTTGACTGGTCTGATTTGAGCCAGTTCTCAATCAGCTCCCCGGCACCAACTGAGGCCACTTGCATGCCCAAAGGCTGGGTGGTCGATGGGCCTGGTGCTTGTCCAAATTCACCGCTGACTTGGAGGGCAGAGTTTTGTCGATCTGTGCCCTGTAGTGGAAAAACTCCCATCATATTTACCAATGGCTTTAGGAAAGGAACTTTGCCCTCCTTTCCTGGTCTGGACTATATGTGACTTCAACAATGTGGTTAACTCTTAACTGCCCCTTGAATGGCCGAGCAAGCCAATTGTATTGAAGAAGGTGATTTTCAAGGGCAATTAGAGATAAGCAATAATGCTGGCCTTACCTCTGATGCTCATGTCCCATGACGAAACAATAAAGTTAGTTATTTCCTTTTTGCCTTTGCATTAAGGATATGAGGGCAGGGGTAGGCCATATGGGTTCATTCATTAAGCCTGCTTTGACATTCAATGTCATCATATGATCTACAGTTTCACCTCCTTTCGTGTCCTATCTCCACTATGCATCTTATTTCTGTGTTTTCATCTGTCTGGCCTACTGTTTATAGCACCATAAAACTCCTTTCATTTTCCTTTGGGTTCTTTTTTGCTTTATTTTGCATTTTCCGTTTCTTTCCAGTGGTAATGTGTTTTCACTTAGGCCTCACCCTGTCCAAAATTGTGGAGCACGATTCTCCCAAAAAAGACTAAGGCCACGATTCTCTTGCCACGATTTCCTTGCCGGTTGCGCTCAAGCGAGAGAACAACGCAGACGGAGAATCCCAGGAGACCCCTCTAGCGGGTCTCCAGGCAGCCTCTGCGCCTCACTGATTTACCATGTCCCACGAGACATGGAGTCGGAACTCCACCCAAAAGAGGTGGGACCAAACGGCACATTCAGACGTAGAACTTTAACCTGCTTAAGACCTACCTGCCCGATATCCACCAGCCTCCCTCGCTTCTCTGGCCTCCCCAGGGAGCCTGCGGCCAGGCGCCATTCAGCACTAGTCCACACAAATGTGGACCTGGCAGAACAGCATCCGGGGGTCTCCCAGGCCATCGGTGTCCTCTGGGTGGTCAAGGTAAGTGTAGGGTGGCCTCCTAGCCCTCCCCCTGGAATCTGGGCATCTTGAAACTGCCACCCTGACACTTCCAATGTTCCCAGGTGTCACTGCCAAGCTGGCAGGAACACTGCCTGGGTGCCAGTGCAACGATGTCAGGGTGGCACTGTCAAGGGCCAGGGGTGAGGTGGCCATGCCCATGAAAGAAGGGTGGGGAGTTTGAAGGGTGGTGGTATGCAGGGCAGGTAAGTAGGGGCTTCCGAGAGGTTGGAGGGTTGGCGGGTGGGGGTCCTGGAAGGAAGGGGGTGCTGTAAGAGGGCTTGGGGGGCCTGATGAGGGTGAGCCCCAGGGCCCCATAGCGGGCTGGTCACCCTTGGGGCGTGTGGGGTAGTGCCCATGTGTGGGTGGGGGGGTGTGACCTCACCCCCCCCCCCCTACCCACCACCCAGGCATGGGGGTGACCTGGCCCCAAATCCATCCATTCATCCATTCTCATGGACATATGGGCATCCCCCCCCCCCCCCCCTTGGCCCAAGGGTAACACCCAACCTGGAACGCTTCAGTCCCCCCGACCAAACCCAACCCCCCTGAGGGGTCTCTTCCCCCCCCCCCCCGGCCTGCCTGAGCACTGGGGCTGCAGCTCCAGTGCCCATGAGCTGCATGCCCGAAAGTGGAATTGGCTAGTCCACTCTGCAGGGTTTGCGGCAGCTTCATGTTTTTAGAAAGGAGTGCTGAACAACACCTCCGTGATTTCTTGCTGGAGTGATGGTTAATTCCCGGGAGGCCAGTAAATTCGACTTCAATCTTGTTAACGAGATGGAAATTAATGCAAATTGGGGTTAATGAAATGCTCACCATATTTGAGCATGCTCTGGAACTTGCCATTGGACACGGCTGGTTAGATAGCAAACTGATTCACGGCTGACACAAAGCTTGATTTTGGCTTTTCCCGCTATTTAATGGCACACACAAATCTATGCCAGGCGCAACAGAGTGATTAAATCAAGCCCATAGTCATTTCTTGGGTGAATCAGCCCCATGATGTTCGATATAGAATGTGATTCATATAACGTGAAAATTGATGGAAAATACAATTTAAAATGTATTATTTTGCTTGTGTTTTGATTATTCTGACATAGGTATTTATGGAGCATTGGGATGGTTAAATGTAATAACTTTGGACAACAATATACGTAGTCATTCAATGATTCACGTAAATTTAGTGGTACAAAGGTTTGCCTTTTCCTCAAGTGTAAACACTGCAGTATGAATAGTATATCCCTGCTCTGTTCCCCTATTTTGTCCCATGGGTTTTATTGGCCTCCACAGTGTTTTCTTCATTTGGACAAAGGTTTTTCTATGACCAGCACCATGGCTACATTTATTTTCCACACTTCAGAGATTCACAATGTTTGCGACAGTATGCTCAATATTCTCAAGCAGGTCAGTGGCTTTGGAAAATCTGGATTGTGAGCCAGTGGTGCTGCTGAACCACTGGTAGCTTATCTCACTCCCAATAGAACTGATGTTGTTATAAACCTTGTTAGATTGGGCAAGGTTTACTTCTTCAGAATTGCATTTCACACGAGTGAGACTGCAGAAGAACTGCAGTGCAAAGTGTATCAGGGTGACAGTTTGAAATTGCTGTGCTGGTAGGGCTTGCTATTGCCTAGCAACATAGATATAACAAGAGCATGTTGCTCAGCTGTCACCCTTCTAAAGTATTTATCTTCAAATCAGTGGTGGATCATGATGCTTGTGGCACAGGCAGGACACCTTGCCTTGATTCCTGAAATACAGCGTAAATTGCATTGTGTTTACTCCCGAACATAAAAGCAAAATACTTTAAACGGTGGAAATCTCAAGCACAAGCAGAAAAGGCTTGAAAATACTCCTCACATCCAGCATCATCTGCTGAACGATAGTTAGCTTTTCAGGTCAAACATTTTTCAACAGGTCATCACCTGAAATATTAACTCTCTCTTAAATGCTGCCTGACCAGCTGGGTATTTCCAGTTTTTGTTTCCTCTTATTTCTGGGTTTACTCCCCTCTGGTTCACATGGCAGTCTCATGCTCAATTTTCCTTACCCACATTCTTCTGTTGGATGTCTTCAGTGTTAAATATTTATTTTTCAATAAACATCTGCAAAATAATTGTGTAAACGTGCTTCATGTTGTGGAAAGAGCAAAATATAGTGAGAGCCATTAAGCATTTCTTAACTCAGAATTTGCCTTTTATTTAAATGGTTGTGTCATGCCAAGAAGATATGAAAGAAAAAATATATATCTAATCATCCTGGCTACTAATAGACAAAGGCTTGACTGAAACCAAGACCAACTACAACCAGCGGAAAAGGAATTTGTCGCCTTCAGAAAACTATTATCTCTGAAGATGTTAATGCTCCTTATGATTGCAGAAATCAAATTCCAATTAAATACAAAAGCCCCAACATTTCTGAGGCAAAGCCATGGTCAACAGACACCATCTTCTGCGAGGACAAAGGACCCTGAAACTCTTGTCAACTTATTAATGGATGAAACATTAGCCATCTGAAGAATCCAGATCAGGAATATATATCTTTTGTCCAAAGCAATAGGAAGTGGAAATTGCATCACGTGACCCCGCTCCCGTCTGTTCCCCCCCCCCGCTTGTGAAGCCAAAGGAGACAATTTTCCATCGACCAAATAATAGCAGAACCAGAACTTGTTCAGGTTTAAATTGCCTGGCACTCATCTACTCTGTTTCTATGAAAACCTCTGCATCAGACCACAAAACTAATTCATATCTTTGTGCTTCTTCCATTGTGGAAGTCATTGCTATGGAAATGGTGATCACGCTGTATCAGTGTCAACCTGCTAACTTTTCTGAGGAATATACCATTGGACTTGTGATTCTGGACTCATGTGAAGCAATCATTTTTATTTTGCCTCTGGTCTTTGCCCTGTACCACTTCTTTCCCTTAACCATCTTATATTGTGTGAATGTACCGTGGATCTAACCCTTGCTGTTGTTTATTGTTAGAGGATTGGATCACTCCAAAACTGAGAGGTTATGGAAAGTACCTTTATAAAGGGGGAAATTTAAAAAACACCTTTCCGTTTACAGATGGATGGTGAGGGGAATAATCGGGACTGTTTAAAATTTTCAAAAAATAAATAAATAAATAAATTTACAGTACCCAATTCTTTTTTTCCGATTAAGCGGTAATTTAGCGTGGCCAATCCGCCTACCTTACACATGTTTTTGGGTTGTGGGGTTTGAGACCCACGCAGACACAGGCAGACACGCAGACTCCCGGGTGCTGTGAGGTAGTAGTGCTAACCACTGTGCCACTGTTCAGCCCGTGAATTGTTTTAAATTAAACCCCCTCAAAGTTTGCAGATGATACCAAGTTAGGTGGGAGGGTGAATTGTGACGAGGATGCAGGGATCCTACAGCATAATCTGGACAGGTTGGGCGAGTGGGCAAGTCAATGGTAGATGTAGTATAATTTGGATAAGTGTGAGGTTATTCACTTTCAAAGCAAAAACAGGAAGGCAGATTACTACCTGAATGGTTGTAAATTGGGAGAGGGGAGTGTGCAGCGGGACCTGGGTGTCTTTGTGCATCAGTTGCTGAAGGTAAGCATGCAGGTGCAGCAGGCGGTAAAGAAGGCTAATGGTATGTTGGCCTTCATTGCGAGAGGTTTTGAGTATAGAAGCAGCATTGTGTTGCTGCAATTATACAGGGCCTTGGTGAGGCCACACCTTTTGATTTGATTTATTATTGTCACATGTATTAGAGTATTGTGTGCAGTTTTGTTCTCCTTCTCTGAGGAAGGATGTTCTTGCTCTCAAGGGAGTGCAGCGAAGGTTTACCAGACTGATTCCAGGGATGGCGGGACTGCCATATGAGGAGAGATTGAATCGGTTAGGATTGTTCTCGCTGGAGTTCAGAAGAATGAGGGGGGATCTCAGAGACTTATAAAATTTTAACGGGACTAGACAGGGTAGATGCAGGGAAGATGAGCCTGTAGAATTCATTACCACAGGAGGTAGTTGATGCTAAAACTTTGAATATATCCAAGAGGCGGCTAGATATGGCACATGGGGAGAATGGGATCAAAGGCTATGGGGAGAAAGCAGGATTAGGCGATCAAATTGGATGATCAGCTGTGATCGTGATGAATGGCAGAGAAGGCTCGAAGGGCCAAAAGGCCTCTTCCTGCTTCTATGTATCTATGTGTCTGCAACAGTTGTGTTTGCAGAAAATATATGACCCCTGTGGCAATTTAACACAGAATCTCCTCCGATTAGCATTGTATTTTTCTATTTAGCACAACTGTAAGAAAACTACTTGTATATTCAGTGTTTTAAAACTTGTCATTTGCAGTAATTGAGCAACAGTTCTAATTTAAACAATCCTGAAGGTCACACAGTCCAAACCAAAGTGGAATATAGTTTGAAATATCTATTTACACATAATTGGTGTCATGTTACATTTGTGTCATTATCATCATTATTTTAATTGGAGGGCACTGTTTTGTTGCAATGGACATTTAATTTAATTACCGCCAAATTTAAGAGGTCCAATAAAATAGTTCTGGTTTCCAGCAAGATCTCTGTTCAATTATAAGGAGGTGCAGCTTAGAAACAGCAAAATATGTGTTACATCAAGAGCTGTCTTGGGCTTAAAGAAGAAAGAAAAACTCTAAGGGTTTGATGTGGTTGATGTTGAGAAGAGGTTTCAGGCTATAGGTGAGAATATTGGGCGCAATTCTCCGATCCCCACGCCGGGTGGGAGAATCGCGGGAGTGCCGGGCGATTTCCTCCATGCCGCCCTGGCACCCGTACGCGATTCAACCCCCCCCCCCCCCAAAACGGCGTGCCGCGTTTCACGACAGGCCGCTCGGAGAGCAGGCGAGTGGCGATTCTCCGGCCCGAATGGGCCGGGCGGCCTGCCCAATCTGATGGGTTCACGCCGGCGCCAACCACACCTGGTCGCTGCCGGCGTGAACAGCGTGCGAACACTGCGTGTGCGGCCTGTGGGGGGGGGGGGGGGGGAGGGAGGATCGAGCACCAGCGCTCAGTAGGGGTCTGGCCCGCGATCGGTGCCCACTGATCGGCGGGCCGGCATCTCTAAAAGACGCACTCTTTTCCCTCCGCCGCCCCGCAAGATCAATCCTCCATGTCTTGCGGGGCGCCCGCGGGGAGGACGGCAACCGCGCATGCGCGGGTGACATCATTTACGCGATGCCGGCCGCGTAATTTACGCGGCGCCGCTTTCACGCGGAAGGCCCGCCGCACGTAATTGACGCGGCTCCGCTCTTAGCCCCCTGGGGGTGGGAGAATAGGGGGCGAGGAGCGGCCTCCGACGCCGGAGTGAAACACTCTGGTTTTCACTCCGGCATCGGCACTTAGGGCGTGATTCTCCGGAACCACGATGAGTGGGAGAATAGAGGGCCGCGCCATCTTTTCCCGTGACGCCGGTCCGACGCGCTCCCGCTATTCTCCCCACCAGCCAAATGTCCGTGGTCGGCATACTCGCGGAAATCCATGGAGAGTCACCCGACGGAGGCAGAACGGCGACTCTCCAGCACCCCTGCTATTCTCCGGCCCAAATGGGCCGAGCAGTCTGCCGTTCCTCCCCGTGTGTGCGTGGGTTTCCTCCGGGTGCTCCGGTTTCCTCCCACAGTCCAAAGATGTGCGGGTTAGGTGGATTGGCCATGCTAAATCGCCCGTAGTGTCCTAAAAAGTAAGGTTAAGGGGGGGGTTGTTGGGTTACGGGTATAGCGTGGATACGTGGGTTTGAGTAGGGTGATCATTGCTCGGCACAACATCGGGGGCCGAAGGGCCTGTTCTGTGCTGTACTGTTCTATGTTCTAAGGATGGATATCATGTTAGCTCTTCCAGTGACATCCACCCCACTCCTCCACCATCCAATATGTCCCTGACTCTGGTCATTTTGGCAGCCAAATTCTTATTCTCCGCTGGCGAAATGAGCTCCTACTGATGGCAGCGCACATTCCTGAGCAGTGGCTTTGGGCTGATAGTACCACCCTCAATGGTGGGGGAGCTCTGAGTAATTATTCCTCTGCAAGTACTTGCAGGGCATGTCTGAAACAGGCACTCTGTCTTTACATTCACAAATAGGGGGCCTATTAGCTACTTAAGCCCTCTTTTTTGTGACTCACCACAGTATGTGCTATGCCATTTCTGCAGGCGCTTGGTAGCTAACTCAGTTGCTCCTTAGAGCAGTGTTTTTCAAACTTTTTTTCAGGGGACCCATTTTTACCAACCAGCCAAACTTCGTGACCCACGCCGGCCGATTTCGCTACCCATGCCGGCCGACCTTCACGACCCATTATTTTCTCTTACCTTTAATGCGAAAGGTGAGCCTGCTTCGTCCTCATGATCTCACTCTAATTAGGTTCACAGGGGGAGAGGTAAGACATAGTTGGCATTGAAGTTTCATCAGCAAATGAATCAGTCAGAGAGGACAATTTCTAGAGGAACAGAACAGAACAGAACAGAACAGAGAAAAGCTCGAGGAGGATTTCATACTTCAGTTCGTAATCTCTGAGTAGCTCCCCTGTTGACTGATCATTACAGTAACTCTTCAAGCGGATGAAGTCCACCGTCATTGGGATTGACTGGTCACTGTTTTGATTCAATGCTTTAATGTAGTCTAAAAGGTCAGCAAAAAATTTATAGCCAACCTTCAGTACACAGAGGGCGACGTTGTGATGATTTCCCATGACTTTCATTATATCCCTTGCCAAACGTTCAGTTCTGTCCATGATTAATCTTGAGGAAAATATCGGGCGGGATTCTCTGATCCTGAGGCTAAGTGTTGATGCCGCCGCTCTCCGGAGAATCGGCGGACCGGCTTCGGGGCGGCGTCACGCGATTCACGCCCGGCCTGGCGATTCTCTGGCCCGACCTGGGCTGAGAGAATCCCGCCCATATTCTCTCCAGATCATTTGAATAATGTTTAGGAATGCAAAACGTGTTAGGGCAGCAGGGTAGCATGGTGGTTAGCATAAATGCTTCACAGCTCCAGGGTCCCAGGTTCGATTCCGGGCTGGGTCACTGTCTGTGCGGAGTCTGCACGTCCTCCCCGTGTGTGCGTGGGTTTCCTCCGGGTGCTCCGGTTTCCTCCCACAGTCCAAAGATGTGCGGGTTAGGTAGATTGGCCATGCTAAATTGCCCGTAGTGTCCTAATAAAAGTAAGGTTAAGGGGGGGGGGGGGTTGTTGGGTTACGGGTATAGGGTGGATACGTGGGTTTGAGTAGGGTGATCATGGCTCGGCACAACATTGAGGGCCGAAGGGTCTGTTCTGTGCTGTACTGTTCTATGTATCTATGTGTTCATAGCCTTATTCATCATCGGTGATCACCACACAGTCAGCCGCCGCCTTGGCACGATCGCACTTTGACCCCAGGTTCAGGTCCCAACACTCCCGGGCCGCATGTGCACTGATGAACGGGCACGCATGCGCACTCCACCCGCATTTTTTTAGCTGCTCGTGGCTGTCATTTTCAAATCCGCTGGCTGCCGGCATTGTTAAAAGTCGGCTGCTGCAACTGTTGCACGTGAATTTGCGCAATCGGGAGTGCCGCGATGGCTTGCTCCGTGACCCTTCCGACACCTGCCCGCGGGTCGCGACCCTCACTTTGAAAATGCCTGCCTCAGAGGGATCCTTGGAAGCTGCTCCTGGAAAGACAACCTTTAATCTTGTTTCCTAAGCTTTTATAACAATCTTTATTGTCACAAAGGCAGCACATCCTTCCTTAGATACGGGGCCCAAAACTGATAACAATACTCCAAATAATAATAGTAATAATCTTTATTGTCACAAGTCGGCTTACATTAACACTGCAATGAAGTTACTGTGAAAAGCCCCTGGTCACCACATTCCGGCGCTTGTTCGGGTTACACAGAGGGAGAATTCAGAATGTCCAAATTACATAATAGCACGTCTTTCGGGACTTGTGGGAGGAAACCGGAGCACCCGGAGCAAACCCACGCAGAGAAGGGGAGAACGTGCAGACTCCGCACAGACAGTGACCCAAGACAGGAATCGAACCTGGGACCCTGGTGCTCTCAATGTAACTGTGCTAACCACTGTGCTACCGTGCCGCCCATGAGTTTTCATGTAACTCTTGCTCTTTCTGGCGCCACATTCATTCTCAGGCCGCTGCTCTTTCATACCCAACTCCTGATTGCCCTCTCTCTTACTTTCCTACTGACCTCAGCTGGAATTGCAGTTGTCCAACCTTTCCACCCCTCAGGACCTGCAACTCCAACTACCAAATGCAGCTCACAAGCAAATGAGGCCAGTGGACCAACTTCCTTTGATTCTGTTGCCAGCCTCATTCAGCATCTGCTGAATCAGCATCTGGATTTGGTAAGGGTGTGGTTTAATTCCTTAGGGCCTTGTGTTTGTGCACATTGTCACACCTTGATATGCGGCTGCTTCGTTTTTATTCAACTTTTGTGAACTTTTTCCATTACAGTTTTGCATACCACATGTATATTGGATCTTATCTATATAAATTTGCAATATGGTAATAATACTTCTGAATTTACTTCCTACATCACCCTTTTCCATTATACATTCCGATGTTCACATTAATAATAGTAACTGTGTAGAGTTGACATGCAACATTGGCATGTAATTGCAGCATCACATCAGTGGTGCCACTGTAGTGTCTCAGTTTCCAGTCTTTCAATTCCACAACTGGAATTTGAGAAAAACTCTTGTGTTTTCAGAAACACTGCTTACCTGCTTCCTCAATTGTGTGCATTTTGATATATGATTAAAAATAATATATAATCCAAAGATTGTGTAAAAGATAGATTGTATGACTTTAAAATAGGAGTTGGATCACATCTTTCTGCCCAGGTCCAACTCGTGCCCCACTCGCTAACCCTCCTACACATTGTCTTCGTGCTCATGTACTAAACCATAGGATATGTTGATGATGGTGAGATTCAGCAACAATAGTACTGTCATTGATTTGTAAGGAGAGGTGCTTAAACTGTTTTCTATTGGAGATTATTACTCGTGTGGTGCGAATGTTGTTTGCCACTTCTTAGTCTGGCTGTTTTCCAGGTCTTGCTGCATGTGGAGATGGGCTGCTTCATTATGTGAGAAATTGTAAATGGAGCTGAACAGTTTACTTGCCTGCGTATGTATTTAGAGAAGCGAAAGAGGACGAAAGAGACCCAGGGGCTGGTTTAGCACACTGGGCTAAATCCCTGTCTTTTAAAGCAGACCAAGGCAGGCCAGCGGCAAGGTTCAATTCCCGTACCAGCCTCCCCGAACAGGCGCCGGAATGTGGCGACTAGGGGCTTTTCATAGTAACTTCATTTGAAGCCTACTTGTGACAATAAGCGATTTTCATTCATTTAATTCATTCAGAGCCAGGATCGAACCCGGGTCCTCGGCGCCGTGAGGCAGCAGGGCTAACTGCGCCACCGTGCTGCCCGACACTGGGAGGTTCTGAGGAATAAAGGGACCGTGGATTGTTTGTCCATAGATCTCTGAAGGCAGAAAGGCAGGTAATAGGGTGATGAAAAGGCATATGGGACAACTGTCTCTGTCAGTCACGGCACAGATTACAAAAGCAGGGAGGTCATGTTGGAGTTGTATAGAACTTTGGTGAGGCCACAGCAGGAGTACTGTGTACAGTTCTGGTCGCTACAGTCTAGGAAAGATGTGATTGCACTGGAGGGGGTGCAGAGGAGATTCATCAGGATGTTTCCTGGGATGGAACATTTCAGTTATGAAGAGAGGTTGGATAGGCTTGGGTTGTTTTCATTGGAGCAGAGAAGACTGAGGGGCGACCTGATCGAGGTGAACAAGATTATGGAGGGCGTGGATAGGGAGCAGCTATTTCCCTAAGTTGAAGGATTAGTTACGAGGGGGACACAAGTTCAAGGTCAGGAGATTTAGGGGGGATGTGAGGAAAATATTTTTTCCCAGAGGGTGGTTACGGTCTGAAATGAACTGCCTGGGAGGGGGGTAGAGGCGGGTTGCCTCACATCCTTTAAAAAGTACCTGGCTGAGCACTTGGCACATCTTAACATTCAAGGCTTTGGGCCAAGTGCTGGCAATGGGATTAGGGGCAGGTCAGGTGTTTTTCATGCATTGGTGCAGAATCGATAGGCTGAATGGCCTCTTCTGCACTATTATTCTGTGATCCTGTGTAAAGAGCAGGAATCCTGGGTTCAAGGCAGATTCAGTCAGAGGCAATAAAATTTATGACAGCAACAGCTCATGGGCTATAAATCAATTGGATAAAGAGAATTACTGGAACAAGAATATGTTTAGAGTTTTAAAAATATTTAAACGGAACTACTTTGCAGTTTGGCAGCGTAATCATGATTTGCTGTTCCTGCGTAACTGTTTTGGACGTTAAAGTTTAAAATCTGCATGCAGTTACAATATGGTAACGTTTGTGTAGTGTACGCTTTTAGTTTGTATCTGCATTTAGTATTCTGTTTTAATGAGCTCTCCTGAGATTATTTGGTGCAGCAGATGTATTAAAGTGAATAGGCTGTATTTGTTGACTGTCACAGAAAGCATTTTCACTTGATTAAATGTTTCATGATGTCAAATGACAATTTAATAGACTGGGATACTTCCTGGTAACTTTTAACACTTCAGCCACCATTCATACCCTCATTAATTGATCTTTAACACAGAATAATGTAAATCACGGAGAATGAACTTTGTAATAATTTTAAATTAGCATAAATATGCCACTATATTTACATTTCAGTTGCCAATAATGTTTAATTTAAAAAAGAACAATGAAAGTTCAAGTTAGGATGATGGCCTCTAGTGGTGGACCCTTTGATCAGAATTTCTCCCACTGTAAGTTTAGCTGGGTGAAATATCAGGTTCTTCATCATCTTTCTTCAGCTGCCCATCATCACAACTATTTCACCGTTGCAGTTAGTCCCCAGCTTCAGAAAGCAGACTTTGGAACTTCAAGGGAACAGCTACACTATGTGGTGAGTTATTTTGTTGCTGAAATATATTCTTAAGGTGGTGGAACAATATAATTAGCAACCTGCAGCTTAATGATATCCAACCTACTGAACTAAACAAGATGCAGTAGATTTTCGTAGAATGATGAGTTAGCACGTGCCAAAACCAAGAGGCCACAGGTTTGCCTGGAATTGGTGTTCGGACCTTGTTTACAAATTGTGGTGAGCTATAGCCACTATAATTGAACCTGCTCAGGGAGCAAGCATAATGAGATGATTTTGAACTGTCTGTTTCGCCAGCGGTGACCTATAACTTGCCTTCCATTGGTGGCCTTCTGAAGAATCCATTTTGAATCATGTTGGACGCTTGACCTCAGGCAGATTTTATGGGGTGGTGGGGGGAATGGTAATTGCAATTTTTGAGGAGGTTATTTATTAACAATTTTACGAGGGTTAATGTTGTTTTAGATGGACACTCCTATGCAGATTGTGTGCAGGATGTACCAGTGCTAACTAATACTTTTGTTTTGTGCCTGAAAAACAAGCTAGTGCAATCCAATTCACAGGCCAAACCTGCTGAGTTTATACAGCATTTTATGTTATTATTCCAAGTTTTATGAATGCACTTTAAAATATATATTAGATAAATAATTAATTATTCTGAAGTCTATAAGTTATTTTGTTTAAATGTGATAACAAACGCATTTCATTTTGCACCAATTTTTTTCTCTGCTTTTTAGCTGGACTGCCTAGGCCATATACCCAGTTGTTTCCAAATGTTGCTGTGAAGAGATACCTCAATATTAGTTTTGATTTTCCGCTGATTTATTGTTCACTCTTATTACTTGTTCTTGTTCTTTGATAATTTGATTGAAATCAGAAATACAGCATTTGCCAGAGTGATTGTTGCGCGCACAAAATACTCATAAGACCCATTCTTGGGTGATCATGTCACCTTATAAGCAGAAAATGTAGCACATCTGATGTCCTCAGAACTTCCTAAAAGGCTTCCAAACTAACTAACCTCTTGCATTTGATGTGTAGGCTACCTTCTGATGCAGGCAAACCTAGCAGCCATTATATTCCACCTAAACAGCTAGACAGCATCTTGATTTAACATTGCACCTGGAAGACAATGCAGAGTGTCTTTCCCCTGCAAAATATTGTTAAAATGAGGTTGAGCAGTTGTGAACTTGCCCCAGTCTGTGAAACAGTTGGGAAGGGGAGAATCAGAATGTGCCAGGAGGGATACTTGATATTCAAGTGATAAAGTGCTAAAGGAGAAAGCCTAAGAAAGAACATTATAATTATTAATCAAAATATGAAATGTAAGCAAGAACATTTTTTGAAGTTAAAATCAGAAACCACAGGGGCAGTTTTAACCTAGCCTACACAACAATTAAAATTGCCTGAGGGAATTACTAACCAATGTATAAATTTCTTCCTGCAGGTTTCAATTTTAACTTGCTCTTTTGAGAGGGCAGCATAGACAGCCACAAGAAACCAGCAGAACCCTTCTCAAAAAGTCTGACTACTACTTTTCCTGAGGAGGGAAGCGAGTGGGATGATGCATCATACCCAGAATAGGCCTAAAGAGAAGTTTTAAAAAAAACATTTTTAAACTTTCTGGAGAAAGCTGAGACCTGCCCCTGCTCTCAGCTGCTTCCAGTCACTTTCTGTTGGTTTTGGCTGGGCAACTGAACAAGGCCTTGCAAATGAGGCCCAGGAGTTCACATCACCCCGTCTTCATACTGCCAAGGCCGGGTTTAGGGGCAGGGGGCCGATACTCATCTTGGCTTCTACTGACCTGATTTTTCACCCCCAGCGAAAATCGAGGCTTAAGTTGAACATAAGCGTACCTCAAGAAAAGTAATTTGAAAAACATCAAAGTTGGTGCTGGAGTCAGAAGGTGGTGGCCAGGCGGTGGGGTTGGGATGGACGGATACACAAGACCATTACCGCAGCCATGTAGCTGCGCATGCCGCTGACAGCCCACTTTAAACCTGATGCCCTGGGTAATATAGGTGACCCCCCCCGGGGTGACAGCCCCAATCAGTATGTGTGTGTAGTGGGTGTATTCTTCAAGCGTGGTTATAGCTAGTCAGCCCTACGAACATCCATCACGGACCCGGCGATTTCTGCACCGTTTTTCTTGCGATCTGATCGTGTTCAACGTGGCACTGGTGTTAGCCCTTCACCGGTAACAGAATCGGTGCAGGTGTGGCGCTGATTTTTCTGAAGTGTAAGTCTATGGATTTTCTATTGGAGTCAACATTCAACTGAGAAACGGAGAATCTGGCCCAATATTTATTTTGTGAGTGAAGCAGGATCATATCGGGTAGCATGGTGGTTAGCATAAATGCTTCACAGCTCCAGGGTCCCAGGTTCGATTCCCGGCTGGGTCACTGTCTGTGCGGAGTCTGCACG
Organism: Scyliorhinus canicula; assembly: GCF_902713615.1. NCBI lineage: Eukaryota > Metazoa > Chordata > Chondrichthyes > Carcharhiniformes > Scyliorhinidae > Scyliorhinus > Scyliorhinus canicula. Next base: position 5,987,517 of record NC_052160.1, on the reverse strand, counting down.
TCCTCCCCGTGTGTGCGTAGGTTTCCTCCGGGTGCTCCGGTTTCCTCCCACAGTCCAAAGATGTGCGGGTTAGGTGGATTGGCCATGCTAAATTGCCCGTAGTGTCCTAAAAAGTAAGGTTAAGGGGGGGGTTGTTGGGTTACGGGTATAGGGTGGATACGTGGATTTGAGTAGGGTGATCATTGCTTGGCACAACATCGAGGGCCGAAGGGCCTGTTCTGTGCTGTACTGTTCTATGTTCTATATCCACATGATTGTGTCACTCACAGGTTATGCATGTTTCTGGACATAAGGGTACAGCAATTATAAGAAGTATTGGTAGAATTGAGATGTGTTACTTCTGTGTGTTGTAACACTGGCAAGAATCCTCTGATGTCTCAGTTAGTTAAAACAAGAAGCTGAGCTATTCTGGCCAGGAAAGCCACATTTACGATCATTCAATTTTGAGACAGAAGACATATGTGGTAGTTATTGAAATGTGAGTTTGGCTGCAGGTTTGTGGTATTTGAGTGATGTCTGTATAAGTTTGTAATGGACTATGTTAAAGATGGTGCTGCTGAGCTAAGTTTTGTTGCACCAGTATGGTTGTTCTAGAGTGCGTACTGGCAGTCACAGTCAGAAAGTTGCTATGGTTACCTGGCCTTTGCAGACAGTGAGTGCAAATGCACCACTTTTTAATTCAAAGTCAGAGTAACCTGTGGGGAAGTGGCTTGCTTTGATTGGATCACTATCTTAATATATTCATGGGGAAAATGTAAGGAAATAAAGATATGTATAATAACTTACAGAATCATGGAATGATACAAACACAGAAGGATAGCATTAGGCCTAATGTGCCCTGTGTGAAAGAGCCATACCATTAGATCAATTTCCCTCTCATTTCCTGAGAGCAATGCAATTTTTTTCTCCTTCAACATTTATCCAGTTCCTTTTTGAAAATAATGATTTAACCTGCTTCCACCACTGTTACAATGTCCTGGGCACGTGCATGATCAATTCCAGCCCCACCCATCCTGGAGTCACAACACAAGTGAATTAGCCAATAATTCTTCGAGAAATACCCCAAGTCTTTAGCCCCTGGTTGCCCAATAAATACAGTCACCAGGTTTGTAAATTCAAACACAATTACTATTTATTTTTAACAAGGATCATGATGAAATATGCAGCAAATAGAGTGGGGTGACTATTAATCAATATCTAACTCCTAGTTTAAATTGTCTCCCCACCTACTGCACACACCCACAAGACAGACAAGCGCAGAGGGGTGGAAAAGGGGGAAAACACACGTGAAAGAAAAAAGAGTCTTTGCTTCAGATTATGCTTCTCAGCTTGATTTCTTCACAGTAAATTTGTAGATCACAGTCTTTGTTTTGCAGCCTGTACTAGCCTTTCCTGCAGTTTAAAAAATACCATACTCACACCTTTCCTGCAGAGGCAGAATCTTTGTTTCATCAAACCCTGCTCTCAGTTCATGGGTTGTCTTCTGTCCTCTGTAGCTCCAGGATCATGGCAGACACAAGCTTTGTGGAGAGAGTTGGCAACAGCTTTTTGGAGAGGAGTTAGCTGGATATTTACCTCTGTGCTGACAAAATCGAAACTGAAACCTCCTTAGGTCTCTGAACCATTTCAGTGGGATAAGTTCCAATCAGGCAGTATAGACAGGCCTGCTGGGCCGGAGTACATCCTGCTGGGCCAAGCCAGCCCATCTCTGTCACTAATGCCAGTCAGTCGACAACTCCAGTTTAAACTCCAGTTTGACCTTTCTTGCTGCTGAATTCTTCTGCTTGAATTAAAAATGCAGGCTGCCTAAAAGACACATGTCAATTAATCATCATGGATCATGGATCAAAACTGTATTGGCAAAAAAAAAGGGAAAATAAGGGAATAAACAGGAAGGACCCTTACACCACCCTTTTAAACTGTGTATTCCAGATCACGGAGTATATTAAATTTCTCTTCATCTCAACAACGTGCCTCCAATTATTTTGTTAATTATGTTAAATCTGTGCCTTTTGATTACTGACCCTTCTACCATTGAAAACACTTTATTTTTATTCTATGAAACGTTCATGCTTTTGAGACAAACACTGTTTACCTCTAGACGCTCCAGATAACCAACGTTTCTCATCCCTGGTACTATTCCAGGAAATCTGTTTTGCACCCTGCCTTAGGCCTTGGCCTTGGTATTCTTACTAAAATGTGTTTCCCGGAATTCCATACAATACTCCAGTTGGTGACAAACCAGTTTTTTTTAATATAAAGATTTAACATTTATTTTCTATTCTTTTGATTATAAAACCAGGGACACTTCCTCAATTTGTCCTGTCCTTCAAAGATCTGTGTATATCTTATTACAGCACTCTGCGCTTGTATACGGTCCATTCCAGCCCAACGTGCCCCAGAGTCACAACACAAGTGAATTAACCAGTAATTCTTATAGAAATTCACGAACTCTTTGACCCTTGGCCCCAGCGATCAAAAATGTAACTGCAAAAATAGGAGAAATAAGGGAATAAACAGGAACAACCAGGAAGCACCCATACTATATATATTTATCTGTTCCTGTACTCTCTTTAGAATTGTACCATTTAGTTTGTATTGCTTCTCGTTATTCTTCCTACTAAGATGCATCACTTGACACTTCGGTGTTAAATTGCAACTGCCATTTGTTTGCCTATTTAATTGGTTTGTCTGTGTCCTCTGAAATCTGTGATGTTCAAGTGTTGTGTAGCTGAAAATTTTGGAATTATACCCAAGTCCAGGTGACTAATCTATATCAAAAAATGTAAAAGACCGGCTTCTGGGTTGGGGGCAAACTGTAAACTTCAGCCCAGTCTTAGAAAAAATAACCGCTTGTCACTGCTCTCTGCATCCTCTCTCTCCCTAATGCAATTTGCATCCATACTGCTTCTGCCCCTTTAATCCCATGGGTTTCAATTTTCTTTCCAAGTCTTCTGTGACACTTTGTGAAACGCCTTTGAAGTTTATACAAACAACATAGACCTCCTTGCCCTCATCAAACTTCTGTTATTTCATCAGTGACATTGAAATGCCTTAAAGCCTATCACAAACATAGATTCCTTTGTGAATGTAAACGAACAGGTTCTGTCGTATTAATGACCAAAAAACGTCAGTGTGATGAATGACCAGTTGTTAATTTGTTTTGCTTTGGTGTGATTGTTTGAAGGAAGACTATTGGCCAGGGTGTGAGGCGAACCCTCTGCTCCTTTTTCAATATTTTGTGATTTTCAAAGCTCATCTGAACGTAATGTAGGACTTCATTTAATGTGTTTCTGAAGGCTTGCACTTCCTACAAGCTTCACTCCACAGCAATGTCAGCCTAGAGTATCCACTTATGGGTTTCAAATGTACAACCTCTGATCCAATGACTACTGACTTAGTCAATTTGACACAAACATTGCACATGCATTAAATTCTGAGCATATCCCACAGTTAAATCTCACATGTTGTACAAATTTAAAATGTTTGTCTGCTGGCTGTAGGGCATTTATGTCCACTTTCAAGTTTTAAGCTTCTCAATATGCACAATAAGGTTGAAACAGAAGGGTCCAAAGCCTGTGTCTTTACTATTTTTTAATGCAGAGTTTGTGGCAAGATTGATAGTTATGGAGGAAATATAGAATCTTACAGATCCTTGAAGCCCCAAAGCTCTTCACAGACAATGAAGTGTCTTTGACTTGTATTTGCTGTTGTTATGCTGGTAAACATTGCAGAGAACTCCTCAGGCTGTATTCCAATGATTCAGATTGATTCTAATAATCATCTTATGAAAAAAAAAATGGGTGATTATACAAGTAGCTTTTCACACAATTAATAAAAAATATATACCAAAGCTCCTGGAGATCAAACTATAAAGTCACAACACAACTTCAATTACCATTGAACTTCCCTGTGTAAAATTCAACAACTTTTGTCTTTGCTAGGTAGCCTAAAATCATTATTTATTACGTTTATTATAAAAATGCACCAAAATACTCACTGCAGGGTACAATTGTTCTCGTTTGCACTGCATATTTGAAATGAACTCTATTGGGTACCATGCAATATTGTTACTCCTGTCTATAGCTATAATGATATTTTAAGTGACACGCTTAGTTCAATTGCAAATAAAATTCCAGTTTTTTTAAAGGAATTTATATTTTTAACAATAGGATCCAATATTTATTAGGGTGCACATGCTTAGCGCTGTGTGCTTGTGTGTGTGAGAGAATAGTTTGCATGACAACAGTTAGTGTCTGATTTGCAGGTTTGGGATTTGGTGAGCAAGACAAGGTTTTGAGAATGAACACTCTTTAGTTGTTACATTTTGTCAGACTGATAGCGATAAGCAACCATCAAATGCTGGACAATAGCAAACTTAAAGATTTATCCATTAAGCCAGTATTGCCTTAAAAAGGAGATAACCTGTTTTGACATAAATCTGATTAACAAGCAATGTTCAGCTGCCCAAATCATAGAGGGCACACCATAGCTAACATTGCATTCACTCTCTGAGGATAAAACAAAAGAAAAGAAAGTACGTGCATTTATATAACACCTTGCCACAGCATCAACTGTCCCAAAGTGCTTGACATAACAATGACTTACTCTGAAGTGTAATCACTGTAGGATGTAGGCCAACACATAGCAAGGTCCCATAAACAAGAACAAGTGATTGGTTAGTTTTGTGGTGCTGATCGAAGACAAATGTTGGCTAAACCCCCCCCCCCCCTGTAGAGTTCCTGCTCCGAAAGAGCCTTGAAATCTTTTACTTCCACCTGAACCGGCAAATTTGGCTTTGGTTCAGTGTCCCACCTAAAGTAAAGCACCTTTGACAATGCAGTACTCACTTAGAACTGTAGTCAAGTGTCAGCCAGGATTATGTGCTCAAGTCCTGAATGGAACTTTAGACCACAATCTTTTATTTGAAAGATGAGCCTCCCAATAAACAAATGTGTATTTGACAGTGATTAAGGAGTTAAGTGTCTCAATTGGCTTTTTAGATTAATCTCTGATCACCAGGCATTTGATTCAAAATCGTATTTGCGTATAAATTCCTTAGGAAAGAAATATTTACATTTATATAGAAATGACATAATGATCAGTTAATCTGTTTTAGTGATGTTGATTGAGGGATAAAATTGGCTAGGACAACAGGGAGACCTCACGTGCTCCTCTTCGAAATAATGTCATGGAATCATTTACATCCATTTGAGGGGGAAAACAGGACCTCAGTTCAGCATTTCATCTGAAATACGGCACTGGAATGGTAGCCCAGGATTGTGTGCTCAAGTCTCTGTAGTGATTCTTGAACCCACAACCTTCTAACTCAGGTACTATCAACCAAATTTATTCATTATAAAAATGATCAAGTCCATGAAAAATGTATTAAGATCATTTGCGTTAGAACAGTTTCATGTAAAAGCTATAGTTGGTCCCATGTACAAAAAAAAACACGAGTTTATTCCATTTATAGCTCAGGAAATGTTGTTTATAAACATAATTGTGACCCTAAACACAATCTACATGCACTCTCAGCAAAATCAATGCATTTCCGTTTGCCTGTCATGTAAATTACGGTTTTTTATTTTTCCAACAGCTGTGCCACCATCTTCCCTGATTTTTCAAGCGCTCAAATAGGATGTGGGATGATGCATCAGTGCGTAAGCACCAAGTAGCTGCTCCTACCCCTTCAGTTCCGCACCTGGTCCTTCCTTGCCTTTAAATGTAATGTTCAGCACGTGCTACCCTCTCAGACTAGAGAAGACAAATGAAGCTGATTCACGGCAGGAGGCAGCAATGCTTAAATCGAGAAGCTAATGTGAGGCAGGAGGAGGTGCAGCACTGCAATGAGTGAACTAGAGAATAAGTACTCTTAGAAAGGAATCTGTGCTAGCTCTGCGAAGCGCCAGATTTTTATAATTATCTTTTGCTTTAAATTGCCAATGCTACATTGCTACAATGTAATTTGCAAGCTACATAGAAAATAAATCACTGGTGAACTTGCTGAATTAATATGGATTTAATGCATTTTCTTTTATCAAATGGATCTTCTTTCCAAAACATGATCTACTTTTCTTGAAATAAAAACAGAAAAACTCAGCAGGTCTCGCAGCATCTTGGGGGGAGAAACCGTTAACGTTTCCCATCCACATGACTATCTGGAATTACACCACGACGGGTAGTTGAATTCAACACTAATGGTGGAAGGGAGATGGTGGGGACTCAGGCAAACTCTCATCAGAGTAAACAAGGAATTGGGTTCAGAAAATCTTCATACAGGATTGGGATGGCAGCCAGGGAAGATAGGGGAGACCAGTGGCACCCTTATGGGGTCAGGACGAGCACTCATGCCAAAGGGGGAAGGGTGTTGAGTGAGGAGGTATCATAGAATCATAGAACAGTACAGCACAGAACAGGCCCTTCGGCCCTCAATGTTGTGCCGAGCCATGATCACCCTACTCAAACCCACATATCCACCCTATACCCGTAACCCAACAACCCCCCCCTTAACCTTACTTTTATTAGGACACTACGGGCAATTTATCACGGCCAATCCACCTAACCCGCACATCTTTGGACTGTGGGAGGAAACCGGAACACCCGGAGGAAACCCACGCACACAGGGGGAGGACGTGCAGACTCCACACAGACAGTGACCCAGCCGGGAATCGAACCTGGGACCCTGGAGCTGTGAAGCATTTATGCTAACCACCATGCTACCCTGCTGCCCACAAGGTATATGCTTGTGATGTTTACTCTGTAAGTAAATATATGGGTGGGTTCAGATTGGCTCTAGTCTCATCCTTCACCAACTGCCTTTGTGCACTGTAATACCAATTATGTGACTGGGACGTATGACAATGCCATTTAAATTAAAATCCTGCTCCTTTGGTGTGGGTTGCTTACCATGCCCAATTTCAGGCCAAGTAAAATGGTTAACTGAATGTCATTACAGGAGGGGCAGTTATATTCCCTTAATTATAAATAAATGACAGTTAACAGTTACACAAAATCGAAGGTTTAAAAATGATTTTTTTTTTAAATTGGAAAATACATGAACGTTTTGTCCTGTGAGACTGTACATGTCGCGGAAGCCTATCTGTACCTATCTGTAACCATTTATGCCATATAATCTCGAAGGTGACCAGCAAGATCAACTCAGAATTTGGCTTAAAATACTAAAGTGAGATTTAACTTGAAATATGCAGACTCAGGAAAGGACTTTAGAATACTTTATCAGACTTTATGAAAAAGCTTGAAGTTATGTTGTAATTTTCACATTCCTGGGGCACCTCAAGTGCTTTACAGTCTTTTGAAGTGTAACCTCTCCTTTGTAGGCAAATGCAGAGGCCATTTTGTGCAGAGCTAGGTTTCACAAACTGTAGTAAGACAAATGGCCAGCTAAGCTGTTTTACATAGTGCTGCTAAGGGGGACAAGTTTTGGCTATAACACCACCAAAATCCCCTGCACTTTTAAAAATTGTATTATGGGATGTTTCTCATCTGTCTGGGCAGGCAAATTAAACTCCTCGAGAGATGTGACATCTGATGATGAGGAATCCCTCAGTAATTTACTGAGGTGTCAGCCGAAATTATGAGCGTGATGCTACAGTCCACCAGCCTTGTTTCTTGGGCGGCACGCCCTTGCCGGCAGCGGGATTCTCTTTTCCCGCTAACTGCCAATGGGATTTCCCATTGTGGCCACCTCATTCTGCCAGGTGCGAGTGTGCTGCCGACGCAACGGAGAAACCCGCTGGTGGAAAATCCCGATGTATTTAATTCCTGGAGTGGCATATGCAATCACAATCTTCTGACTCGGGCAAGAATAAAGGCTGACACCTAAATAAACATTGGTTGAGCACAGCTGGACAGCAAGTTCACCAAGCAGCACAGCTAGCCTCTTTATGTTGCCTAATATCTTACAGACAAAGATAAGTTATCTAAGTTAACGGCAGTAGAATCTTGGGTATCCAGAGACGATGCTTGAATGTGGCCAGCAAAGTTGGTATCTTAAAGGGTACAGCATTCGTGGAACAAGTTGTGGTCAATTTTATTGTTTGTGTGGAGAGGAAGAATGTCCTTCTGCCATCTTATCCATTTATATGTCTCCAAAAAAGAAAATATAACCAAAAATTGTTTTCACAAAATCAGAGTTTCTTTAAATTGGATATGACTTGCTGATCTTATAGTCTTGGTGTTCTTGCTGGCTGGTGCCTATGCTGCCTAAGTATTTAACTGTGTAAAATCTGGCTTGTACAATCTGTACCACAGTTATTGACGTAAAATTAGTGATCTTTAAATGCACTTTATAATCAGGACAACAGGAGATATACAAATAACCGTCCCCACTCCACCCCACCCTCCTTTGTGCTTACCCCTTGACGCCTGCCCGGATAATCAAACTCCTTGCTTTGGAAGTACTATAACAGTGCTGGACTATATTAAGTCTCCACAACATCTCATTCCAGCTTTTGAAGTTGAAATGTAAACTTTGATGTAAATGTATTGTTTAAATAATGAACAAGTGAATAATCTAACAGATAATGTCTTTTATCTAACCCCTTGGGTCGACAAAAATGATAAAGGATCCCAATTCTATGAAATAACCTAATCCTTTGCAATTACTTTTTAAAAGCATGGTATTTTCCCTATCTTTTTGACAGTCTGTCCCATGGGATTTTCAGGCAGATTTTTGTACCTAAGGATTAAAATGACTATCTCCCTCATGCACTTCTCCAAGTGCCAACTGAAATTTGTGTGTGGGTTGTGTCTGAAACCTGTTACCAAGTCCATAATCACAAACTATGTAACAATAAACCAGGATAGGCTTGAAATCTTGGTTAAATCAAAATTTCCAAAGCACGATGGACTAAATTAAACCATGAAGAACAATACATAATAGCAATTTCTAAGTCTTTGCCATTGTCCATTATTACCATAAATGATGGGCGATGACAACGGACTAAAAAAGGCCCTAAATTTCTGAGTTGTAAGTAGTTTTATATAACTGCATGCAGTGGCTTCAGGTTTGCACTGGAAAGTGGAAGATGGAAAATGATTTCAGGTTTTAAAAGTAAGTAAATATAAAGTGTTTCTGAAAACAGGTCGTTTTTTGAGTCATCTTGGAGTAAGTTAATTTACCTGTACGCTCCAGCACTGTAAGCAAAGATGGCTGAGGTGCAAATATTAGCTTTATTCAGACCAGCGCACATCAACATGGGAAAGCATGTTGAGTTTTAATAATCTCTTAACAGACGCTAAAAGCTGTCACGGCAGGGTATTATTTAATTATTTTGCTACATATTGTATTCTTGCCGCGGATGATAGGATGAGTATGTGACAGCAACTGTACTGCTGTGACCTCCCACAGGTTGTCTTCAGTCCATGCTGTAATAGGGTAATAGGATGTAACCATTACAGTTCACCAAATTAGATAATTCTTTGTCTGACAATCTGAAAATCTGAAATTTGTGTTGTGCTTGATTTGTTAGTGGCCTGATAATGGAAAAACGAGCAGGTAAATTACTCCTCGCACATGGTCCCATTTTCACATCTGTAATTAAAGGGAAATTGCGGAGGTGCAAAACCCATCGGGGCTAAGAAGTAACATAGTGATGTAATAAGTGTCGCCATTTTGTGATGGTAAGACCGATCATCCCAGTAACAACACAGATGTTCATTTGAAAATATAATTGCATTGCAAAAATTAAACGAGACAGTTGTTGGTTTTGAAGGGCACTGCAGTGCTTTTTTATAGAGCAATATGAACAGCTTTTATTGTAGTAAGTGGTAATTTTTCATTAGATTCACGATACAGAGTTAGATTTCCAATTATCACCAGCTCCTTCTTCATCTTAGAGATTTCCTAGAACCCAAAGTGGTTTAACCCTCAAACTGTCAGGTAACCGAAGTAACTGAATGGATCAAGAAAAATACAAAAATAATACATAATGCAATAATACTAAAGCAAAATACTGTGGATGCTGGAAACGTTAAATGAAAACAGAAAATGCTGGAAATACTCTGCAGCTATAAGAAGAGAAACCGAGTTAACATTTCAGGTCTATCACCTTTCTTTAGAGTGTCCAACCTGCTTAAAGTTCTCAATGACAGCAACTGAGAATTCCTTTAGCATTTGTTCAAAATGACTGTCTCCCACCATCCATACTTGGAGGGCGGTATCAAAGACGGGTGAGAGCAGCATGAACAGAGACCAAAAAATTTGTTGGAGATCCCAAGCACATTTATTTGACCCGGATTTGCACAGCTTCATCAAGTACCCCCCCACCCCCCACCCCAGCTCCCTCCCCTTCATCTGTTTTCTGATGGGAGCTCTAATGCCTAAAGCAAGGTATGCCCAAAGTTTGGAATGGACAAACAAATGGACACAAAATTAGGTCTGTGATGTTCAAAATAAACTTCACGACCAATCAACAATGTAAAATTTAGTCCAACAGAGGATCTTGCGTCTTCTGCTGTGGCTCTGTTCCTAGTGAGCATTTTTGCCGTTCTGAAATGGTCGCACTGGATAGAACATAGAACATACAGTGCAGAAGGAGGCCATTCGGCCCATTGAGTCTGCACCGACCCACTTAAGCCCTCACTTCCACCCTATCCCCGTAACCCAATAACCCTTCCTCACCTTTTTGGTCACTGAGGGCAATTTAGCATGGCCTATCCACCTGCACATCTTTGGACTGTGGGAGGAAACCGGAGCACCTGGTGGAAACCCACGCAGACACGGGGAGAACGTGCAGACTCCACACAGACAGTGACCCAGCGGGGAATCGACCTGGGACCCTGGCGCTGTGAAGCCACAGTGCTAACCACTGTGCTAACGTGCTGGATGGGTGTCCTGGGACCCAGGTTTGCTCACATAGGGTCTTAAAGATTGTGACTGAATTGTTGAAAATGTTGGTATGTTTGTGAATACATCTGACTCTGTGGATTGATTTTTTTTCTCTTTTTGCTATTTTAATTTAATTTCTTCATACTTTTCCATTGTTCTTTTTATTTCTCATTACTGCCATTATAATATCATCGAAGGTGAGTTCTTACCGCCAGTGTGCCAACACCTAGGGCATATTATCTCCATCTGTCACTACTCTGAAAACCTCTCCACAATTAAATGGATATGTCAGAGGAGACATGTCTGCGGCAAGACGGGCTGTATTACAAATTTAAGTCTGTTATACTTCTCTGGCTCAGTAGCATCAGTTGCTCCCATAAATAGATCCTATACCCCTTAGGTTCACACAGCAAGCTAAGTCATAAGGAGAGGTACAGTTGGCAGCATGGTGTGGGAAGCAGCTGTACAGATTGATTTTGAGAGGTATAGAGGAGCACCCTTGCTCGCATGGTCCCAAAAGGTTCACCTTACTTTGAGAACCTCTGCTTCTTGGCTGATTGATTTTCCAACCAGTGGACTGTAGAAGTCTTTTGGGGTCCTGGCTTATTAATGAAACCCCAATTTAAATGTATTAATGAGTTTGCTGCCTGTATAAAGTATTAATCCTTCACTTGTAGTAATAGGGCAAGGCACATGTGGCACGGTGGCACAGTGGTTAGCACTGCTGCCCCTCAGTTCTAGGGTCCCGGGTTCAATTCCGGCCGTGGGTGACTTTCTGTGTGGAGTTTGTACTTCCTCCCCTTGTCTGCGTGGGTTTCCTCCGGATGCTCCGGTTTCCTCCCACAGTCCAAAGATGTGCAGGTTAGGTGGATTGGCCATGATAAATTGCCCCTTCGTGTGGAGAAAAAGATTATGTGAGGTTACTGGATTACATTAGAAGAATCCAGCACGAGTCTTCAGGATACAAAGAAATAACATTTATTTACAATAACATATATATACAACAGCAGCAACTTCCCTTGCAGCTAACTCCTCTCTGTCTGCTGGTTCCAAACTGGGCAGCTTTATTTATGCCGGGAGTCTGCTAATGATTTCTCCGCCCTCCTCATTGGGGAAGCTCATACTCCCACAGGATTGTGGGATTGTCATTAGTCCCCAGCCAATGGTAAGCAGGCAGGTTATAACAATTACGGGGATGGGGCGGAGGTGTGCGTTAAGTAGGGTGCTCTTTCCAAGGGCCGGTGGTGACCCGATGGGCCAAATAGCCTCCTTCTGCACAGTAAACTGTAAACACCATACTCATCCCCTGACTTACATTCACTCTATTTTACTGCTGTAAAATGAAGCAAGTAAAACAAAGCAAGGAAAACCAACTTGGGGGTTTGCCAGGCACTGGGAAGACACTTGACCTGATATTGGGTCTCTATAGCTTATACAGGAGTTCCTGGCCGTCAACTAAATTGGAGTTCCTGGCACATGGTATTTTGGATGGGACTGGAAACGAAAATAGTGCAGGGTGTAAATGAGGTAGCCAATTTACTGATTCTTGGTTCTCAGTGTTGTCCAAAACTAATTTCACCCCTAATATCCCAAACATTGATTTATTATGGGACATCAGGCTCAAACCACCTTGATATATTTCTTTCCTTTATTGATGGCCTAAATATCATTGTCAAACTATTGCCAAAAGAAAAGCAGTTCACTTTACCAATTTATAAAATATATAATTTGAGTTCCATAACAAGCTGTCATTTTCTCTCTCTGTGCCTCGTCTGTTGTGGATCAGTTGTTGACCAGTGCACTCCATGCTCTCCTGTCTCTTTGCTGATGTAACATCCATTACATCATTTGTCTAATCATATTCATGTATGTCTCCATCAACAATTGTTTCCAGTTAATGACAACATCAACCGGCTGCCTAACAATGGCCCATAGTTTTGACATTTTTCTCACCCATAATCAGGCTCATTGCTTCTCTTGTGTTAGTTTAAGGACCCAGTTATTCTTGTCCAGCGTATTTTCAGCATGACTGTAGTACCATTAATCAAACGTCTCCAGTTTTAAGTAAGCAATCCAGTTCCTATTTTCAGATCCTTATAAATGCTCTTCTCACACAAAGGGCGGGATTCTCTCAGCCGGGGCCGGGGCAGAGAATCTGGGCGACCGGCGCGAATCGCGCCACGCTGCCCCGACGCCGAGTTTCTCCGCAGAGTGGAGAATCGGCGCCATCGGCTCCTGCATAGTTGGCGGCACCGGTCGAGGGGCCGCTCTACGCAGCCGGCCTGTCAATTCTCGGCCTGGGATGGGCCGAGCAACCGTCGTGAAAACGCTGAGACCCGCCGGCGCCGACCACACCTGCTCTCAGCCGGTGGGAACTCGGCGTGGAAGGGTGGGGGGGGCGGCCTGTGGGGTGGGAGGGAGGTCCGACCCCGGGGGGGGGCTTCCGATGTGGCCTGGCCCGCAATCGGGGCCCACCGATCGGCGGGCCGGCCTCTCCGCACCAGAACCTGTAGTCCTGTGCCATGTTGCGTGGGGGCCGGCGTGTTGAAGGAAGGCTGTTCAAGGATGTGCACGCTGCCGCCGGTGCCACTGCGCATGCGTGGATCCCGCGGCGCCTAGTTCGTGCCGGGATCAGCAGCTGGAGCAGCATGAACCGCTCCAGTGCCGTGCTGGCCCCTTTTGCGGGCCAGAATTAGTTGTCGGGTCGGTCCATTCACGCCATTGTAAAACGCGACGGCGTTTACGACGGCATGGACACTCTGCCGCGGGATTACAGAATCCCGCCCTATAGTTCCTCTTTTCTCATTGCCAGCATGATTTCCTGATAGCATAGAAATCACCTCAGTCATTTCATATTGCACCTAACTAGGTCAGCTGTATTGCCCAATTGCTCTCATGTCATTACTCCAAAGTTAATTTTAGGAAACCCATCTAATTCTGAGTATTTTGAAAAGCTATTAGCGCCAAAAATATTAAATATTTGCATCGTTGTGGTTTACAGAAATAAGAAATGCACATTGCTGTCGCTTGCCATGTAGTCTTGCCTTCAAGACCTCCTGTTTTCAAACCATTAACTCTCCCATATGGAGACGTGCAAGGCAGTAGAAATGGTACAGATTACTTCAGCTGACATCAAAACTGTTATCATATTGAAGAAAATAAGGTGGTAAAGGGCATATTCTGATCAATCTGTCACTATTAATCAAAACCACCAGTGATAGGAGAGTTTAGGGTGAGCCTGTAATCCTCCAATGTTTGGAATTCATATGTGAAACAAGTGCTTAAAACAAAATACCCTGAAGCAAACTTCAGAGGGTCTATTTATGCACAGCCTACATTTAATGCCAAATTGATTTAGTTTGTAAAATATCATTGTTGTTATCTTGGAACAAGATAATGACTAATGTATACAGCAGAGATCACACTGGGATGTAAATGGTAGTTTGTCACCCACTTTTGGAGTAATGCATTGATAATCAATGGGCTGGATTCTCCAATTCTGAGACTATTTCCGGAGCATGTGTCTCGTCTTTTGACGGAAAAGTCGGCAGCGCCCCCGCACCGATGCTCTCCTCGGTGGGGGCTAGCAGCTGCACCATGTAAACCCCCGGGCGTACCCTGCAGATATGGCTGGAGAATTGGCGGGTCTTTGGCCGTGCATGCGCACGGCGGAGACCTGTGGCGGTCGTGCCACACAACATGGCACGGTCACACGCGGACCCGACCTGCCAGATAGTGCCCCCCTTAACCACCCTTACCACCCCTGGACCACCCCCCACCAGTCCCCCTATCCCCACCGAAGCTCCCCCACCACCCCCGACCAGTGGAACGGTTCCCCCTGCGACTGTGGCGCCGCAGGACACAGTCCGCAGCCGCCACGTGAAGTTGACGAAACCTCAGACCACGAGTGATTCACGCATGCCATCGGATATCAGCCCATCGTGGGCGGAGCATCGGGAGAGCGCCTTCAGGTGATGTCCTGAGGCCATCCCAACAGCATGTGGCGTACTCACCGATGATGCTGTTTTTGAGCGGGCAGAGCATCAAAAAACAGGGACCGCCCCTGATTTCGGTGTCAAAAGGGATTCTCCACCCAATCGCCGGATGCGATTTCAGCGTCGGCAATCGACGAATCCCATGCCCCTATGTTGACGCCAATGCAGAATCCGTGAACTTTTAAGGCAGAAAAACTGGCACCGCACCTGGACAGATTCCACTACCGTTGAGGGGTTAGCACCAGAGTGTGCCACGTGGACCACAGTTGGTTCGAATGAAAAATGGTGTGGGATTCGCAGGATCCGTGATCGACACTCAGGAGGCTGACGAGCTGCAGCCGCACATACGCATTACGCTTCCCACACATACTCATCCCAGCCAATAAGAAGACATCGATTGCGCTGAAGCGCACCCATACAGCTGATGGATAGGCTGGAGCCAGAGAACACCCGAGGGCCCACCAATCCGACCCATGGCACTAAGTTCAAAGTGGGCTGGTAGCGGTGTGCGCAGCTGCATGGCTGCCTTGCAGGCTGCTGCGATGATGTTCTATGCCCATCCACCCGACCCCACAGCCTATCTCCTGCTCACCCCCCCCCCACTACTCCGCCCGGCCCTGGCAGAAGCCCCCCGGCCAGTGGCATAACTGTCAGTAAACTATGGCGATGCTAGACACTTTCCGTATCACTCTCTCTTCCTCAGCAGCCGCCACGCCGGTTTCACGATTTTTAAAAGCACAAGTGACCTACACTGTCGGGAGCTCGGCCTATCGGAGGCGGAGAATCGCAGAGGACCAGGAGAATACTGGGTTGGGCCCGCTAATGATATGCAAACAATGCCCACTGTACATGCGTTCTGGAATGCATTGACACTGTGGTCAAGGTGCTGGAGCATTGTGATTTGGCCTCAATTCGGCACCTGCCGCAATTTCGGCATCGGAACCGATTCTCCGCCCAATTGCCGTTCCCGATTTCAGCATCGGCGAACAGAGAATCCCACCCAATACATTTTAATTGAAGATTATAGCTACAGGTGAACTGTTAGTATGCTTATGACATATTAAGGGCTGTTTACTTTTGCATTGTGTTTCTATCTTATCTTCACCCATATGATTCATCACACACACCATCTGTTCTCTGTGGTTACTCCACTTGAAATAGACAGAAGCCTTTACATCAAATGTTGGTGACATGGTATTGATATCTGAATGAATGCTTCCAAGTTCAATCTTCTGGGCCTTTTGGGCCCAAACACTGCTGCACCCAATAGAAATGGGCTCATAAAAATCTTCTTACATTTCCAAACAGTTAACTGCTTCTTTCTTGGGGCAGCAAGAAGGATTAGAGGGGCTTAAAATCTTTGAATGCTTTTGAATATCCGCCAGTAGGATCCAAAGCTGACATTTATTTGCCTGGAATATCATTTCATTTTTCTCCTATGGTTGAGACCATATGGGTATGTTCAGGTCCATTAAGGCAGAGCACAATTCGAGTGCATGCCATCTGATGCTCAGGCAGGGATGGGAGTTAAGAAAATTGGTCCAAGTGACTTTCAATCAGTTTTTCTTTGTGGAGTGTTTTTGCAGAAAAATCTTTGGGTGGAAAGAAAAACTCAAAATTGGCATAGGAACCTCCTACTGACTTAATAGGAGCAGTGCTTTAGAAAGCTTGTTGATGTGTTTGTTGATTTGTATCATCTGACTAGAAGCATTATGCTGGAGTAAAAGTGGATACTCAGAATAAGATATAAATACAGTAATGGGTTAACCCAGTGGCTGAAAAAGAGAAAGTCATACTTACCGGGTTGCAGCACGTTCTTCACCCATAGCAGAACCAATATCAGCATTTATGCGTTTTAGCAATTGAGTTTACCTTGGTGTCCTGGCTGATATCTATTTCACAGTCGACTGACTTCCTTAAAATCGATTGTCAAGTCATGTTAACATTGGTACTTGTGGGACCTTACTGTATGCAAATTGGTTGCCACTTTTCCTACATTAAAATGGTGACTAGACATCAAAAAGCACATCTTGCAATTGCAGTGCCAAGAAACACATGGTTATTCAACATGACCTGATTTGAATAAGGGGCCTGAATGGGGAATGCGTAGCCGAGACTGCACATAGTCCCGCTTTTTGCAATGGAGAGCTCTGCTCGCCAGAACTCCCCATTGTAGCGAGATACCGAAGCATCATTTTTAAATGCCGTCCCGATCTCTGAGACCCTCGCGTCGCACCTCCAGCCGTTCTGTCGGGTCCTCGTTTGTGGGGACCAGTGCTAAATAGTACTCACCTGAAGTCCCGAGGCATAGAGGGATTGAATCCCAAAGCCTCAGGTACCTCAAGATTCTACACATTCGAGTGAGGCTAGCTGTATCGCTTTAATATGCAGATTTGCTAAAAAGTGATCCCACCCATTGTGGGTGGGATTCACCTGCAACATCTCACGTGACTGCGTTGAATCTCGCGAGGCATTGCGAGCCGGGTCGATCCCAGGAGCAGGGTCTCCTGGCTTTCAATGGCCATGCTACGCTGCACCAAGATGCTTTTCCACAGCAGAGTAGAAGTGGTTTGTGAGAGCTTGTGTGGTATGGCTTTCTTAAAGCAACAGCAGCTTTGCCTAGGGTACGCCTGGATTTTTCTAGTTGAACATCTGTGAGGGAGTGTTGCCCAGAACATGTTTACTTGTGGGACTAATCAAGTAGAGAATGTTTGCGGGGCTGGAATGTTTTGTAAGACTAATTTAATTGTGTAACTGTAATCGTGTGTGCTTAGGTTTTCTTTCCATCTTGTTTATTAACTTTTAATTTCAATTTTTAATGTTCCAAAAATGTTAATAGACCTCTTGCTGCTGAAATAAAGATGTTTTCTTCTCATTTTCAGTCTACAAAAAAAAAGACATGACCCATAAGCCAAGTTTCCCTATGGGATTTGGTTTGCTCAACAATAAACATCTGCTATGATCATAACAAGTGGCTTTAAAGTGCTTTGGGATGTCATGTGCCCAAAAAGGCAGTAATGGGTGGAAGTTTGTGAACATATAGGCAATCCAATAGGTTACATCAGTTGTTGTGCTTGACTTTAATTTGGGTTCTTAATCAATGCTATTTTGTCCATGATTCAGAGAAATTGGGGTTCTATTGTGATGTCTGTATGGCAAAAGAATGTGTTCTGTATCCAGCAAGCAAGATTGTTTATATTTGTCATTTTTAAAGACATACATTCACTTGAGAATCAAATGTTGAGAGTTCATCAGCACAACCATTTCAGTGCAAGTAAATCTGTCATAACCTCCAATCACTGTTTACTTAACGATTAATTTACCGCTTTTTAGTTCTTTGAGAGAACTGGGCTCATTATGACTTGAGCACTAAATACACACAAATTAATCTGTAAACTAAAGTTGCCTCCTACATTAACTGTTGCCCTGTAATTAATGTAGCTGAGGTCTTGCCGAAAGCTAATCTTCTGCCTTATGCAGTTAGTTCAGGTAGGACGCCGCTGAGGTGATGGGGAGATGCTGGGTCAAAAACTGCTGAGATGCAACACAATTATTATTATCACTGTTGAAGACTGAGGAGGAAAGTGTTGTGATGGATGGGAATGTGGACACCCGTGTAGTTTGCATGGAGAAACTGGGAATAAGTCACGCAGACAAGCAAGTGCACTTATGTAATTGGAGCTAGTGAATAGCTTAATGTTGATGTGGAAGCTACTTTATATTCCCTGTGGTGCTAAACAAGTAACAAGATTACTTGCTGGCACACACAGTGGGAACGTAGTGAAGAGATCACATGGTCTTACTTTTTCAAGGCTGATCTGCCCTTTTCCAGAAAAATGTTTCTGCAGTTGGGAGTATAAATGCCCTTTTTCCCTTCAATAAGTAAGTGAGCCTTAAACATTGGGCTGCATGGCTCTGGGGCTAAATTAGACTTCTGAACAAATTATGGGGATTCTTTGTCTTTAGTTGAAGCAGCAACGATTGGTTTTGACAATGTTTCGAAGCTTTATAAATCCAATCCTCTTTAAAATATAAGTATTCATTAAAAATGTTCAGACTACAACCGCAGCACAATAGTTTTGGAGATTTGCACCCAAAGATTCTCAAACAAATAGTTTTGTAGTCTCAGCTTTGGGGCTGGAAAGAAACATTCCCGAAGTGAGGAATTAGATCTGCAGTCAAGATTCCTCCCATACACTCCCGAGCGGGTATGTTTTCTATCCCCTCAGCTCTAGAAAGGTGACTAGTGTGGGAAGCACTGGAATAAAAAAGGAGCAGAAAAAATAGAAAAGGTTGTTAATTTTTTTAAAATAATTGCAGCATTCTTAAGGCACTATTCTACTTTTTAAAAACAAAAGCTTTGCTCTTCGATGCAGTATTTAACCAGAGAAAAATCGATCAGGAGAAAATTCAAGAAGGTTAAAGCTACATTGTGATCACAAGCACCTGGTGGGCAGATAAATACAACTCGTTTCAGCCTTTCAGAGATAGATCCTTTATGTCTAAATAAACCAACAGTGCATTTTCATCTCGGGCTAAAGTTGTCAAGACACCGACATTCACAGCAGACTCCAAGCATGTAATAATTAAATGCAATCTCAAATTGATCTACATTTCACCTTTTGGATGTCTGAATCAACACAATATGTAAAAATGATGATTGATGGACTTTACACAAATACAACGCAATTTTTTAAACCTTTTCAAAGCTGGTGAAATTATGAAACAGACCCCTACAGCTGTGACTTTATTATACTCATCGCTGATGTTCAGATAGGTCAGTCTTCAGTGTTAAACTGATGGGTTCTTTGGAAATACTTTTATTTGCCTTAAAATAATAGATTTTAAAAGGTCCACCGAGATATTGGGCACGATCTACCGGCTGCGTTGCGCCTGAATGGGGGCACAATGTGCTCAGGAGAGGCGTCTCCCGACAGCCATTACGTCCTCGCGAGATGTCCATTGTGTGCAGGATCGAGTATCGCAGAGTGACGTCAGCTTAGAAACAGACTTATCTCTGCCTTTACTGGATCGAATGGCCACCCGGCATCTACTGGCCTCAATGAGGAGACCCCAGCCAACCACTGTTCAGTACTGGTCCCCACAAATGGGGGCCAGGAGGAACGGTTCCAGGGCGGGGGTGGGGGGTGGGGGTCTCCCGGGGAGGGTGGGGGTGGGGGGGGTCTCCCAGGGGGGGTGGGTGGGGGTGGGGGGCTCCCGGGGTGGGTGGGGGTGGGGGTGGGGGGCTCCCGGGTGGGGGTGGGGGGGGGCTCCCAGGGGGCGTGGGTGGGGGGGGGCTCCCAGGTGGGGTGGGGGGGGCTCCCAGGTGATCGGAGGCCCTGGGATAGCCCCCTACACTACTGCTGTCTGAGGACTCCCGACAGATGGGGGTTGGGTATTGGGGACGTTCGGGGATTGTGAGATTAGGGCATCCGAGCTCTTCAGTGCAGGAAAAGCAGCCTTGGCAGGGCATTCCCCACTGGGGCAAGAGAAGAAGGCTGGAGTACGGGTAGATAGTGGGGTTGTTCCCGGTGCTTGTAGCACCATCAACGGTCCCAGCCAGAATGACATTGTTTTATTTTGGTTAGATTGCACCCATTGATTAAGGAATAACATAACTAGAATAAACTCACCAACTGCTGAGTTCTTGCATTTTAATTTTGGTTTTCAATTGTGGACTGCACAAAGGAATTCTTATGGACATGCTAAATATGTTCCAACCAGCACCATCTCTTAATCATTCACATCTGAGCATGTGTTCATTGGTAGGAAGCACCCCTGAAGCACTATTTAAAAGGATCATTTAGAGTGAGTGGTCACACACTGGGCAGCTCTGGCTCGAAGGCATTGGTTTGGGCACTTTATACCTGTCAGTGGGGTAGCTCCAGCACAAAAGTAATGCAGAAGGTGTAGAGGGAGAGGTTCTCCCCAAGGTTGTTATGTCTACTGGCTACCAGACCAGTCAAAAAACAGCCAAAGATCTGGCTAAGGAATTGGAGGAGATCTGTGGTGCAGCAACAATTGCAAAAATGGTGGAGGGGGAAGTGTTGACGCCAGTGGAAAAGGCCCAGATGGAACAGTTGATGGCCTTCATCAAAGGTAAATTCCGACAGCAGAGGAAGAAGATGCTTGGGGACCGGTCGAAGGCCATCGAGGGAGCACTAGCACCTCTGCGAGGGTCAATGGACCGAGTGGAGAAGTGTCTTGAGGCACAAGGGGTGAAGATACGAGAGGTTGAGACAATGGTGTCTGAGCAGGGTGACCGGACCGTATCCCTGGAGGTGGAGATGGGGATCCTGCGGGACTTATGCAAATCACTGAGAGTGACGGTGGAGGAGCAAGAAAACAGGTCCAGGCGGCAGAACCTATGGATTGTGGGGCTGGCAGAAGGTGTGAAAGGATTGAATGCCACAAAATATGTTAAGGATGTTGGCTGAGCTGGTGGAGCAGGGAGTGCTGGACCAGGCCCCAGAGGTGGACATTGCCGTAGGTCTTTAAGGCAGAGGACGAGAGTGGGGGAGCCGCCGTAGCAGGTGATTTTCCGGAAACACAAATTTGTGGAGAAGGAAAAGATCTTGCGATGGGCGAGGGAGATGCGAGACTGCGAATGGGAGGGAAACCATGTCCGGAAATATCAGGATATTGGTGCGGAGCTGGCGAAGAGGCGTGCAGGATTTAACAGGGTCAAGGCGGTGTTGGACCGAAGGCAGATCCAATTTGGGGTGCTGTACCCAGCAAAACTCTGGGTCACGTTTGAAGGCCGGGAGTAATATTTCGAAACTCCATAAGAAGATAATAGCTTTAAGGGATCATAAACTGGGGGGGAACTGAGAGTTGGTGGGAGATGGAGGAGCTGCATTGCTAAAGGTTGGAGGTTATGGTTGTTGTATGTTGCCGGAGGGTGGGTTTTTTTTTCCTTTTGTTTGTTGATAATTTATATTCTGTTTTGGGGAGTTATAGGTTTGTACGCTGCCAGGTTGGCAGTACAAGGATGCCTGAGTGCCAGAATGGCACTGCCAAGGTCAGGGCCCGAGGGAGGCCAGGCCCATGAAAGGAGGGTGGAGGGGGGGGGGGGGGGTTTGCAGGGTGGGGGTGTACAGGCCAGGTAAGTAAGGGCCTCTGAGAGGTTGGGGGGTGACGGGTGGGGGTCTTGGAAGGGAAGGTGTCCTGTAAGGGGGCTTGGGGGAGGGGGGGAAGGCTGAAGAGGGGGACACCCAGGCACCCCATAGCGAAGTGTCCTCAGTTGGGGGGTGTGGTGTAGTGCCCATGCATGTGGGGGCATGGGGGACCCACAAGCTCATTAGAGATAGGGGCACCTTTCAAAATGACTGCCCAATCTCTGGGTTCAACTCCCCAGTTCTAAAAGAAATTCGAAGTGTGGGCTAAACCGCTGAGAAAACAATTATTTCAATTTAAAATCATTATAAGGACTATCATCTCAGCAAGTTATGCCTGGTTTGGCTAGCGCAACCCATTTAATGTTGGCAGAATATGGATATTAGTCTGTGGCGCTGACTAAAGCAGAAACCTATATGAAGCACCAGCTTGGTCCCAGCTGGAGTATTGTATTTAGTTCTGGGTACCACATTTTAGAAAGGGTAAAGTAGCTTTGGAGAGGATACCAAAGAGGCTTATTAGATTGTAAGGATGTGGAATTGCAGTTTTATGGATACATTGGAGAAAATAGGTTTCTTCACCTGAGAGCAGTGAAGGATAAGAGAAGATTTGATACCGAGTATTTCAAGTCATGAAGGATTTAAGAAGATTAAACAATGGAAAACTGCAACCAAAGGCTGAGTCATTGATGATGAGAAAGCACAAAAATAAGGTGGTTGGCAAAAGAACTGGAGGTGGCATAAAGGAAATATTTATTATGCAATAAGTAATTAAGATAAAAGGGAATTTGATAAATAGTTGAAGGAGAAAAACATTCCAGGGATATGGGGAAAGAAGTGGGCATGGTCGCTGATGACGGCACAATGTTTAGCACATCACTACAGTGGCTACAAGAGCAGGTCAGAGGCGAGGAATTCTGCAGCGAGTAACACACCTCATGACTCCCTAAAGCCTGTCCACCATCTACAAGACACAATTTAGGAGTGTGATCAGTGCAGCTCCAACAACACTGAAGAAACTCCAAACTATCCAGGACAAAGCACCTGCTTGATTGGCACTCCATCCATAAACGTAGACACACAGTTGGAGGAGTGTGTACTAGCCATAAGATGAACTTCAGGAACTCGCCAAGGCTCCTCAGGCAGTAAACCCACAACCACTACCACCTAGAAGGATATGGGCAGCAGCAACATGGGAACACTGCCACCCAGCGGCTCCTCTCCAAGTCACTCAGCTTCTTGACTTGGAAATATATCACAGTTCCTTCACTGTCGCTGGGTCAAAATCCTGGAGCCCTCTTCCTAACAGCAGAGTGGGTGTACCTACATCTCAAGGACTGCAGCGGTTCAAGAAGGCAGCTCACCACTACCTTCTCAAGGGCAACTAGGGATGGGCAATAAATGCTGATGTTGCCGGAGATGTTCACATCCCATACATGAAAAGGAGAAAAATAATAGGGGAGTGGGGCTAACTTGATCTTCAAAAAAACGGGTGGAGACTCAATAGACTGAATGGCCTCCTCCTTTGCTATTGTTCTATAAAAATGGACCCACTGCTTTCTTTGAAATGGATACCAGTTTCTTTCAAAAAATTCTTGATCAAAGCTGTCCTTTCCTATTAGGATGGCAGTCAGTTTTTCCATCCAGATAATGTGCAAATAACAGTTGTTTGGCTGTAAGTTTATTTTTTAAGTGAAAATAGTTGTTGCAAGAACAACCTGAGAGTTCTCTATTGTAACATTTGCACACACATTACCACTTCAAAGGCATGAGGCAAATGCTGATTTACTTAGCTCGCATTGACTTTCCTCCAGGAAATCAGCTGACTGAACCCACTAAACCTTAAGCTACCTCTAGATAGATTTTGGGATTCTCTCCCATCCCTATCACTCAAAGAGGAACTTTAAGCAGAGAACTGCGCAGCACAGTGGCACAGAGATTCACCTGAGGAAGGAGCAGCGCTCCGAAAGCTAGTGATTTGAAACAAACCTGTTGGACTTTAACCTGGTATTGTAAGACTTCTTACTGTTTTTGTTTCTTGTTATTCCATACCTCCATCGCAGCATTCGCATCGCATCCAGTAATTGTTCCTCTCGTCCTGAATTTGCTCATGTTTCTGCACCATATAACAAGACTCGTCTCACAATGTGCTTTCAGTTGAGCGATACTTTTCTATCATGTAACACTCCAAAGCACTTTTTCCAATTATCCAACCAGAGCTAATCTGTTGCTAATTTCATTACTTCCATCTTCAGCCACCGCTGATCCAAGGTACTTGAAACGACTAATTTTCCTCCAACTCTGCACCCATAACCTTTGCACATTGACCCTGATCCTCTTCCATAGGTCCTGGGCCGTTTAGTCTACTGATCTTCAAACCCCTGCATTCAATTTGCAGCTGCTGTCTCTTCTGTCTTTGTTCTCTGGTCTTTTTCATTCATAACCCAATGGAAGGATTGCCTTCACCTCTCTTCAATTTCATCCTTTAGTGAATGTATATTTCCCATATCTTTTGTTAACCTATTTCTCGCAGCTGCTATCCTGAAGATATCTTTTTGTCCCTCTTTGGAATCAAGCTTTCATGTATTTCTTCCATGACCAAGGTCTTTTCTCTAGCAATCATTTTCTTTGCATTCTTTTTCACTTCTTCAAACTGTTCTTTATCTTCTTTACCTCTGACTGTTTTCACTTCCTGAACAACCCAAGCCTGTATATCTGATTATTATTTTGGAAAAAAAGTCTTATTTATGTTTTTCACAATCTCTGATTGTCCCAAAGAGCTTTTACTACAAATGAGGTGCTTTTGAAATGCAGTCAGTGTTGCACTCTGGTATGTGTAGAGCAGGATCTGTGGCTGTTTGTTGTCCACTTTAGTCCACGGCAGCAATCCAAACATTTTTAATGGTCTGCTTGTATTCCTTCGTTTTTCAGTTATATAGTTAAATGGTGTTATGATAAAATACTTGAATGGGGGTTTGAAAATATCTGTTTTTCTTGTAGGCTACAGTGCACTTATTCCTTATCTCAGAGACACCCTTTGAATGCAAATTAGTGTTTTTTCAAAGTGGTTTATTGTGTAATCAAAGACAAGCACTTGAAAAAGTCTCACTTACTGAAGATATTTTAATTACTGCAGTGCCGTCCTTAAAAAAAGCATTAAGTAAATCTTTCTTGTTCCAAGAAGAGTGAAGTGTTTTAATTATGGCAATAGCATGTCAAAACAGTTTAAATCATTGTATGAAGTGTTTGGAAACAAATGTGAAAAGGTTCCCCTAGCATTTTTCCTTGAAGACACTGGCCATTTACTGGAGGACTTTATCATTGTCCAAGTGCAGCATCCACTTGAACAACATTGAAGTTCATTGCTTTCTGAGAATCAAGTGCCCAGAAATATCTGCAACAGAAATTTGATTGTCTTAGGTTATGTAACTATTGATGTTCAGCTTATTGATATTCAATTGCATAGCAGGTAGCTCAGCTGTAAGTTGTTCACTCGTATCAATCAGCAAATTGCAAAAGTGTACCTTTCCTGGAGTCAGGAAAAATGAACGAATGCATATTGGTAACATTAGAACCACCATAAACATTCACTTCCTCCACCAGTGTGTACCATGCACAGGAACTTGCTAAGCCTCCTTGAACACTACCTTCCAACCCACAACCTCTACTAAGAGCCGCGAGGTTTTGCTGCAGCTTTATAAAACCCTGGTTAGACCACATTTGGAATATTGTGTCCAGTTCTGGTCCCCTCATTATAGGCAGGATGTAGATGCTTTGGAGAGGGTACAGAGGAGATTTACCAGGATGCTGCCTGGCATGGAGGGCATCTCTTTTGAAGAAAGGTTGAGGGAGCTAGGGCTTTTCTCACTGGAGCGAGGAAGGCAGAGAGATGACTTGATAGAGGTGTACAAGGTGATGAGAGGCATAGATAGAGTGGATAGCCAGAGACTTTTCCCCAGGGTGTAAATGGCTGTCACGAGGGGACATAATTTTAAGGTGATTGGAAGAAGGTATAGGGGAGATGTCAGAGGAAGGTTCTTTACACAGAGAGTGGTGTGTGTGTGGAATACACTGCCAGCAGAGGTGGTGGAGTCAGAGTCATTAGGGACATTTAAGCGACTCTTGGACAGGCACATGGACAGCAGTAAATTGAAGGGGTGTAGGTTAGGTTGACCTTCAATTAGGATAAATGGTTGGCACAACATCGTGGGCAGAAGGGCCTGTACTGTGCTGTACTGTTCTATGTTCTACCGAGAAGAACAAGGGCAGCAGGGGCATAGGATCACCACCTACATGTTCCACTGCTAATCACACACAATCCTGACTTGTAAATACATTGCAATTCCTTAACTGCTACTGGGCCCAAATCCTGGAACACTTTCTCACACTTGTGTGTACCTATACCAGATGGGCTTCAGTCATTCATCAAGGTGGCTCAGCATCACCCAATCAAGAACAAGTAGGGATGGGCGATAAATGACAATCAAACAACAATGCACACATGCGTGAATTAATAATTTTTATAAGTGCTTTATTGACTGAAGGTTTGCATTGCAAAATTGGTTGTTGACAGGGAAGGATACTGCAGCAATGGGGAATATTGCAGAAGTCTTGTAGCTCTAATGGAAACAGGAAATCAAAAGGGAATAACAGGATCTGTGTGTGGAGAAGGGGGGGGGGGGGGGGGGGGGGATTCCCAGCGGCCATTGTGAGCCTGGGAAGATTGAAGCGTTTTTTTCAATATTTAAAAGATAAAAGCGAGGCAGGAATAGACATTGACCATTGGAAAAGGAGGCTGGAGAAGTAGTAATAGGAAACAGAAAAATGGCACAGGAACTGCAAATAGTTACGTTGCATCAGTCTTCATGGTGGAAGACATTTGGGGGATACCAGAACTTCAGAAGAATCAGAGGGCAGAGGCCATCACTAAGAAGAAGGTTCTGAGGAAACGGAAAGGTCTGAAGGTGGGTAACTCACCTGGGACCACAACTTTTCACAATATACATTAATGATCTGGAAGAAGGAACTGAAGACACTGTTGCTAAGTTTGCAGATGATGCAAAGATATGGAGAGGGACAGGTAGTATTGAGGAAGTGGGGGGCTGCAGAAGGACTTGGACAGGCTAGGAGATTTGCAAAGAAGCAGCAGATGGAATACAATGTGGAAAGGTGTGAGGTTATGCACTTTGGCTGGAAGATGGAGGCATAGACTAGTTTCTAAATGGGAAAAAGCTTTGGCAATCATAAGCATAAAGGGACTTAGGAGGCTTTCTTGAAGATTTTCTTAAGGTTAACGTGCAGGTTCAGTCAGTAGTTAGGAAGGCCAATGCAATGTTAGCATTCATGTCAAGAGGGATGTACATCTGAGGCTGTATAATGCTGTGTCAGACCCGGGCAGCACAGGAGCACAGTGGTTCGCACTATTGCTTCACAGCGCCAGGGTCACAGGTTAAATTCCCGGCTTGGGTCACTGTCTGTGCGGAGCCTGCACATTGTCCCCGTGTCTGCGTGGGTTTCCTCCGGGTGCTCCAGTTTCCTCCCACAAGTCCCGAAAGATGTGCTGTTTAGTAATTTGGACATTCTGAATTCTCCCTGTGTGTACCGGGAAAGGCACTGGAATGTGGCGACTAGGGGCTTTTCACAGTAACTTAATTGCTGTGTTAATGTAAGCCTACTTGTGACAATAAAGATTATTATTATTATTTGGAGTATTGTGATCAGTTTTGGGCCCCGTATCTAAGGAAGGATGTGCTGGCCTTGGAAAGTGTCCAGAGGAGGTTCACAAGAAGAGCTTGTCATTTGAGGAGCGGTTAAAGACTGTGGGTCTGTACGCAAAGGAGTTTAAAAGAGTGAGAGCCGATCTTATTGAAATTTGCAGTATTCTGAGAGGCCGCGATAGAGTGGACGTGGAGAGGATGTTTCCACTAGCAGGAAAGCTAGAACACAAGGGCATAGCCTGAGACTGAAGGGATGATCCTTTAAAACAGAGATGAGGAGGAATTTCTTCAGCCAGAGGGTGGTGAATCTGTGGAACACTTTGCCGCAGAAGGCTGTGGAGGCCAAATCACTGAGTGTCTTTAAGACAGAGAGAGATAGGACCTTGATTAATAATGAGATCAGGGGTTATGGGGAGAATGGGGATGAGAAACATATCAGCCATGATTGAATAGCGGAGCAGACTCGATGGGCTGAATGGCCGACTTCTGCTCCTACGTCTTATTGCTGAATGTGGGGTTGTTGACCGCTGAGGAGATTTGCAAGAAGATTGGTGTGGCCATGGACATTAATGCAGAGCCCAATAAAAGTGAGGAGGTCGCTTTTGTCATGTCGTGGGAGGCACTAAAGGCAGAGTGGAGTTTATTTCGATATCGGGCGCATAGGGAGAAAGTGGATGGTTGGAGAGGCAGGGATTGTAAGAGGCCATTCTGGCGGTGGGTCAGAGTCAGCATACAATGGAATACAGTGGTTAATTCATGAGATGAGAAAATGACTGGGTTCCCACAGTCAAGACACTTTTAATATTTTGCTCATTAGCTATAGGTATTCAACTAGCCCCTATACAAATAAAACTAGACTCTTTCAGAAGGACAAGCTTGAGGACACTGTTGCTGGCGCTTATGTTCTTGCCGGCTGAGTACTCCATGAGCCCGGTGGTTTAATTGCTCTGAGTGTGGAATCATAGAACATAGAACAGTACAGCACAGAACAGGCCCTTCGGCCCTCGATGTAGTGCCGAGCATTGTCCGAAACCAAAATCAAGCTATCCCACTCCCTGTCATTCTGGTGTGCTCCATGTGCCTATCCAATAACCGCTTGAAAGTTCCTAAAATGTCCGACTCCACTATCACAGCGGGCAGTCCATTCCACACCCTAACCACTCCCTGAGTAACCTACCTCGGACATCCCTCCTATATCTACTACCCCGAACCTTATAGTTATGCCCCCTTGTAACAGCTACATCCACCCGAGGAAATAGTCTCTGAACGTCCACTCTATCCCCCTCATCATCTTATAAACCTCTATTAAATCGCCTCTCATCCTCCTCCACTCCAAAGAGAAAAGCCCTAGCTCCCTCAACCTTTCCTCATAAGACCTATCCTGCAAACCAGGCCGCATCCTTTTCAATGCTTCAACATCTCAGTGCAGGCAACATTTTAAGATAAAGGGTATGGCATTGTAGGGCACCAATCTATGACAACCATGGATTGATCCCAGCAGGACTGCATTCTACGTTTAAGGATAGCAGCGGGAGGGAATAGAGTGTTTTAGGGACCTGTTCGTGTGTGGGGGGGGGGGGGGGGGGGGGGGGGGAGAGAGCTTTAGAACATAGAACAGTACAGCACAGTACAGGCCCTTCGGCCCATGATGTTGTGCCGACCATTAATCCAAATCTAAGATCAACCTAACCTACACCCCTTCAATTTACTGCTGTCCATGTGCCTGTCTAAGAGTCGCTTAAATGTCCCTAATGACTCTGACTCCACCACCTCTGCTGGCAGTGCATTCCACACACCCACCACTCTGTGTAAAGAACCTCCCTCTGACATCTCCCCGATACCTTCCTCCAATCACCTTAAAATGATGTCCCCTTGTGACAGCCATTTCCACCCTGGGGAAAAGTCTCTGGCTATCCACTCTATCCATGCCTCTCATCACCTTGTACACCTCTATCAAGCCACCTCTCTGCCTTCTTCGCTCCAGTGAGAAAAGCCCTAGCTACCTCAACCTTTCTTCATAAGACATGCCCTCCAGTCCAGGCAGCATCCTGGTAAATCTCCTCTGTACCCTCTCCAAAGCATCCACATCCTTCCTATAATGAGGCGACCAGAATTGGACACAATATTCCAAATGTGGTCTAACCAGGGTTTTATAAAGCTACAGCAAAACCTCGTGGCTCTTTAACTCAATCCCCCGTTAATGAAAGCCAACACACCATACGCCTTCTTAACAACCCTATCAACCTGGGTGGCAACTTTGAGGGATCTGTCTACGTGGACCCCAAGATCCCTCTGTTCCTCCACACTTACAAGAATCCTGCCTTTAATCCTGTATTCAGCATTCAAATTCAACTTTCCAAAATGAATCCCTTCACATTTATCCAGGTTGAACTCCATCTGCCACTTCTCAGCCCAGCTCTGCATCCTGTCAATGTCCTGTTGTAACCTGCAACAACCCTCAACACTATCTATAACTCCCCCAACCTTCGTGTCATCAGCAAACTTAGTAACCCACCCTTCCACTTCCTCATCCAAGTCATTTATGAAAACCACAAAGAGCAGAGGTCCCAGAACAGATCCCTGCGGGACACCACTGGTCACCGACCTCCAGGCGGAATACTTTCCATCCACTACCACTCACTGTCTCCTTTCGGCCAGCCAATTCTGTATCCAGACAGCCAAATTTCCCTTTATCCCATGCCCCCTAACTTTCTGAATGAGCCTACCATGGGGAACCTTATCAAATGCCTTACTGAAATCCATATACACCACATCCACTGCTCGACCTTCATCAATGTGTCTCGTCACATCCTCAAAGAATTCAATGAGGCTTGTGAGGCATGACCTGCCACTCACAAAGCCATGCTGACTATCTTTAATCAAACCATGTTTTTCTAAATATCTCTCAGTATCCTTTCCAATATTTTGCTCATCACAGACGTAACACTGACTGGTCTGTAATTCCCAGGGATTTCCCTGTTCCCTTTCTTGAACAGGGGAACAATATTCACCTCCCTCCAATCATCTGGTACTAGTCCAGTGGAGAGTGACGACGCAAAGATAATCGCCAACGGTGCAGCAATCTCCTCCCTCGCTTCCCGTAGTAACCTTGGGTATATCCCGTCAGGCCCAGGGGACTTATCTATCCTGATCCTTTACAAAATTTCCAGCACATCCTCCTTCTTAATATCAATCTGTTTGAGTCTATTAACCTGGTTCACGCTGTTCTCACAAGTAACAAGGTCCCTCTCTCCAGTGAATACTGAAGCAAAATATTCATTTCGGGCCTCCCCTATGTCCTCAGACTCGAGACACAAGTTCCCTCCACTATCCCTGATCGGCCATCCTCTCACTTTTTGATCATCCTCTATTTCTCACATAAGTGTAGAATGCCTTGGGGGTTTTCCCTAATCCTTCCCGCCAGGGCTTTTTCATGCCCCCTTTAGCTCTCCTAAGTCCATTTTTGAGTTCCTTCCTGACTACCTTGTAACCCTCCAGAGTTGTGCCAGATCCTTGCTTCCTCAACCTTACATAAGCTTCCTTCTTCCTCTTGACTAGATGCTCCACTTTTCTTGTCATCCAAGACTCCTTCACCTTACCATTCCTTTGTGGAGTTGGAAGAGTTTAAGGAGATGTTCCAGTTGCCGAGAAGTAATTGGTTTTGGTACTTGCAAATCAGGGATTTT
Source organism: Scyliorhinus canicula (assembly GCF_902713615.1). Taxonomy (NCBI): domain Eukaryota; kingdom Metazoa; phylum Chordata; class Chondrichthyes; order Carcharhiniformes; family Scyliorhinidae; genus Scyliorhinus; species Scyliorhinus canicula. The sequence goes on along the minus strand of NC_052160.1, from coordinate 5,956,152 downwards.
GTGAGAAAGGAGTTGGCCACGTTCCCAAGGTTGCCATCCCCATTGTTGATGAAAAAATTCTGTCTGAGGAGGAGATAGGGGAGGGTAGGGTCACGTCACGGACATATATAGGGAATTAATGGAAAGGGAGAGGGCATCGGTGGGGGATATAAAGCGGAGATGGGAGGAGGAGCTGAGGATATTTGAGGCTGGGTTATGGAGTGAGGCCCTGCGAAGGGTAAATTCAACCTCCTCATGTGCGAGGCTAAGCCTCATTCAGTTTAAAGTGTTGCACAGAACGCACATGACAGTGGCGGTAGAGGATAGATGTGGGCTCAAGTGGACCGGCCAGTCATATGTTCTGGGCCTGCCCAAAGTGTGAGGAGTTCTGGAAGTCCTTTGGGACTATGTTGGAGATTGTGGGGGTGAGGGTGGCACCGAGCCCAAGGTTGGCGATATTTGGGGTGTCCAGGAGTGCAGCTGGGGAGACAGGCTGACGTGTTGGCCTTTTCCTCCCTGATCGCCTGGAGGCGGATCTTGTTAGGATGTCGAGACCTGGAACTACCTGAGGCAGCAAGGTGCATGAGTGACTGGGCAAAATTCCTTCATTTTGGAAAAAATAAAATTAGCCTTTCGGAGATCAGAGGAGGGGTTATTTTCGAGATGGAGGCTGTTCATCGCCTTCTTTAATGAATGGTAAAGTCAGCTACAAGGTGGAGGCTCTTTTTTACTGTATTGTGGGTTATGTTTAGTGTGTTTTGTTTTAGTAATTGAAAAATAGATTTTGTTGGGACATTGGGGTTTTATAGTAGGACTACGGTTTATGGATGGTGGTTACAGGTGTTCAGTAATTTGAAAATAGCTTGAATAAAATATTTTTGAAAACAGAAACCGTCATAACTTGAGTTTTGCTATAATTTCCCATGTTGTATGAACTACGTTTGTGATATTGGAACATCTGAAAAACAGCATTTTCTGCTGTTTCATGCAGATAATATTCACATTTCAAAAATTCTCAAAAGTATCCCTTCTTAAAAAAGAATGTTTAATGAAGACATTTCACCAACTTTTGAATCACTTTTTTGTAGGAGGGATGAAGAAGTACTTTTAGTTCAATTACGCCAATAGAATTAAGACGACAGTACAGTGCATGTTCAACTGTGGTAACTGATGAGCCATCAATTGCACGTGAGACGAGTTGCTGTACAAAAGTTAGGCTTTAATAAGCTAGAACTTAGCTCTGCGGTCGACTACAATAAATGGACGACCACCGGGCGTTCTGACTATTTATACCTCGGTATGGAGGCGTGGTTAACTCAGCTTCTCGACCAATCGGAGAGCCATCACATGACTGGTCTCAACCAATCGGTCGAGAGGCACATGACCGACCAGGGCCAATGATAAGCCGGTGTTCTGCACCAATGGCAGACAGCTATGCAAATCATACCACCACAGTAACATAGAGTGGGGTGAGGGTTTTCTGATCCCACAGACAGCTGGGTTTACACTAAGGGGCTGGTTTAGCACAGAGCTAAATCGCTGGCTTTGAAAGCAGACCAAGGCAGGCCCGCAGCACGATTCAATTCCCGTACCAGCCTCCCTGGACAAGCGCTGGAATGTGGCAACTAGGGGTTTTTCACTGTAACTTCATTTGAAGCCTACTTGTGACAATAAGCGATTTTCATTTCATTTCAAGTGCTTATTCACAGGGAGGGGAATAGAAGGAGAATTGGCTTTGGCCTGGTGCGACCTTCCAAAGTATCCAGAAAATTAGAAAAGTATTCTACCAGATAAAAGTGACTTAATGGCATGCACCTCCAGAATAAATTAAATATTGAACTTTGGGGGGGTTTGTTTTTTCTTTAGCTAAAAATACTGGCATCATCCTCTGAGGATTTGAATAAAGCATGCATAACATGATCATTATGAAAGGTAATTGGTGAGTGCAATCAAGGAAAAATCATAGAGAAGCATAGAGCTAGTTGAAGCAGGCTGCCAGCTATAAGTTCCTGCCTGTCAGAATGATAATTGTGTACTTTCTGCACTCAGCATTTCAGGAGCCTGGAGGATATGTTCGCGCGCCGGGGGGGGGGGGGGGGGGGGATCTTCAGCTTTTAACTTAACCCCTTCCTTTCTCTACTGCAGGTGGATGTGTTCCTGCAGATTTTGTCATCTGACCACCCATCTCCAACTGCCAGGGTGCCCAGGTGGCACTGCCCAGGTGCGAGGCTGGTAGTGTCAGGGTGGCAGCAGATGTGCCAAGGTTCCACCCTTCCCAGTGCCTGAGCACCTGGGGGCCTCTGATGGCCTGGGAGACCCCCTAGATGTCATTACGCCTGGTCCACTTTTGTTGCAGCACCATGGTGAGGTATCCCAGGTGAGGGTGTTCATTCCTGGGCCTCAGGAGAATCGGGCACTGACATGGTCCCTAATAGCTCACTTAAATATGTAAATCTGGATCATGGCCACGTCTCGCAAGATTTTGTTCGATCTGGGAAGGCGTTCTGAGCGTCGTGGATCTGATGCACTAAGAAAATAGTGATCATCCAGCTGTTTACCCTTCCAAACAAATATCTGTCAAACACTTTTTCATGAACCCAATGGGGATCAAATTCAACTCCAAACGAGGCAGAAAGTGGGCAGTACTGGATTTCAGGAAACGGGCTGAATAATAGATGAGTGATCTGAGAGCGCTTTTTTTGCATCCCAATGAAAGGCAAATTTAATCCATGTTGTCTCTTGAAAACAAGGCAATTGATGCACATCTATTTATTTTTCATATATATATATATATATGTGTGCTCAAAATAATTCAGTCCTTTCAAATGCCTCTCCAAAACACCATTTTTGTTTTTCCTACGTGATACTTCTGCTGAATTATTGCTTTATTGCCTATCGGTATAAAAGTACAACACTGCGGGCGGCACGTGGCACAGTGGTTAGCACTGTTGCCTACGCCGCTGAGGTCCCGGGTTCGATCCCGACCCCGCTCACTGTCCATGTGGAGTTCGCACATTCGCCTCGTGTCTGAGTGGGTTTCACCCCCACAACTCAAAGAAGTGCAGGTTAGGTGGATTGGCCATGCTAAATTGGCCCTTAATTGGAAAAAAAATAATTGGGTACTCTAAATTTATTTTATAAAACTACAACACCAGAATTCAATTGTAGGCTTACTAAGAACCAGATTCCTTTTGCTTCTTATAGTCCGCTAAGTTTTTGTAGACTTGGACATTATACATAATCCTTTTGAGGAAAACAGCAACACTTCTGCACAAGATTCAAATTTTTGTATAATGTGCATTTTCAGCAGGATTTGGATTTATGAGTTCAAGCCTACTCCGCCATGCGATAAGATTATGGCAAATCTGATTGTGGTCTCAACTCCACTTTCCTGTCTTTCCCCATAACCCTTGACTCCTTTGCCTATCAAAAAAGAAAGAGAAAATGCCAGAAATTCTCAGCAGGTGTGGCAGCATCTGTAGGGAGAGAAAAAAGCTAACGTTTTGAGTCCGATGACTCTGTCAAAGCTACTCACTACTTCTTATTCTTCAGCCAATTTTGATCCACATTGCTACTGTAAATTGGAACTGTCCAAAATCTCCAACTCTAATTCAGAGTTGGAAACTTTCGCAGAAGGTCCCAGAGAGCAGGCGAATCCCCTGTTGGAAGTTAAAAACTTCCTCGGCAATTCCCTCAGAAGTCAGCACTTCAGGAGGTCGACAGGATCCTTTTTTAAAAAAATTTCCAATTAAGGGGCAATTTAGTATGGCCTATTCACCTACCCTGCACATCTTTGGGTTGTGGGGGTGAGACCCATGCAGACACGGGGAGAATGTGCAAACTCCACACGGACAGAACTGATCTGGGGTCCTCAGCGCCGTGAGGCAGAAGTGCTTGCCACGGTGCCGCCCCAGGTCCACGGGGTCCTGATGTGCATCTTGGGTCATACGTCCAGTCTCCGATGATCTGGAAAACAGAAGATCTGGGCCATCCTTTTTCAAATTAGGAGACCAAAATTTAAACAGTTTTCCTGATGTGATCTCACCAAGATCCTATTCAGCTGCAATAAAACATTCCTTATTTTATATTGAATTCCCCTTGCCTTCCTAACCTTCTGTGATTCATGTACCAGGATGCCCAGATCCCTCTAGGCCACTGAGTTTTGCAATCTCTCTCTTTTAAATAGTATACTGCCTTCCTGGTCTTCCTACCCAAGTGGACAAGTTAAATTTTTACACATTAAACTCCATCTGCCAAATCTTTGCCCACTAACTCACTCATTCTACAAAGGGATAAAAGATAGATTCTTTATCCCCTTTTGACAACTTACTTTCCTACTACCTTGGTGTAATTGGCAGTCTAGTTGACATTCATAATAATTTATAATCTTTATTAGTATCACAAGAAGGCAAACATTAACACTGCAATTAAGCTTTTGTGAAAATCCCCTCGTCGTCACACTCCGACGCCTGTTCGGGTACATTGAGGGAGAATTCAGAATGACCAATTCACCTAGCAAGCACGTCTTTCGGGACTTGTGGGAGGAAACCGGAGCACCCGGAGGAAACCCACGCAGACACGGGGAGAACGTGCAGACTCCGCACAGACAGTGACCCAAGCCGGGAATCGAACCTGGGACCCTGGCGCTGTTAAGCAACAGTGCTAACCATTGTGCTACCGTGCAGCCCTTTCAGTTCCTTCATACAAGTTGTTAATATTGATTGTAAATAGTTATGGCCCCAATGCTGATTCCTGTGGCACTCCAATAGTTATAGCTTGCCAACCTGTAAATTATCCCCACTCTGTGCTTCTTGTTAGCTCACAAATTCTCTATCCATGTAATATGTTACCTCCTACATGAGCTCTTATTTTGTGTAGCAGCCTGTGATGTGGCACCTTATCAAATGTCTTTTGGAAATCCAAATACACCACACCTACGGGTTCCCCTTTATTTAAGTTGCTTGTTACGTCCTCAAAGAGCTCTTAATGAATGAAAAAGCTCTTAAGAAATCCAGACTGGAATGGGCACCAAGCTGTAGAGAGAGAAATTCGGAGGGTGACTGAAAGATTTGATGAAGAGCTAGCTTTGAAGAAGATTCTTACCAGTGGTGAGGGGCGAAGGCTCTGGAAAGTAAGACTCGGGAGGTTTAAAGCTCTGCTGGCAGTGCTGGTCCAAGAGCTGAGAAAAGACTAGAGTTGGAAAGCCAGCATGTGCAGGAGGGACAAAGTTACCGATATTGAGTGGGGTGAGAACAAAAATATAAAAAATATTCAACTTCGCCTTGACAGGTATTAATATTGCACTGCAATTGGAGAATGTAAATGCTTGCAATTTTTCACCATAACTTTACATTTGACTAGCTTAATGATAGAAACTGGGTGGCATGGACAAGTTGGGCCGAAGGGCCTGTTTCCATGCCATAAACATCTATGGTTCTAACGGGCACCATAATCTCTGTGCTGGGTTTAATCTGTACTTTTGCAATTTATAATTGTTCTGTAGTGGAAATATAAAATACACTTCTGCCCTTAATATTTTATGGAACAGTTCAATAAATTTAAAGTAATTGTTCATGATTAGACATATTTACTATTTCTGAATGCAAGATTACTGCTCATCTACATTTATAAAACACTTGCTGAGTATGTGGGTTTTTTTTAAAGCTATAAAAAATATTTTGTATGCTGTATAATTTTCTAAGTGCCACAGCAGTTGTATACCATATGCAGATTATATACAGTATTAAACAAAATATTCTACAAAGCAAGTACAGTGGCACAGTTTATTGGTGTTTCAGTACATGGGCAGAGTGGCATAACGTTCCCTTGAAGCTGCATCGTATACAGTATGTACTGCACAATCCGACTGTGCACAGCATTGCTCACCCACCTAGTTCTCTGCTGCAGGACCACATATGAAGTCGCTTCATCTGGAGACATAACAAAGTGGATGTTACACAGAGAGACATACATTTTGGTTGTGTCTGATGGTGTAAAACAGGTGTTATAACTGTCAGCAGGCAGTGCACACCTTTCCTGATTTTAATAGTCATTGAAATCAATTGAAAATTGGGAGAGATAGCCCACTCAACAACTGCCTTTTTACTGTGTTGAAGAGCATCAATATAAGAACATAAGAACTAGGAGCAGGAGTAGGCCATCTGGCCCCTCGAGCCTGCTCCGCCATTCAGTGAGATCATGGCTGATCTTTTGTGGACTCAGCTACACTTTCCGGCCCGAACACCATAACCCTTAATCCCTTTATTCTTCAAAAAACTATCTATCTTTACCTTAAAAACATTTAATGAAGGAGCCTCAACTGCTTCACTGGGCAAGGAATTCCATAGATTCACAACCCTTTGGGTGAAGAAGTTCCTCCTAAACTCAGTCCTAAATCTACTTCCTCTTATTTTGAGGCTATGTCCCCTAGTTCTGCTTTCACCCGCCAGTGGAAACAACCTGCCCGCATCTATCCTATCCATTCCCGTCATAATTTTAAATGTTTCTAGAAGATCCCCCCTCATCCTTCTAAATTCCAACGAGTACAGTCCCAGTCTACTCAACCTCTCCTCATAATCCAACCCCTTCAACTCTGGGATTAACCTAGTGAATCTCCTCTGCACACCCTCCAGTGCCAGTATGTCCTTTCTCAAGTAAGGAGACCAAAACTGAACACAATACTCCAGGTGTGGCCTCACTAACACCTTATACAATTGCAACATAATCTCCCTAGTCTTAAACTCCATCCCTCTAGCAATGAAGGACAAAATTCCATTTGCCTTCTTAATCACCTGTTGCACCTGTAAACCAACTTTCTGTGACACATGCACTAGCACACCCTCTGCACAGCGGCATGCTTTAATATTTTATCGTTTAAATAATAATCCCGTTTGCTGTTATTCCTACCAAAATGGATAACCTCACATTTGTCAACGTTGTATTCCATTTGCCAGACCCTAGCCCATTCACTTAACCTATCCAAATCCCTCTGCAGACTTCAGATATACTCTGCACTTTTTGCTTTACCACTCATCTTAGTGTCATCTGCAAACTTGGACACATTTCCCTTGGTCCCCAACTCCAAATCATCTATGTAAATTGTGAACAATTGTGGGCCCAACACGGATCCCCGAGGGACACCACTAGCTACTGATTGCCAACCAGAGAAACACCCATTAATCCCCACTCTTTGCTTTCTATTAATTAACCAATCCTCTATCCATGCTACTACTTTAGCCTTAATGCCATGCATCTTTATCTGATGCAGCAACCTTTTGTGTGGCACCTTGTCAAAGGCTTTCTGGAAATCCAGATATACCACATCCATTGGCTCCCCGTTATCTACTGCACTGGTAATGTCCTCAAAAAATTCCACTAAGTTAGTTAGGCACGACCTGCCCTTTATGATCCCATGCTGTGTCTGCCCAATGGGACAATTTCTATCCAGATGCCTCGCTATTTCTTCCTTAATGATAGATTCCAGCATCTTCCCTACTACCAAAGTTAAGCTCACTGGCCTATAATTTCCTGCTCTCTGCCTACCTCCTTTTTTAAACAGTGGTGTCACGTTTGCTAATTTCCAATCCACCGGGACCACCCCAGAGTCTCGTGAATTTTGGTAAATCATCATTAGTGCATCTGCAATTTCCCTAGCCATCTCTTTTAGCACTCTGGGATGCATTCCATCAGGGCCAGGAGACTTGTCTACCTTTAGCCCCATTAGCTTGCCCATCACTACCTCCTTAGTGATACCAATCCTCTCAAGGTTCTCACCTGTCATAGCCTCATTTTTATCAGTCGCTGGCATGTTATTTGTGTCTTCCACTCTGAAGACCGACCCAAAAAGCCTGTTCAGTTCCTCAGCCATTTCCTCATCTCCCATTATTAAAACTCCCTTCTCATCCTCTAAAGGATCAATATTTACCTTAGCCACTCTTTTTTATTTTATACATTTGTAAAAATGTTTACTGTCTGTTTTTATATTCTGAGCAAGTTTACTCTCATACTCTATCTTACTCTTCTTTATAGCTTTTTAGTAGCTTTCTGTTGCCCCCTAAAGATTTCCCAGTCCTCTAGTCTCCCACCAATCTTTGCCACTTTATATGCTTTTTCCTTCAAATTGATACTCTCCCTTATTTCCTTAGATATCCACGGTCGATTTTCCCTCTTTCTACCGTCCTTCCTTTTTGTTGGTATAAACCTTTGCTGAGCACTGTGAAAAATTGCTTGGAAGGTTCTTCACTGTTCCTCAACTGTTCCACCATAAAGTCTTTGCTCCCAGTCTACCTTAGCTAGTTCTTCTCTCATCCCATTGTAATCTCCTTTGTTTAAACACAAAACACTGGTATTTGATTTTACTTTCTCACCCTTCATCTGTATTTTAAATTCCACCATATTGTGATCGCTCCTTCCGAGAGGATCCCTAACTATGAGATCATGAATCAATCCTGTTTCATTACACAGGACAAGATCTAGGACCTCTTGTTCCCTCGTAGGTTCCATTACATACTGTTCTAGGAAACTATCGCGGATACATTCTATAAACTCCTCCTCAAGGTTGCCTTGACCGACCTGGTTAAACCAATCGACATGTAGATTAAAATCCCCCATGATAACTGCTGTACCATTTCTACATGCATCAGTTATTTCTTTGTTTATTGCCTGCCCCACCATAACGTTACTATTTGGTGGCCAATAGACTACTCCTGTCAGTGACTTTTTCGCCTTACTATTCCTGATTTCCACCCAAATGGATTCAGCCTTATCCTCCATAGCACCGATGTCATCGGTACATTGAAGTACAATGAGAGAGGAAATCTTATAGCAGAATTACTCAGAAATGCTCTCTCATTTACAGGTTCACAATATAGAACTAAAGTAGAATTAAACATAACTCCTGGTTTTTCTTTAATTTTCAGGTAGACCTTATCGTGATGAGCAAACGTTTGACCTCAAGCATATACTGAAGGGCATTGATCCTAGCATTCCATTGGTATTCGTCAGTGGCAACCATGATATAGGAAACGCCCCAACTCCAGATACTATTTCCGAATTTTGCAAGAGCTGGGGAGATGATTACTTCAGTTTCTGGTCTGGGGGAGTGTTGTATATTGTGCTGAACTCTCAATTTTTTCAAGATGCTTCCAATTGCACTGAACTAGAGCAAGCCCATGACCTCTGGTTGAATAACCAACTTGCTGCCGCTGAACAGTTAAAATGCAAACATGTGATTGTGTTCCAGCACATCCCTCTGTTTCTCCAGAGCCCTGATGAGGAGAATAATTATTTTAACCTGGAAACGTCAAAACGGCTGGATCTTTTGCAGAGATTTGAGAAAGCAGGTATTGGTTTTTTTTCTCTTCTACCTGTAGCATCTATTATTACGTTCATTCACCTACGAGGTAGAAAAGACTCAAGAACTGAAAAATCTAACTGAACTGCAACAGAGTCCCGTGTCGAGTGCACTTAGCCGTGTGTTTCCCAGTGCTCGCAGGGCCGAGATACACCATGCTATCTGTGTGCTAGCATTCATTAGCAGAGGGATTGAATTTAAGAGTTGTGAAGTGATGATGCAGCTGTACAAAACCTTGGGAAGGCCACATTTGGAGCACTGTGTGCAGTTCTGGTCGCCTCATTTTAGGAAGGATGTGAAACCTTTGGAAAAGGTGCAAAGGAGATTTACCAGGATGTTGCCTGGAATGGAGAGTAGATCCTATGAGGAAAGGTTGAGGGTGCTAGGCCTTTTCTCATTAGAACGGAGAAGGACGAGGGGCGACTTGATAGAGGTTTATAAGATAATCAGGGGAATGAGTAGACAGTCGGAGACAAGGGGACATAAATTTAAGGTGAATAGTGGAAGATATAGAGGGGATGTCAGAGGTAGGTTCTTTACCCAGAGAGTAGTGGGGGTATGGAATGCACTGCCTGTGGAAGTAGTTGAGTCGGAAACATTAGGGACCTTAAAGCGGCTATTGGATAGGTACATGGACTATGGTAGAATGATGGGGTGTAGATTAATTTGTTCTTAATCTAGGATAAAAGTTTGGCACAACATCATGGGCCGAAGGGCCTGTTCTGTGCTGCATTTTCTATGTTCTAGGATTTTGTTGTAATCCGGGGCCTTAGTGTGAATGACCCTCAGGCCCATTTCAACACTGAGGAGCTCCGCTCGCCGGAACACCTCAGTGCAGGAGGAGATCAGGATGCCATTTTTAACTGACATCAATCTCTCCCCCTGCACCAGCCCCCCCAAAACCCCAAATCACCTATAAATGGATCCTTGGGCACCCCTGGGCCTGATATGTGGTGCCGGAAAGATGCAGCCTGGCACTTTGGCACTGACGCACTGGCAGTGCCCCTGCGAGCCTGACAGTGCCATCTTGGCAGTGCCAAGCTGGCACCAGGATAGCAATGCCAGAGTGGCAGTGCCAGGACACCAGACTGCCCGGGGACTTCTGATCCTCTTGGAGACCCTCCCCAAGTGGCGTTCCATCTGGTCTCGCTTGTGGGGACCAGCACGGCGCTCGCCTGAGGTCTCCAAGGCGAAGGGGTTAGATCGCAGGGCCTCGATAGGTCAGGCAAGCTGCATTTTAGAGTGAGACTAACTGTCTCACTCTAATGTGCTGATTTGCCAAATACTGATTCCGCCCACAATGGGTGGGTTTCATGTCACAAAGTCTCGTAAGATCCCGTTGGATCTTGCAAGGCATGGCGAGCCGGATTGATCCCGGAAGAGGGGTCTCCCAGCGTCTACTGGCTGCACTGCGTGTTTGAGCGCGATGCGGCCAGTAGACCAGGCCCACAGATTTTTCCTTTATGGCTATGCTATGTTCCCCAGTTGCTGAGGTGTCTCCTGTCATTTATAGGTGGGGAATGCTCAGATTTTCTGTGCTGATTCTTTGCTTGACTCAGCTGCACATAAGGGCCCAGATCGAAAAGTACTTAAAATTTGAAGTCCTGTCCGGAACCGAGATTTCCCATCTTTGCAGGGGCATGCTGGTGTTGGGCTGGGGGTCACTAATGCTTTATTAGCAGGTGCAGCTGGCCATTTAGATTACAGGCCGCCTCCACTGAAGAACAGCGGACCCTTTCTCGGAGGGCCAGTGCAGATTCAATGGGCCGAATAGCCCCCTTCTGCACTGTAGAATTCTATGATTCTATGATAGAACAGGAGTTTTGGATCTGGAGTGTGAAGATTAGAAAAAGTAAGCGGATGCATTGGTGGATGCATTTGGATAGCCTAGGTACCCCTTTGGCGAGGTACGGTTCCTTTTGGATAGGGTACAAGAACACCTTTGGGAGATGTAAGGCCACTGCTTTGGGATTGTTAGAAGTGAATGAGATAATACATTTCTAATACAAAAGTTCAAATGACTGTTCAAGAATTGTCCAGCTGTCGCAAAACTGTCCAACTGTCAAGGAACTATTAAAGAGCAGTCCATCTGTCAAATAAAAAGAGAAAATGCTGAAAATACTCAGCAGGTCTGGAAGAACCTTTGGAGGAAGAAACAGTTAACGTTCCATATCCGTACGACTCAAAGCCTAGTTCCCTTTGCTTTCACCATGGCAACGCCTTGACCTACCTGTCAGCACCCTCTTCTGTGATCATTTTAAATTTTACATTGCTTTTATCTTGATGTGCGCAAAACAAAAAGCTTCAGCCACATGTCTCTCTTTTCAGCAATACTCCCATTTTTTTCTCCGAAAATGTATGGCTGCAAATACTCTGCTGTTAGACCTGTGCAGAGCACATACATTGGAGCGCACCCTCAAACAATTTTCACCCACCTTATATCTGCTAAAAACAGATGGGGAGATGCAAGGAGGAAAGTTTAATTAGGAATTTAACATTGAAACATATAAAATACTATCCACAAGTCAAAAATATGTGGGTCATAATTATGTGATAAACAGAACTGAATTCACGGAGAAAGAAGAATTGCAAAGAATAGACTGAATAGCCACTTCAGTGCCAAAGCAATTTTAAAGAATTCTGTGGAAGAGTCATACGGACTCAAAACATTAACTCTGTTTCTCCCTCCATAGATGCTGCCAGACTTACTGAGCTTATTCAGCATTGTTTCTTTTATTTGAGATTTACGGCATTCGCTTTTCTTTGCTTCAATTTTAAAGAGTAATGGAATTGTGGGATATATACCATAAAAATATGGGATATATACCATAAAAATATAATCAAAGTTGATTGCACTGATTGAGATAGAGGGGCTACCATGAACCCTTACTAAACCACGTAAACTAAAATATACATATTTAGAACACGCAGTCCAGGTGAAGGACTGAAAAAGTTGATGACATTTAAGGAAAGATTAGAGATATATAAAATTACCGGCTGCAAAGATGATTAAGAGAGAGCTCAAAGTATATTAAATAATAAGTGGTATGGAAAATTTCCTCAGCACTGTTGTTTTTTAACATATGTAAGTGGGATATCCATCACTATTCTGGTGAAGTTATCATTGAAGAGCAGCAGCTACTCTGAGGAAATTCCAACTTAAGTTAACATCAGAACTTATTGTGGGGGGTCACACGATGTGATCGCAGGCGCATCCGTGGTTCTGCCAGCTCCGGCTCTGCTCATCCTTTAATCTGTCATTTTATCCTGGTGCACACTTCGTATTTGTTTTTCTCTGGGTTACATGACGTCTGCTATGTCCCTGTAAGTTCCTGACTGGTGTTTCTGCCAGGAAGGGCAGAATAAAATGTTCAAATCCTCAACTGCTCATGGCCGTTGGAGTTGGCCAGGGTGGGACTTAGCTTGCTGAGTGGGATCTTGTTGTGGTGGTGCTGTGTCAATATGGATGATGGCCACTATCGAAGATGTTGGCCTATTTGAGGATATTGGCTCTGAGGTACAAGTCGTTAAAGCTCATTTTGAAGAATTGCAGGGTATTTTTATGAGAGAGGTGGAGGCACATTTGAAGATTCCTGTTATTAAAGAGAACTTTCACTGGTGAGGTCCTGCCTTCGAGTTGTCAAAATCCTGTTACATGGGGTGTCGTCCATCCTGTCTCGTTCAGGAGAGGGGGGGAGCAGTGCGTAGTATGTTCCACAGCCCTGTCCCTGGAAAAATGTGGCAGGTGACTTCTCGGCTGATTTCAAAATTTGGTTGCCATGCTTTGTTAATCTTGATTTTGAGGCTGGATGCATCAGATACGATGGAGCACAACGTATCCTGTCTTCAAGGCCAAGAGGCCGTCTGGCTCACCGATCACTGGACCATTTTTGTCCTATTCTCGTTGCTTGACATGAGGGGATGGAAGTGACTGAACCCGCTGAGTCATTCCCCTTGACTGCAGGGCCGTGGACCGCCTGGGCGGTGGAGAGGTGGCATAATGGATGTGATGGCGTATTCTGCTTCAAAAGAGTGCTTGTTGATCCTACCTTATCCTTTGCCTTCTTGTTCAACGTTGATTGCCCTGCAGTTCTTCTGTAATCCTGAGGATGGTCCATGTTGATCATGTTGCTGGCTATTTGTTGTTGCCTTTTATCCTGCAGGGGATGCGAACTGTGAGTGTGATGACCTGTGTCGTTGATTATTGTGATCCAGCTGAGTCATGTTGAGTCAGTTATGAGGAATGTCATTTGTGCTCAGTTTTACTCCTTTTTACTATTGTGGAGGATGTGTGGGGTTGGGTGGGGGGAGGGGTGGATGGCCGGGATGGTAGGGTGAGTTCAGTCCTCCCCTAGATTGCGGATAACCATAACCACTCCACCCCCAGTTAGAGCTAATCCAGTTCGAGTTTCTTTGTGATATTATTTATTTTATTTATTTTTATGTTATCAAATTTAAGAATCAATGTCTTCATCCTTCAATGGCCTGGGCAGATTTCTTTATCCTGGATAGGACTTGGTTTGTTCTGTGTTGCTGCCTGTCCTCTCTTTACATTTTACTGCAATGATTTTGATTCTGTTGAGTGCCTGAATTGGGGTTTAATTAAGTTGTGTGGATGTGTGTAATTCCCCTTAGAACAGGGATTTTTGTGTTTTTTCTTTTGTTTTTGTAAGGATAAATCCTTTCTTGGCTTTTGCATGGGTGCAGATGGGTTTGGTTTCCAAAAAGAGGAAGCCATGTTGGGTCTGTGATGCATTTGGCGCTCCTGGAGCTGAGGAGGATGTATGTTGGTGCGCACCTGACCATGGCGTGGGAGACTCACCATGATTTTCCGTGGTGTATGTAAGCCTGAGCGGCTGGGAGGGGTACATCCTTTTGTCATGCTTTCACAGTTTTATCCTATGTATCCCTCGGCCTCTGGTGGATTATATGAGTGTCTAATTTTGTCTAATGATTGTAGCAAGCCGATTGTGATATAATTCTCTGTTCCATTCTGTACTGATGTATATTAAGACGTTTTCTTTTTCTCATTCGTGGGGATGTATTATTTTGTACCTTTGTTGCATTATTCTCCTGAATGAAAAGCCTCAATAGAGGTGTCCGACTCCACTATCACAGCAGGCAGTCCATTCCACACCCTAACCACTCTCTGAGTAAAGAACCTACCTCGGACATCCCTCCTATATCTCCCACCCTGAATCTTATAGTTATGCCCCCTTGTAACAGCTACATCCACCCGAGGAAATAGTCTCTGAACGTCCACTCTATCTATCCCCCTCATCACCTTATAAACCTCTTAAATCGCCTCTCATCCTCCTCCGCTCCAAAGAGAAAAGCCCTAGCTCCCTCAACCTTTCCTTATAAGGCCTATCCTGCAAACCAGGCAGCATCCTGGTAAATCTCCTTTGCACCCTTTCCAATGCTTCCACATCCTTCCTATAATGAGGTGACCAGAACGGCACACAATACTCCAGATGTGGTCTCACCAGGGTCATGTACAGTTGCAGCATAACCCCGCGGCTCTTAAACTCAAACCCCCCGTCATAAACACTAACACACTATAAGCCTTCTTCACGGCTCTATCCACTTGAGTGGCAACCTTCAGAGATCTGTGGACATGAACCCCAAGATCTCTCTGTTCCTCCACATTCCTCAGAACCCTGCCGTTGACCCTGTAATCCGCATTCAGAGTTTTTCTACCAAAATGAATCACCTCGCACTTATCAGGGTTAAACTCCATCTGACATTTTTCGGCCCAGCTTTGCATCCTATCAATGTCTCTTTGCAGCCTACAACCAGCCCTCCACCTCATCCACTACTCCACCAATCTTGGTGTCATCAGCAAATTTACTGACCCACCCTTCAGCCCCCTCCTCCAAGTCATTGATAAAAATCACAAACAGCAGAGGACCCAGCACTGATCCCTCTGGGACACCGCTGGTAACTGGTCTCCAGTCTGAAAATTTTCCATCCACCACCACCCCCTGTCTTCTATGTGATAGCCAGTTACTTATCCAATTGGCCAAATTTCCCTCTATCCCACACCTCCTTACTTTCTTCATGAGCCGACCATGGGGAATCTTATCAAATGCCTTACTAAAATCCATGTATGTGACATCAACTGCTCTACCTTCATCTACACACTTAGTTACCTCCCCAAAGAATTCAATCAAATTTGTGAGGCAAGACGAATCCGTGTTGACTATCCGGATTAAGCTGCATCTTTCCAAATGGTCATAAATCCTATCCCTCAGGACCTTTTCCATTAACTTACCGACCACCGAAGTAAGGCTAACTGGCCTATAATTACCAGGGTCATTCCTATTCTCTTTCTTGAACAGAGGAACAACATTCGCCACTCTCCAGTCCTCTGGCACTATCCCCATGGACAGTGAGGACCCAAAGATCAAAGTCAAAGGCTCTGCAATCTCATCCCTTGCCTCCCAAGGAATCCTTGGATATATCCCATCTGGGCCAGGGGACTTGTCGACCCTCAGGTTTTTCAAAATTGCGAATACATCTTCCCTCAGAACATCTACCTCCTCCAGCCTACCCGCCTGCATCACACTCTCATCTTCAAAAACATGGCCCCTCTCCTTGGTGAACACCGAAAAAAGTATTCATTCAACGCCTCTCCTATTTCTTCTGACTCCATGCACAAGTTCCCATTACTGTCCTTGACCGGCCCCACCCTCACCCTGGTCATTCTTTTATTTCTCACATAAGAGTAAAAAGCCTTGGGGTTTTCCTTAATCTGACCCGCCAAGCATTCTCATGGCCCCTCCTAGCACTCCTAAGCCCTTTTTTTAACTGACTCCTTGCTACCTTGTAACCCTCAAATGACCCAACTAAACCTTGTTTTCTCATCCTTACATACTCTTCCTTTTTCCTCTTGACAAGATATTCAACCTCTTTTGTGAACCATCGTTCCCTCACACGGCCATTTCCTCCCTGCCTGACAGGGACATACCTATCAAGGACACACAGTATTTGTGCCTTGAACAAGCTCCACTTTTCATTTGTGCCCTTCGCTGACAGTTTCTGTTCCCATCTTATGCTCCCTGATTCTTGCCTAATGTCATCATAATTACCCCTCCCCCAGTTATAAACCTTGCCCTGCCGTATGGCCCTATCCCTCTCCATTGCAATAGTGAAAGACACCAAATTGTGGTTACTATCTCCAAAGTGCTCTCCCACAAACAAATCTAACACTTGGCCCGGTTCATTACCCAGTACCAAATCCAATGTGCCCCCTCCCTCTTGTCGGCCTATCCACATATTGGGCGGAATTCTCTGAACCTCCACAGGGTCGGGGAATCGCCCGGGGCCGGCGTAAATCCCGCCCCCGCCATGGCCGGAATTCTCCGCCACCCGGGAATCGGCGGGAGCGGGAAACACGCCGCGCCGATCAGCGTGCCCCCCGCGGCGATTCTCCGGCCCGCGATGTGCCAAAGTCCTGCCGCTGACAGGCCTCTCCCGCCGGTGGGAATTGGAGCGCCCCTGGTGCCGGCGGGATTGGCGGCGCAAGCGGGCCCCCGGGGTCCTGGGTGGGGCGCGGGGCGATCGGACCCCGGGGGGTTCCCCCACGGTGGCCTGGCCCGCGATCAGGGCTCACCGATCGGCGGACAGGCCTGTGCCGTGGGGGCACTCTTTTTTTTCCGCCGCCGCCACGGCCTCCACCATGGTGGAGGCGGAATAGACCCCCCTACCGCGCATGCACCGGTGGTGACGTCAGCATCCGCTGATGCACCGGCGCATGCGTGAACCGGCGAAGGCCTTTCGGTCAACCCCGACGCCAGGCGGCGGGCGTCAAAGGCCGTTGGCGCCAGTTTTGGTGCCAGTCGGCGTGGCGCCAACCACTCCAGCGCGGGCCTAGCCCCTAAAGGTGCGGAAAATTCCCGGGTAGGGGAGAATCCCGGCCATTGTGTCAGGAAACCCTCCTGCACACACTGTACAAAAACTGCCCCATCTGAACTGTTCGACCTATAGAGGTTCCAATCAATATTTGGAAAGTTAAAGTCACCCATGACAACTACCCTGAGACCTCCACACCTATCCATAATCTGTGTTGCAATTTCTTCCTCCACATCTCTGTTACTATTTGGGGACCTATAGAAACTCCTAACAATGTGACCGCTCCTTTCCTATTTCTAACTTCTGCCCATATTACCTCAGTGGGCAGATCCCCTTCGAACTGCCGTTCTGCAGCCGTTAAACTATCCTTGATTAACAATGCTACTCCTCCACCTCTTTTACCACCTTCCCTACATTTACTGAAACATCTATACCCCGGAACTTCCAACAACCATTCCTGCCCCTGTTCTAACCATGTCTCTGTAATGGCCACAACATCGTAGTCCCAAGTACCAATCCACGCTCCAAGTTCACCTACCAGCCCCTCTCACCGTCACCCATCTATCCTGATTCTTCGGAGTAACTACATCCTTGAAGCTACAGTACTATCTATGACCACCTCTGCCTCCCGAATGATACGAAGTTCATCCAGCTCCAGCTCCAGTTCCCTAATGCGGTTTCTGAGGAACTGGAGATGGGTGCACTTCCCACAGGTGAAATCAGCAGGGACATTGACACCATCCTTCACCTCAAACATTCTGCAGGAGGAACATTGCACTGCCTTCCCTGCCATCCCCTCTAGATACAAAAAAGAAAGAAGGAAAGAGCTTACCTGTTATTCACTCTACCCCTTAGGTTAGAGGAGGTGGAAGGGTGGGGGACACACGATATTAGTTGTCAAGTCTCTTTCCCAAGTCTAGGGTTTAGGAACTGCCCAACTTAAATACAGGTAAAAATAAGACACTTAACCAGCAACCACTGCGCCCCACATGAGAACAGCAATCAGTTGTTATGGGCCTGCATAAACAATTTAAATTGACTACTTACCCAGCAGTCACTCTGTCCTCACTCTGACTGGATTCAGCTGGAAACTCCCAACAATAAGTTTTTAAAAAATTTACTCCCCTTCTCAGAAAGCACTCACTCAGCAACCACTGCGCCCTGCACGAGAACACCTCAGGGAAAAGAAAAACTACTTACCAGTCACCAGCCAATCACTTACCTGCAGCTTTTCAATATGTAGCTGAATGCTGAAGAGGAATTCAGGAATAATCATCAAACCCGGTTCATTGATTTTTTTTAAATCTGGATTTTTTTTCTCTATGCATGAAGTTGAAGACAAAGAATGAAAGAGGAGGAAAATTTGATTGGGGATTTGGGGGGCTTAAAATAAATGTTTATTAGAGTTATATCATTTTTTTACAGAAAATGCAACAACTTTTCAAAACACAGTACAGTACAGAACAAATATTTCTGCAGATGTAAGAACAGAGAAAGTCAGGATAAATTCAGCAGAGCCATTCCTAAGAACTAGTGCCTCTTCTTATCGACTAGATCAGTCATAAAATGGTGGAGGTTGGTGGGAGAGGAGGAGGATAAGGCCAAATGCACTTGATGGGTAATGTATCAAGATGCACACCTTTATGTATAGCAAGATCATAACTTGCAATATGACAAACATTGCAGGAGTAGGTCAGACAAAGCGGAGTTTTGAGGTAGGGGTCCCACACTTTACGGAATGTATCTAAATTCAGACGTCAGGAATTCCACAGGGATACGTTCCATGATTAGATTATACAGTTTGAATTGAAGGATACTTGTCAGTGATCCAAGAGCAGAGGATATTTCTCTGAGCTGCCAAAGTAGGATGTTATACAGCCTTTTTTCACTAATGCCAACAATATTCCTATCTGGAAGACAAAGAATTAGAAACAAAAGCTCAAATTCTAAGGCCTGTCAAATATCTTCCCGAGCAACTTAACTACACCAGACCAATACAGGTCCGTACACAGTGTATGTAATCACCCTTGACTACCAGGCACCTTTGGCACACCAGAGATACAGCTGGATCAAACCTATGTCTCAGACTTGAAATGATGTGCAAGTGGTGCAGTATCTTGAACTGAGTCTACTTCATTCTATTGCATTCCAATATTTTACTGGCATAATCCCAGAAACATATCTCCTCACGATATTAGTTGTCAAGTCTCTTTCCCAAATCAGCAAGATACCCAAGGTACTAACACAGGGTCTAGAACGCAATGTATCACAAAACCTGCCAATTGACTCCACAGAAAAAAAACATTCCATCAGGAAAATAGAAGAGTCAAGACGGAAAGATATCTTGTTAAGGAAGGAATGCCGTTGGATGTCAAATTGTTAACATAGCTGCTCAAAGTATGAGAATGAAGCACTACTGAATATGTCTGCCAGCCTACAAGTGCCTCTATCTCTCCAAATATCAAATCCATGGTCCACAAGAGCTGGTGGGAAATCTGGGCTGCCTTGGATGGTAGAGCGAGCGGATCAGCTCAAAAACAAGTCTCCAGTGCCCAAGGATTTCTTTTTCAAATTAACATGTCAGAAGCTGGACGTATCATTAACATCTTTTTGTTCGAAGCAGCTCTTTTCATGGGAAGTAGAGATCTGTCATGTTTCTTTGTTGCTGCAAAGAGAAAAGGAGTGGAAGTGCCCACACTCTGGATTCTTGTAAATGTGGTGAGAGATTTATTAAGAGGTGTTGCTCATAGAATCAAAAATGGTGACCTGCCCAAAACCCATGCAAACACTCTGCTGATGTCACGTGACGTTGAACCAACAGGAATGTATTCTCTGATTCTGAGATTGGATCAGATCAGAGGCAACAAAAAGCATTGATGAAGAATTAATTAATAGTAAGTGGTTAAAATACATTTAAGATACAGGGACAAGGCTGCTAAGTTTGTACAAGGTAAAGGAGCTATTGACAGTCTTGTTAAATTATAGAAAGGGAAGGTAACACTGAATAAAGACTCTTGACTTATGAGCAGAATTTTAAATGAATTTAGGTCTGCTGGGAATAAGAGCAACTTTAAAGCTAATGTAAATTAATAAAGTTGATGCCAGCATAATACAGCAGGAGCTGTAAAAGCCAATGTGTAGATGGTATCACTCCCTTCTGCTAAAGAAACAGTGAGGGGTCACAGCACACCGGTAATAATGATTTCCCCCAACTGAGCGCTATATTGATTTTGTGGACCAGACTGTCTGCTAGAATCCATTTTACCTGCAGTCTCAGGATTTATTCGAGGCAGTATTTGATTACAATTCCTAAGATAACTACTTTCAAATTTTACAGCATCCAGGAGCCATTCTGTCCATATCAACATACTCAGTTGTAAATTATAATGGGATTTTAATTAATTACACATAGGCTTTTGCAAGTTCAGAGAAAAGACAGGTAATAACTGCAGTGGAAACCCTAAAGAATTGACGTGTAGGGTAAAAATATTCACTCACACTGAGTGGCATGAATTATACAAGGTGCACAGTGAAGCTTCTTTCTAACTACTGAAACAGAGTTTGAGTTATTTCAGATGATATTGATTCAAAACATTAAAATGGTTTGTTCCTTGGATTTAATTGGTAGCATTTGTCCTTTTTAATTGACAAAAATATGTTCTAATTACATTCAATGCAGATTTTTTAAAAAAAATTCATACCTATGACATTCTATTATATTCGGAACATGTTCCCTTACTGAACATTAAATGCATATGTGAAACAATTTTATGCCGGGAAACCTCTACTTCAAAGTGCTGATAGAAATGTTGATTTTGACACCCAAGGTGAAAAGGAGTTTGAAAATGATTATGTATGTACTTATGAAATAGATGAACAAGTAAGATCATTCTTTGTATCTGAAGCTAACACACCGGCTTGTGAGAAGACAGAACTGTCAGATTTCTTCCAATCTACAGGGACAGTTATCAGTTCAATGCCATTCTTATGAAATGGTAATTATCACATTCTGAGTATTATGGTCTTGGATTGACTTGGGTATTTCTCTGTCATTAGTTTTGTACAGTGGTATTCATTAGAAACATAGTGAGTGCCAATTGGGATATTGGAAAATGTTAATCATGCCTGCGAGTAGAATTTTAAAAATATTTTTGGATTCATTGCAATTTATATCTTGAAAAAGGTATCTTGTTCTGTAAAACACAAAAATCATAAAAAGGAACACACAGCTGTATACAGTACGCCAAGGGAATACAGTGTTTATAACTTGCTAACTTTTTCTACATACTCCCGCTCACCGCCTCTCCTGCTTGCCACTTTTTCTGCTTGCCAAGCTTCCCATTTGCTGCTTCTCTCGCCTCCCTTTCCTCTCACTCACCACTTCCCTCCCGAACCCTAGCTGTGAGCGAGAGAGTGAGAGGGGCAAGCTGGAGCGAAACAGTGGATGGGAGGGAGGCATCGAGTGGGAGAGGGGTGGCGAACTGCAGGGCTGGAAAGTGGGAGAGAAGAACAAGGGGGAGGGAGGCAGCAAATGGTAGAGAAGTGGCGAGGTGGCCACAGGAAAGACAACTGCGGGCAGAGTAATGACTACCACTCGTTTAGTAGATATTGCACCAATTGTGACTTCCTAATCTTTGGAAATTGTCAGAGTAAACATTTTATCAGAATGTGCTAGAATAACATGAGTTATTTATAAGTAGCAATAGACCATACAATTAGTTGGTAATTTCTGGGGATTGGTTACCTCAGTTGGCTGGACGGCCGGTTCATGATGCAATTTGACGCCAACAGCACGGGTTCAATTCCCGTACCGGCTGAGGTTATTCATGAAGGATCAACCTTCTCAACTTTGTCCCTCGCCTGAGGTGTGGTGACCCTCAGGTTAAACCATCACCAGTCAGCTGGCCTTTGGGGACTATGGTGACTTTCACTTTTTCAGATAGTGATTTATACAGTTTTAACAAGCAGCACAACACTAATTATCTCAGCAATACTATACCTGGATCAGAATCCATAAAATCTCCAGCCCCATCTTCAGAAGACTTGGGACAGGTCTATCTTCTACTTCCTTTCCATTTTGAAGATGGACCAAAAACAAAGGTAATTAAATGTATCTCACAATTGGATTATTTTCATTTATAATACAGCAGTGCTTGTTGGCTAAAGATGTACTTCTTGTACCTTTTGAAGTTAACACTGGGGATATTGTAAACAAAATGGTAGTAACTCAGTGATTTTCTTGCTTAGGAGATCTGCTAACTTTCTAACAGTTAAGGAAATGTTCAAGAGCTCAAAATGAATTGTAGGCTGACTAATGGCTGCTGGATCCTAACCCATTTGTCACTCTAACTTCCTCTGCACTCAATAGACCAGCATGAATAAAGCAAGCAGGCAATTAAAATATTAACTTGCAAATGTTAGTTTATCAATGACTACCTTCCTCATAACTTACAGGTTTTCTACTCAAGGGGAGATTTCTAGTAATAAACTAATGTGTTTATTTGCATTTAGCAAGAATTAAAGTCCATGTACAGAGATAGTTACAAAAATAAAAGTTTGTAACATTGTTATGAAATTCCCGATACGTCACCACAATGTTTTACTCTCTGTATGCTTATACACATAGTAGTTAAATCTGTGCCATTTTTGGACTCTGTGTTGGTGTTTGTTTAATTACAAATAAAAGTATCAATTGTTATGACATTCTAGACAGTAGCATATTTGCTACCATTTCAAAAATTGTTTATAGTATAACACACAACATCTGAAGTCAAAGCATACAAAATGTAGAATTGCTGGTGCCATATTGAGAGGAGATGGAACTAACAATTTCGAATTAACAATGACAAGGGGAAAATAAATTCTGAGGGATAAATGAGGAACTTTTCAAACCCAGTCCAATCTGACAAGTTTATGTTTAACTTTGAGTTTTAAAGGAATAAGTCTAGAGGATAGGATGAAAATGCACCAAATCGATTTCCTTCCTCCTCCCTTCCCATCAAGAACCTTGTGTTCACCCTGGTTACAATTACTTGTTTCACCATGGGTGATATATGACGCTCAAAATCATCCTCTGAAATGTGCATTGGCATTAAATTCAATTTTTTTGCGGTACTGAAGTTTATTTATGGTGTGTTGAAATGTACACTGTGCTAAATATGTTTCAAAGCGGGACTGTTGTGATGGAGGTCGATCCCTTTAGCACCAACTAGCTGAATAGATGCTATTTTCATTTTTATTGCTATCATTCAACATTCAATTAAACATTGTCCTTGATATAGTATTCATTGATTTACGGGCAGTATGTATTCTTTTTTTGAATTGTACCAAGTAGTAGCTACTGCTTTCAATGATTTGACTATTTGAGGATAGTGTGCAATGATTGTACTCTCCATTGTGAATTTAGATTCATAAGCCTGGTGTTACAGACCAGGATGAGGGAGAGCCTCAAACCCTTGTCTCTTCTGTCTGGAATCTATGTATTTTGAAAAGGTAGAGGTATATTTAGGGGCCTCACGGTAGCATGGTGGTTAGCATCAATGCTTCACAGCTCCAGTGGTCCCAGGTTCGATTCCCGGCTGGGTCACTGTCTGTGTGGAGTCTGCACGTCCTCCCCGTGTGTGCGTGGGTTTCCTCCGGGTGCTCCGGTTTCCTCCCACAGTCCAAAGATGTGCGGGTTAGGTGGATTGGCCATGCTAAATTGCCCGTAGTGTAAGGTTAATGGGGGGATTGTTGGGTTACGGGTATACGGGTTACGTGGGTTTAAGTAGGGTGATCATTGCTCGGCACAACATCGAGGGCCGAAGGGCCTGTTCTGTGCTGTACTGTTCTATGTTCTATGTTCTATGTTTTTCTTAACAATTTGAAAAACCAGCAGCAAGCTTATCGTGGGTTTAAATAAGAAGATTACCTATTTAACTGATCGTCCTGAAAGTCTAATGCTGTTTCATCATTCACCTTTCACACACACACATGTGTGCACTCTCTTGAGGAAAAAATACAGTTAGAGAGAATAGTGTACTTTTGTTAGAAACAAAAGGATAGTTCTTAATTTGTGTGATTAGATAGCTTTGAAAGAAAGCAGGCAGAGCACAGCCGGTTTTATTATTATAGAGTAGTCTACGTGGATTCAATAGTTAAAGCCGTATATCAGAATTGTTACAGGGTTCTCTAGAAGAGATGGATTTTCATCAGATTATGAATTAACTACTTATAGTTTCATAGGAAAATATAAAATGGGAGCAGGAGTAGGTCATTCAGCCCTTTGAGCTTGTTCTGTCATTCAACTAGATCATGTCTGATCTTCTACCTCAACGCCACTTTCCCACAATATCCCCATATCCCTTGATATATTAAATATCTAGAAATGTATTGATCTCTATCTTGAACATACTCAATGACTGAACCTCCAAAGTCCTCTGGGATAGACAATTGCAAGACTCACCACCCTCTGAGTGAATAAATTCCTTTCATCAATCCTAAATGGCCAACCTCTTATTTCGATACTGTGTCCTCAGGTTCTAGACCCCTTTAGCCAGGGTAAACATCCTACTTACATTTATCCTGTCATAGTATGCTTCATTGAGATGCCTTTTCATTGTTCTGAAATCTAGAGAATTGAGGCCCAGTCTCCTCAACCTTTCTTCTTACAAAAAGGCCAAATATTATTTGCCTTCCTAAATGCTTGCTGCACCAGCATGTTATCTTTCAATGAGATGTGAATAAGGACACACACATCACTTTGGACATCAACACTTTCCAATCTCTCACCTTTTAAAAATATTCCCCATTTTTGACTTTCCTAAACAATTGAATAACTTCACATTTTTCCACATTATATTCTGTTTGCCATGTTTTCACCCATTCACTTAACCTGTTTAAATATAGATCATGACCAGCTGGGGCCCAAGCCCTGATCCTTGCCGTACCCCACAGCCTACTAACCTGACAATGATCTGTTGGGTTTACTCTCTGTTTACTGTCCGTTATCGAATTCTCAGTCCATCCCAGTCTATTAGAACAAAGAACAAAGAAAATTACAGCACAGGAACAGGCCCTTCAGCCCTCCCAGCCTGCGCCGATCCAGATCCTATTATCCCAAAGCACCTGTACTCTAATTGTGCTTGCATAATTATCAAAATCTCCTGTTTGGAATCTTATTGAAAACTTTCTAAAAATCCAAATTGGCCACATCCACTGTGCGGCCCCACACACACACACACACACACACACTTATCTATTCTGCTGGATACATCCTCAAAAAACCTCCCAACAAGTTTGTCGAACATGATTTCCCTTCCATAACTCCACGTTGACACTGCCCATTATTTTCTGTATCCAGTTCTCTCATCCGTTATAATAGATTCTAACAGTTTTCCTACAGCTGATGTCAGGCTAACAGGCCTGTATTTCCTTGTTTTCTCTCTCCCTCTTTTCTTAAATAGCGGGGCTACATTTGCTACCTTCCAATCTGTATGAACCACTCCAGAATCTCTAGCATTTTGGAAGATGGCCACCAATATGTCCACTAGTATGGGTCTGGTTTAGCACAGTGGGCTAAACAGCTGGCTTGTAATGCAGAACATTGCCAGCAGCGCGGGTTCAATTCCCGTACCAGCCTCCCCAAACAGGTGCTGGAATGTGGTGACTAGGGGCTTTTCACAGTAACTTCATTGAAGCCTACTTGTGACAATAAGCGATTATTATTATTATTACCGTTAGTGGACCCGGAGGAAACCCACGCAGACAGAGGGAGAACGTGGAAACTCCCCACAGACAGTGACCCAAGCCGGGAATCGAACCCGGGTCCCTGGCGCTGTGAACCAACAGTGCTCACCACTGTGCCAGCGTGCTGCCCATGATCTGAGACTGTCTCCTTCACCTTCTGGAATGACGAATTCTGCGCCTCCAACCGCTGTTCCATCCTTCCCAGAGCTGCCCAAATTGGTTCAGTCACTTTTGCCAGATCATCCATGACCTTTGCTTTCTAAAGTCTGTCGCCAGGAACTCCACCAAGTTCTCAGCCGTCCATTGAGCAGGCACTGAGACGCAAATCCTGGAATTTAGCAAATCCTGGAACTCCCTCCAAAGCAGCACCATGGGTACATCTACACCATATGTATTGCAACAGTTTAAGAAGACAGCTGATTGACACCTTCTCAAGGGCAATTGGGGATGGGCAGTAAATGCCGTCCATGCCAGCGATGCCCACATCCCATGACTGAACAAAAAGGACTTCTTTCCTTGGAATACATCCCTTTGTCCTTTTAAGACAACGTGGCAGTCTGAACCCACAAATCAAGACAGATGACTCTCGGCAGCCATTTTGTTCAGCACTTTAATATCCATTTTAAAAGAAAGGTTTGTTCCAGAAAATTGCAAATTGACTTTAGTTCATGTTTTAAAAGTTGTGGATAGTATACCTTTACTGAGGATAGCACTCTGAAATTACTGAAGTTCTACTGTGCTAGTGAAAACATAGAATTACTCCTGTCCATGGGCACAGCTGCAGATCCAGTACCAGAGCACAGGAACAGGGTGCTTAGCATAATTGGAATAGGTGTCCCATGACTTTAGCGGGCAGCACGGTAGCATGGTGGTTAGCATAAATGCTTCACAGCTCCAGGGTCCCAGGTTCGATTCCCGGTTGGGTCACTGTCTGTGCGGAGTCTGCACGTCCTCCCCGTGTGTGCGTGGGTTTCCTCCGGGTGCTCCGGTTTCCTCCCACAGTCCAAAGATGTGCGGGTTAGGTGGATTGGCCATGCTAAATTGCCCGTAGTGTCCTAAAAAGTAAGGTTAAGTGGGCGGGGGGGGTTGTTGGGTTACGGGTATAGGGTGGATACGTGGGTTTGAGTAGGGTGATCATTGCTCGGCACAACATCGAGGGCCGAAGAGCCTGTTCTGTGCTGTACTGTTCTATGTTCTATGTGTGGTCCAAAGCTGCCATTCAGCTGTTGGAGGTCAGAGCTGCTCCCATAGGAGAGACTTAAAGTCCTGGGATGAGTTAAAAATGAGTAAGACAGATTTTTTTATTCAATTCCTAAGCGCTTATTATTTTAAAGACAGCGGATTACCCCCCCGGTCCATCCATTACCTTTCCCTAGATAACTATTGAATCTAGCTAGGCCTCAGTTGGCAAGATATTCCTTTTGAATGAACAATGGGTAGAACTCCCAGGATAGGCCATTAGCTACACCAGATGCACTCCCCAGGTGAATATGGAAGGATCATTTGCTCCTCATAACCATGTTTTGATCCTCCAGAAGGCTATCTGTCAGTTTTTCAGTCTGGTACCCCATCGGAATTTTAGGCCCAAAGGAGCTCTTCACATATGTGCTTGGATACAACTGTCAAATTCCACGCAACGGCAGTTTGTTTTTAACAATGTTGCATAGTAGGAGGGAATACCCACTTCCTCGGAAGTCTACTCATGACAATAAACAATTTTCATTTTCATTCATTTCAATATTCAAAATTTTAAAATTTCCCTTATTAAATATAAATTTTGCTTAATGTGCATTTTATACTCGGTCAAAATCCTGGAACTCCCTCCCGGACAGCACAGTGGGTGTACCTACACCTCATGGACTGCAGCGGTTCAAGAAGGCAGCTCACCACCACCTGCTGATGCTCAATTGGGGGTGGGCAATAAATGCTGGCCTAGTCAGCAATGCCTATGTCCCGTGAACAAATTATAAAAACTGCCACTGGTGCCGTGTGTTGTGATACTATTTTTTTTCCAAAGATCTATTTCATAAAATTTGTAAAGTATATGACAGTGCAATTCAAGGTCGGCATTACACACAATGCAATGAGGATGAGCTTGATTAAATACAGTACATCGGGTGCCGAACTCCACGAATCGTGGATATTGGACTGGGTCAGTCTCCAACTCTCAGTGATGGACTTTCACTGGATGTCCATCAAGTTTCTGACACCCTGAAGACCCTCTTTCACTGACTTCATGGTTTCCGGCAGCACTCGATGTTTGTCCAAGTGTGTATCCCTGAGACCAGAGTCCTATGTTACATAGCTGCTCAGAATCGAACCTGGGACCCTGGAGCTGTGAAGCATTTATGCTAACCACCATGCTACCGTGCTGCCCCCTATGTTACATAGCTGCTCAGGATGAAACTTAACAAAAAACATGTCTTTCCCGACTTTCTTTGATGATGCATATTATTCCAAATATATTTATATACTTCATTCTGGTGCATTTGCGACTCAATTTGCCATGTCTGACTCACTGGTTAAGCTACCACATTTGCATGGATGTGTTCCTGAAATCACTTTCCATTGTGGCAGTATATGTATTTTATCAACATCATTTGGAGATTAGTCTGTACTAAACTGCCGATATTTCTTCCGAAGTGCTGGCACCTAATTTTTATGTTGTTTTGAGCTGAATCATTTGCAGCAGGAAATGAGGTACGGTAGTGACTTCATGAAGATTTTGCATTTCCAGGGATAAGTTCATTGTTATCTTCATTAGAAGTTCAATTATAAAACCTTATTAACTAGATTGGAAAATTATGCCTACGTTCATCTAATGAATAGTATTTTGTTTTATTGTTAATTTGTTGCAAAAGAATGTCAGCACATCATAAATAGATTAATGATGAACTCAGTCCCCATTTAAGTAGTGAATTGTGTATAAAGATAATAAATTAATCGCAATTATACCATAAAAGGTCAAAAATAGATATCCTTGGAGCAAATTTTAAACCAAATAATGTTGTTTTGGGAATAGTATGGTGTACAGATGTGCAAGATCCATGAAATTACAGCAGGTCTAGAGACAACCCAGTCTCCATATGCAGACATAATTTTCAGCTCAAACTGGGATCCAAATAAATGCCAATATGTTGACGATACAGCTATTTAAAGCAATAGTGTTAAAGCTACTATTAATTAAAGAGGCTGTTTCTGCGTATCCATTTTAGTTCTCCGTATGCTCTTCTCCAATCTTAAAACCATTGGTTCCTTCTGTGCTGTATGCTGTGCTTTGGCTCTTCCTGTCTCTGCCAGTACACCTGAAAGAGCTCTTCTGTTCTTTCCTCATATATTTTTCAATGTTTCCATTTCAGACGTGTACTTACTCTAAAAGTAATTATGATTCCATCACTGCCCCCACCAACATGCACAAAGCAAAATACTGCAGATGAAATATAAAGAGAAAGCTCAGCAGGTCCAGTGCATCTGTGCAGAGAGAAGCAAGGTTAATGTTTCAGGTCATGACCTTTCAATACCACTCATCCTATTTTCGTTTTGACTGCGAATTAATGTGTACCTTGTAGTTAGAGAGAGAGTGAGTGATAGTTCTAATCCTGATCCCCGGTGGATATCCTTTCAATCTGAAAATATTGATTTCCCCTTGAAGTTAACAAGGCCCAATACGGATGATTTCTCAATCTCACCGTTCAGGTGTCCTGTGTCCCTGTGGCCACCATGTGCCAAAAAGGATGTACCTGAATTCCCAAGCCACTGAACTGAAAAAAATGTCATTATTAATTAATAATTTTCCTGGTTGGTTAAAGGATTAAATATTTGCAATAAATGCAAGCAACAGTTAATAATAATAACTGTCTTTACTAGTGTCACAAGTAGGCTTACATTAACACTGCAATGAAGTTACTGTGAAAATCTCCTGGTCGCCACATTTCGACGTCTGTTCGGCTACACAGAGGGAAAATTCAGAATGTCCGATTCACCTAACGAGCACGTCTTTCGGGACTTGTGGGAGGAAACCGGAGCACCCGGAGGAAATCCACGCAGACACAGGGCTGGTTTAGCACAGTGGACTAAACAGCTGGCTTGTAATGCAGAACAAGGCCAGCAGCGTGGGTTCAATTCCTGTACCAGCCTCTCTGAACAGGCGCCGGAATGTGGCGACTAGGGGCTTTTCACAGTAACTTCATTGAAGCCTACTTGTGACAATAAGCGATTATTATTATTATTATTATTGGAGAACGTGCAGACTCCGCACAGACAGTGACCCAAGCCGGGAATCGAACCAGGGTCCCTGGCACTGTGAAGCAGACATGCTAACCACTGTGCTGCCGTACCGCCGTTAAATTATGGGTGTGAACATTCCAGTCTGTGGATATTTAAAGTTGTTTCGGTTATTTGATGCTAAATGCAGAAGCTAGAATTGTTTAAATCTACTGTTCAACATATGCAATTGAACCCTCTACCTTTAACATCTCTTGTGGATGGGAAGATGGTTGTAGCCTTTCAGGAGTTCCTTGAATCCCTTGAGCTTTACAAAGAGTTCTCGGACAAACAACGTTTTCATAGAATTTACAGTGCAGAAGGAGGCCATTCGGCCCATCGAGTCTGCACTGGCTCTTGGAAAGAGCACCCTACCCAAGCCCATACCTCCACCCTATCCCCATAACCCAGAAACCCCACCTAACACTAAGGGGCAATTTGGACCCTGAGGGCAATTTATCATGGCCATTCCACCTAACCTGCACATCTTTGGACTGTGGGAGGAAACCGGAGCACCCAGAGGAAACCCACGCACACACGGGGAGAATATGCAGACTCCACACCGACAGTGACCCAGCGGTGAATTGAACCTGGGACCCTGGCGCTGTGAAGCATTTGTGCTATCCACAATGCTACCGTGCTGCCCTTTTGTAGCTCAGTTCCTTCCTTCGTCACCACCATCACCACTACCCTGCCACCACACCAATCCAGAGGATAATTCTATTCTTCAACAGATTGAGCTTCTCGAAGCTTGACAACAATTAGACAATCATGTTTTAACTATATAATTGGATAAACTTACCACAGATGTTGATACCATAATATTGTGTTTTGTCACAATTTAGTTTTTTGCACGTAATGTTCGTGTCTGGCACAGAGTTGCTGTTTCATATGTCCTTTATCCATTTCACATAGAGCTGGCATATTGCCACTGGCTAATAATCCAGAGGCCCAAGCTAATGGTCTGGGGACATGGGTTCAAATACAACCATGGCAGCTGGTGAATTTAAATTCAGTTAATAAGTTCAAAATATAACCCTAGTCTAAGTAATGGTGACCATGACAACTATCAAGTGTTGTAAAACCTCATCTGTGTTCACTGATGTTCTTCAGGGAAAACAATCTGCCGTCCTTAATAAGTCTGGCCTATGTGTGACTCCAGACCCACATCAATATGGTTGACTCTTAACTGCCCTCTCTGAAATAGCCTAGCACGCCACTCCGTTCAAGTATGCTGCTGACCTTGCCAATGATGCCCACATCCCTTAAAGAATAAAGAAAAAAAGACTTCAGGTTGACTGGGGTAACTGCCGATAACATCTTATACCCAATACTGGAATTTTATTCACATATAACATAGAACATATGTTCTATGTACAGCACAGAACAGGCCCTTCGGCCCTCGATGTTGTGCCGAGCCATGATCACCCTACTCAAACACACGTATCCACCCTATACCCGTAACCCAACAACCCCCCCCCCCCCCTCCCTTAACCTTACTTTTTAGGACACTACGGGCAATTTAGCATGGCCAATCCACCTAACCCGCACATCTTTGGACTGTGGGAGGAAACCGGAGCACCCGGAGGAAATCCACGCATACACGGGGAGGACGTGCAGACTCCGCACAGACAGTGACCCAGCCGGGAATCGAACCTGGGACCCTGGAGCTGTGAAGCATTTATGCTAACCACCATGCTACCGTGCTGCCCCTAAACATTTTCTAGTAGTTCAAGCTATCCTGCTTGTATTTGGCTCAGTGGCTTCCCCTCCATAATACCCCTTTCATTGCATATGTAAATGTTTTAGCATGGTGCTTGGTTATCTTCTGAGTGCTCCTGCATCAATTCATGAAGCTGAATTACAAGCGTATTCTTTTGTCAAAAATATTAGTATCTTCATATCCAGGGCATCTTGACTTTGGGTGCATGAATGCACTTGCACACTTTACTATTTCTAAAATTGGCATGGCATCAACAAATTTCATGATCATGTATTTTTCCGTTTTAAAATTAGGTACCTCAAGTTTTGATCTATTAAAGAAAAAGAAGATTGTAAATAACATGGAGGAAAAAAGTAAATTTGGAAAGTCAATTCAAATTAAATTGTTAGATTGGGGCAAGGGGCAACATATTCAAACTAATTATCAGCAAATTTCAAACATGAGTAGAGACAACCCCGGTAACTATAGACCAGTGAGCCTTATTTCTGTTGTGGGCAAAGTCTTGGAAAGGTTTATAAGAGCTATCTCTTTATAATCATCTAGAAAGGAATAATTTGATTAGGGATAGTCAACACGATTTTGTGAAGGGTAGGTCGTGCCTCACAAACCTTATTGAGTTCTTTGAGAAGGTGGCCAAACAGGTGGACGAGGGTAAAGCAGTTGATGTGGTGTATATGGATTTCAGTAAAGCATTTGATAATGCTATTGTAGGCTATTGCAGAAAATATGGAGACATGGGATTCAGGGTGATTTAGCAGTTTGGATTAGAAATTGGCGAGCTGTAAGAAGACAGAGGGTGGTGGTTGATGGGAAATGTTCAGACTGGAGTCCAGTTACTAGTGGTGTACCACAAGGATCTGTTTTAGGGCCACTGCTGATTGTCATTTTTATAAATGACCTGGAGGAGGGCGTAGAAGGATGGGTGAGTAAATTTGCAGATGACACTAAAGTCGGTGGAGTTGTGAACAGTGCGGAAGGATGTTGCAGGTTACAGAGGGACATAGATAAGCTGCAGAGCTGGGCTGAGAGGTGGCAAATGGAGTTTAATGCAGAAAAGTGTGAGGTGATTCATTTTGGAAGGAGTAACAGGAAGACAGAGTACTGGGCTAATGGTAAGATTCTTGTTAGTGTGGACGAGCAGAGAGATCTCGGTGTCCATGTACATAGATTCCTGGAAGTTGCTAACATCGAAGACCGAAGGGCCTGCACTGTGCTGTAATGTTCTATGTTCTATGTGTTAGGACATGTTTTCACAAAAGATTATCAATACATGGAATAGACTCAAGAGCAGAGTAGTGAAGATGAAATCCATTGACTCATTCAAGAACCGCTGCAACTGCTTGAGAAGCTTTCATGTCATTCTGGATGGTTGACGTAAGATGGGCTGATTGATCTACTATAATTATCTTATGTGTATAAAATTGATTTTAGAAATACAGGCTGCCTTTTAGCTTTATGACCTATTGATACTTTGTCTAATTTATTTATTTATGTTTTAAAATCTGTGTGTAATATTATTGTTCTTTGTTCATTTAATAGATTTGCTTCATATTTTAAAATTATATCTTGAAAGTAAACGTTCTATCCCTAGTCAAGGACTGGAGGCATAAGATTAATTGCAATATCTTAAGAATGAAGGCTCAAGAATTTCTATTCATTACCTAAGATGTGTTATACGTAATGCTGAATGTTATACGTAAGCAGTGAGGTGAGTGAAGACCTTCTTCAAAGCACATTCATTGGGATTCACTGATGAACAAGAGCGCTGTAAGTTAGAAGATACTTGAAATCTGAAGCAAAAAGGAATAGAAAAGTGTGTGTGTGTGTTTACCATTCCAAGAAACCACTGGCCTTGTGATTGATCTACCTACAAAACTGAATATTAGCCTGTTCTTCACTCCACGTGAGCAAGGGTTTCTCAAGAGCCTGTTCTTTGGGCTGCAGAACAATTATTCACTTGAGCTCTCTTCTTAAGTTAACAGCCACTTGATTTGATTTTCCAAATCTGTGCAGACTGTATCAAAAACAAATGAGCTGAAGTAACCAGCGGAGATTTCTCTGTTTCAGCAGTTTGCCTGGATCAGTAGATGTGAACCATGCCAGATGGAAACACTGCTGTATGTACTTGTAACATTCCTCAATTCTACCAGGATCCACATAATAGATTACCAGAGCTCTCCACCAGTACTTGGACTTTTGCACCAACACTTATTTTTCAAATTGCTTTAAAATTGCAAGAACACTTTACTTCAATCCCAGGGTTCATGTTCTTTTCATTATTGCTTCACATTATGAAGTTTCTTTGCTGAATGAGCAGTGAAATGCAGCGACCAGTGCTCAGAAGCAGTCAGAAGACCAAACAATAGAAGGGAAGGAGAATGCTTGCAGTATATTCAGCACCTTTCACAACCTCGGGGCAGCTGTTTTCACAGGCACAGGGAAGAGGAAAACCCAGTGCAAAGGATTATTATTTGGTGATGTAAAATGCAGAATTTCAATCCAACAAACCAGGCTAATTGCATAATTAAAGAAATGAGAAGGATCAATTCCTGGCGAGGTGAAAAATGGTCAAACGTTTTACTGTTGTTTATAAGCAGATAAATAAAAGGTGCGCTGCTTGCTTGATTCAACATGTTACAGTGTCTTTGCAATAGCGTGTAGGCTCTGTTTTATCACGACTAGGCTAAAATTGCTTTCACTTAAGAGTTAATTGCCTCAGCCTGTTGAAGATATGAAATGTATCCCAGCTGTAATTTAATTTCAAGTCATAAGCTATAGAATGTGTGTGGGAAGGCGGATAGATCAGACTTGAGATATTTCTGAAGGAAGTCTGTCATTTGAAACAAGTGACCATGACAAAAGTGGTCTGTCTGACTTTGCATTTTTCTATTTTGTTTGATGTGATGAGTGAGGTTCCAATCTTTAATGCTACTGGATCCATAATGAGAAATTACTCAGAACAGATAAGATAAATAAACATTGGAGAACATTTAGACAATAGTGATCATAACATAACTGTATCATAGATAAGCAATAAGGTATTGGATATGCTCCTGTAGAGAAAACATTTCCAGGATATGTGTTGAGGGCAGGTAAATGGGATTAGCTAAGGGGAGGCAGTGGCGTAGTTGAATTGTCATTGGACTAGGAATCCAGAGACCCAGATCAAGATCTGGGCTTAAATCCCGTCACGGCAGATGGTGAAATTTGAATTCAATAAAAATCTGGAATTAAAATCCAAGATTGGTCATGAAACCATTATTGATCGATGTAAAAACCCATCGGATTCACTAAAGGCCTGGGCCAGTTATGGGGGATACATTAGGAATATTGAAGAGATTGGGCTCCTTTTCATGGTATAAACTGAATGTTGGGAAGAGCGAGTATTTGTGTTTAGCCTTTTGGAGGGTGGAACTGGGCTTCCTTTCCATTAAGCTGGGACTAGTTTACGTTATTTGGGGGTCCAGGTGGCCCGGGACTGGGCACGACTTTGTCGGTTAAATTTTACAAGCCTGGTGAGTAGGGTTAAGAGCAGGTCTACGGAGGGGCGGCACGGTGGCACAGTGGTTAGTACTGCTGCCTCACAGTTCCAGGGACCCGGGTTCAATTCTGGTCTAGGGTGACTATCTGTGTGGAATTTGCACTTTCTCTCCATGTCATCGTGGGTTTCCTCCAGGTGCTCCAGTTTCTCCCGCAATCCAAAGATGTGTAGGAACCAACTGTTTGAGCTGGCTAAATTGCACACTACATTTGGGGGTGGAAAGGCAAAGGACTGGAGAGGGTGAGGGACTGTTTCCGGAGGGGCTGTTTGCCAGCTGGGAAGAGTTGAAGGAGAAAGCATGGGGAGCGGGGGACTTGCTGGAAAGGATACTCTCTTGTGCAGGGTCGGAGGGCCGACACGTCCAAGATATATGGACAGATCATGGGGGAAGAGCAGGTTTTGGTGGAGGATGTAAAGGCCAGGTTGGAGGAGGAGCTGGGACCCATTTTGGAGGAGGAGGTGTGGCGTGACTCTCTTCAGAGATACAAAAGTCTAAGAACACGCACGAACAGATTCCAAAACAGCTTCTTCCCCGCTGTTAACAGACTCCTAAACAACCCTCTTATGGACTGACCTGATTAATACTACACTCCTGTATGCTTCACCCGATGCCGGTGTCTATGTAGTTACATTGTGTACCTTGTGATGCCCTATTATGTATTTTCTTTTCCTTTTCTTTTCATGTACGATGATCTTTCATGATCTGCTCGAGCTGCTCGCAGAAAAATACTTTTCACTGTACCTCGGTACACATGACAATAACAAATCCAATCCAATCCACCGGGTCAATGCAACGTAATCTTGCGCGAGGTTGGGTTTGATTTGGCTAAAGGTGGTGTTTAGGGAACAGGGCTCGAGGACAAGTCTGAGAGGTGCTGGAGAGGGCCGGCTCACCACATGCACATGTTCCGATCCTTCCGGAGCTGGCGGATGCACATGTTCCGATCCTTCCGGAGCTGGCGGATGCACATGTTCCGATCCTTCCGGAGCTGGCGGATGCACATGTTCCGATCCTTCCGGAGCTGGCGGATGCATATGTTCCGATCCATCCGGAGCTGGTGGGTTTTTTGGGGGTCTTTTTCTATCGCCATATCAACTATGCTGAATGTGAATCGAGAAGCATGCCCGTTTGTAGTTGTGTTTGTGGTGTTGGACCAGCTGGAGCTGAGAACGGGGGTAGGGGAGGTTGCTCTGGCATTCGCCTCATTGCTGGCGGCGGAGTTTCCTGAGTTGGAGGCAGGCAACTCCATCTGGCATCACGGCATGTCTGGCATTGCGGCATGGCTGGCATCGCAGCATGGCTGGTATCGCGGCATGGCGGGCATCGCGGCATGGCTGGCATCGTAGCATGGCTGGTATCGCGGCATGGTGGGCATCGCGGCATGGCTGGCATCGCGGCATGGCTGGCATTGCAGCATGGCTGGTATCACGGCAGGGTGGGCATCGCGGCATGGTGGGAATCGCGGCATGGTGGGCATCGCAGCATGGCGGGTATCGCGGCATGGTGGGCATCGCGGCATGGCGGGCATCGCGGCATGGCTGGCATCGCGGCATGGCTGGCATCGTAGCATGGCTGGTATCGCGGCATGGTGGGCATCGCGGCATGGCTGGCATCGCGGCATGGCTGGCATTGCAGCATGGCTGGTATCACGGCAGGGTGGGCATCGCGGCATGGTGGGAATCGCGGCATGGTGGGCATCGCAGCATGGCGGGTATCGCGGCATGGTGGGCATCGCGGCATGGCTGGTATAGCGGCATGGTGGGCATCGCGGCATGGCTGGCATCGCAGCATGTCTGGCATCGCGGCATGGCTGGTATCACGGCATGGTGGGCATCGCGGCATGGTGGGCATCGCAGCATGGCGGGTATCGCGGCATGGTGGGCATCGCGGCATGGCTGGTATCGGCATCGCAGCATGTCTGGCATCGCGGCATGGCTGGTATCACGGCATGGTGGGCATCGCGGCATGGTGGGCATCGCAGCATGGCGGGTATCGCGGCATGGTGGGCATCGCGGCATGGCTGGTATCGCGGCATGGTGGGCATCGCGGCATGGCTGACATCGCGGCATGGCTGGTATCGCGGCATGGTGGGCATCGCGGCATGGCTGGCATCGCAGCATGTCTGGCATCGCGGCATGGTGGGCATCGTGGCATGGCTGGCATCGCGGCATGGTGGGCATCGCGGCATGGCTGACATCGCGGCATGGCTGGCATCGCGGCATGGCTGGTATCGCGGCATGGCTGGCATCACGGCATGGCTGGTATCGCGGCATGGCTGGCATTGCGGCATGGCTGGCATCGCGGCATGGCTGGCATGGCGGGCATCGCGGCATGGCGGGCATCGCGGCATGGCGGGCATCGCGGCATGGCTGGCATCGCAGCATGGCTGGTATTGCGGTATGGCTGGCATCGCAGCATGGCTGGCATCGCGGCATGGCTGGCATTGCGGCATGGCTGGTGATCTGATGGAGTTCTTGTACCTTGAGAGGGTCATGTTCACGGGGAAGGAGTCAATTGATGGGTTCTATTGTGGATGATGACTGTTCATATTACACTTTAAGGTCACTGTTACCTGTTTGTGGCGGAGGGATGCAGTTCCCATTGGGGGGGGGGGGGTATGGTTCTTCTTTGTTTTTGCTTTTCTATTGTCATTATGTGTGTTGCTATGATTGTGATTTGCATAGAATGATAAAAGTTTAACAAAAATAATTCAAAGAGAAAGCAATGTGTCAAAGAAACAAATGGAGAACGAGTGGAGAAACCTCACAACTAATATTTGACACTGTTTAGGAAGTGTCTCCTTTTGGAATGCCCTACATATGAAGAAAACATACGCTGTCAGAATTTCAACTATTTTTTAGTCATGCAAG
Organism: Scyliorhinus canicula; assembly: GCF_902713615.1. Classification (NCBI taxonomy): domain Eukaryota; kingdom Metazoa; phylum Chordata; class Chondrichthyes; order Carcharhiniformes; family Scyliorhinidae; genus Scyliorhinus; species Scyliorhinus canicula. The sequence continues at coordinate 5,917,842 of NC_052160.1, read as the reverse complement.
CGAACAATATAACCTGTTGTTTCCCATTTGTAGCATCCTAAAATTAATATCAATGTAAAATTCTACCTAACACGTCTCGGGTTGTGAGATTAAATTGAGAAGTAGCATAGCTTCCTAAAACTGCTGGCTTCTGCCTCATGCACTGAATTGCATACATACATTGCCACTTTCAGCTGGAAGGGAAATCTACTCATATAGCACATGCTTAACTCCAAGTAAATTCCATTAAACCGCCTGTTTGTCTTGTAAGTCATCATAGCATTCAGATTTATTAAATATCACTTTTATTTAATGATCATTTGTTGGAGCAAGTGCAGTAAATTCATCTGCATTAGAGATAGGGCAGCATGGTAGCATGGTGGTTAGCATAAATGCTTCACAGCTCCAGGGTCCCAGGTTCGATTCCCGGCTGGGTCACTGTCTGTGCGGAGTCTGCACGTCCTCCCCGTGTGTGCGTGGGTTTCCTCCGGGTGCTCCGGTTTCCTCCAACAGTCCAAAGATGTGCGGGTTAGGTGGATTGGCCATGCTAAATTGCCCGTAGTGTCCTAAAAAGTAAGGTTAAGGGGGGGGTTGTTGGGTTACGGGTATGGGGTGGATACGTGAGTTTGAGTAGGGTGATCATTGCTCGGCACAACATCGAGGGCCGAAGGGCCTGTTCTGTGCTGTACTGTTCTATGTTCTATAGATGTTAGCCAACACTAAAATGATGGGGCACGTGTTTCAGGTCCCACCATTGTCAACAGGGTGTCCTTTTGACTCTCCCCCCCCCCCCCCCCCCCCCCCCCACCACCACCACCACCATCCCCCGTCAGCGGGACCAGAAGATCCTGCTGGCATAAATGGTTTGGAAAATTCCAGCCAAACTATTGCCATATAGGTTTGGTGGGCTTAATGTCAAGTGTGGAAAACATATTTTGCCTGATCATAGTGGCCAATTTTACCAAGGTTACATTTTCTGGTGAGATAATTCAGTAAAAACTCATAAAATGAAAACTCATAATAAGGGTTGAATGTTTCTATGGAAGCAAAGCCTGAAATTTTCAGATGTGGTCCCTATAGTCTTGTTCTTCCTGCAATCGACTTGTCAAAATTGCATCGGGGGGAATTATTATGTTGGGACAGATGTAGTGACACCAATTATTTTTGCACTGAATTGGTGGCTGGGGGGCAATAAACTGCCACAGTCATGATTAAAGATATTTTATCTATAGGAGAGAATGCCGTATTTATGGAAAGCCAAGAAAGCTCAGCCTTTGGAGGGCAATTATCTAGATCAGCAGCACAATTTGTTTTGCCTCCATTCAATGTGCAATCTCAAAATCTTCATAAAATTGCACATTGAAAACCATGTTACGTCTTTACATGGGAAAAGGTGAAATAATTAATCATTCCCTACAAATCGCTTCCTGTCATACAGAACATGAAATACTAGTAACCAGTATTTTACTTCAGTTAGGTAATGCATTGTCAAATGGATAAATGCTACTAATAAAAATAATCTTTATTAGTGTCACAAGTAGGCTTACTTTAACATTGCAATAAAGTTACTGTGAAATCCCCTAGTCGCCACATTCCAGCGCCTGTTCGGGTACACAGAGGGAAAATTCCGAGGGTGGGATTCTCCCAGCCTTGGCCGGGCTGGAGAATCCCCGCGACCAAGCCACGCCACCCCGACGCCGGCACGCGATTCTCCACAGAGCGGAGAATCGGTGCCATTGGCGTCGGCTTGGTTGGTGCAGCGCCAGTCGCAGGCCGCTCTACGCAGCTGACCCGCCGATTCTCCGGCCCGGTTGGGCCGAGCAGCCGTAAGAAAAGAACTGAGTCCCACCGGCGCCGTTCTGACCTGCTCTTAGCCAGCAGGACCTCGGCGTTGAGGGGGGGGGGGGGGGGGGGGGGGCGGGTGGGGGGCGGTCCGACCCGGGCGGGTCTCCGATGTGGCCTGGCTCGCGATCGGGGCCCACCAATCAGCGGGCTGGCCTCTCTGGCTGGGGGCCTCCTTTCCTACGTGCCAGCCCCTGTAGCCCTGCGCCATGTTGTGTCGGGGCCGGCGCATTGAAGGAGGCCACTGCGCATGCGTGCGTTGGGATCGGCACCACTGCGCATGCGCGGATCCCGCAGCACAGTTTGCGTTGGGATCGGCGCAAACAGCTCCAGCGCCGTGCTGGCCTCTTGTAGGGGCCAGAATTACTCCTGGCAGCAGCCCGTTCACAACTTCGTAAAACACGCCGGCATTTACAACGGTGTGGACACTCTGCCGCAGGATGGGAGAATCCAACCCAGAATGTCCAATTCATCTAACAAGCAGACTTGTTAGGGAGAATGTGCAGACTCCGTACAGACAATAAAATGCTGTTCATAATACTGTGGGCCTTTAATGCTAAGATTGTTCAAATTCATATTCATGTCCACGATTTATTAACAATCCAGATTAAGTAATTCACTACATTTACATTATCCTTCCCTGATATTTAGAATATAGTGACACAACTAACCAGTTTCTGCTTAGATTGCACCTGGAATACTGTGCATCTACTGACCGCTACATCATTTGATTGATACTATTTCTTTGGGATGATTATAATTCGGATGTAAAACGGCAATATCAAGTTGGTCACCCATCATACACTATTTCTTATTTTCATTTCTACTGCTGTTAACGGAAGGAAACGTTGGATGTGATGTATAATGGGTGGCCAATTTAATATCGCCTGCTTTACACCATTGACCATAATTTAAGTTAGCCATCAAGACTGTGCCGCAGCCTAAAGTCTCAGAAGCAACTATGGTTCTGCTACCAGTTTGAGGCCATTAGCTGCAGTTGTATTTCAGTCAAGCAGAACCATGTTTCCATTTGTTGGGTTCTGCCAGCATTAAGGTCACTCTGACCAGGGTGCATAAAGTCTACCCAGTTTTAGCACCTGGGCCTCACTACCATTTTTGAGATCCGACTACTGTCCAAACTCGATGGAAATGTTGCAGAGATGGTAAGTGAGAACCTGCCTCGTGTGGCAGGAGACTGTCATCGGGAACCACAAGAACTATCCCTGAAAATCCAGTAAGCAGCAGGAGTTGGGGAAAGGCAATTACAGTCAATGAAATGGACGGAAACCCAGGGCAGTGAAGGTCCTGGTTTTCTCTGTTTTTCGTCCTCCTACTTGTGCATTGTGCAACTGCTGCTAAAATTAATGTCAGGGTCTAAATAACATAGTAGGAATGTTACTTGTAAGTATTGGAACACTTTTTATGATAAAGACACTGGGCGCAATTCTCCGCACCCCACGCCGGGGGGGGGAGAATCGCGGGAGGGCCGGGCGAATCACGACACGCCGCCCTGGCACCCCCCGAGATTCTCCCATTCCCCCCCCCCCCCCAAAATGGCGTTTTGCGACAGGCCGCTCGGAGAATCGCCGCTCGCCGTTTCTCACGGTGACCGCCGATTCTCCGGCCCGGATGGGCCGAGCGGCCTGCCGAACCCGACCGGTTCACGCCGGTGCCAACCACACCTGGTCGCTGCCTGGTCGTGGTCGTGGACCTGGTCGTGGACAGCGCGCGACCGGTAAGTGTGGGGCCTGTGGGGGGGGGGGCGGAGGGAGGATCGAGCACCACGGGCATGCTCAGCAGATGTCTGGCCCACGATCGGTGCCCACTGATCGTCGGGCCGGCGTCTCTAAAAGACGCACTCTTTTCCCTCCGCTGCCCCGCAAGATCAAGCCGCCATGTCTTGTGGGGCAGCGGAGGGGAAGACAGCAAACGCGCATGCGCGGGTTGGCGCCGTCCAACCTGCGCATGCACGGCTGACGTCACTTCGGCGGCGCCGGCCGCGTCATTCCCGTCAAGGTCTGGCGCTCGAGATTCATGCGCCGCCGCTCCTAGCCCCCCCCGGGGGGGGGAGATTAGGGGGCGAGGAGCGGCATCCGACGCCGGAGTGAAACACTCCAGGTTTCACTCTGGCATCGGCTGTTTGTCTCCCTTTGGGAGAATTGCGCCCACTATATCAATGCAGGTTGGTGCCGTTATTTATGAGACAATCAGCGGTTTGATTGAAACATTAGACGGTAATATTTGTTGTTAGTGCAACAAGAAACCCAGATTTAGAAGCCAGGGGAAGGATAATGATCTATGATCAACAGCAATTCAGAGAGACCCATTTACTAACTGCACATAACAAAAACATTACTTTAATAGGAAACAAGAGAGACCGCCTTCTGTTTTTAAAGATGCAGTTTTTTAATAAAAAGAATGTGAATGAAAACTTGATTTTTATTAAATGACCAATTAAGTCTGAGTAGCTTTTTCATGACCATTGCTATGTGATTAATAGAAGTAAATGTCACACTGAAAACACAGATTAATGTTGAAAATGACCTGTGACCAAAATGAGTGTGGGACTAAGCAGCTTAATTAGAGTTATATTCACATCCATCTGTCATCTGATCATGACTGAAGTTTTAAAAATTGTAATTTATAGAATGTATGAGGAGATAAGCAATGAGGTGATCAATTTTCTTAAATTAGATCTGAAAAGATTAGGCTTGCTGTAGTGGTATATAACCTTCCAGTTGTGCCATGTTACCAGGAATGAAGAGCATCATTGAGTTGACAATAATTCTCATTAGAAAATTCAATTGTGTATTACGACAATAAATGACATCCAAAACTCCAATTAAAATTCAGTAAACTTGATGCTAAAATATGCCTTCTGTTCCATTTATACACGTGTGTCAATTAAGATGAAAGTAAGGGGGAAGTCCAATTCAGCAGGATTCAGATTGGCATTTTACTCTAGAAATAGAAATAGAAAATAGAAAATCGCTTATTGTCACGAGTAGGCTTCAATGAACTTACTGTGAAAAGCCCCTAGTCGCCACATTCCGGCGCCTGTCCGGGGAGGCTGATACGGAATCGAACCGTGCTGCTGGCCTGCTTGGTCTGCTTTAAAAGCTAGTGAGCCCAGTGAGCTAAACCAGCCCCTACTGTATTATGACCTCATAAATCATTTATGTACTGTTTAAAAGATGCACATTTTAGAGAGAATATTTGAGGTTGGTCGAACAATGCATGATTATTAACAGATCGTTCCTTATGTGGGAAATTAAGTTGCTGTGCCTTGAATTCCTAAAAATTAGCAGTACCCACAACAAGTGATTTACTTGTTGGATTGGATTGGATTGGATTTGTTTATTGTCACGTGTACCGAGGTACAGTGAAAAGTATTTTTCTGCAAGCAGCTCAACAGATCATTCAGTACATGGGAAGAAAAGGGAATTGAACAGAATTCAAGAAAATACATGAGAATACATAATAGGGCAACACAAGATATACAATGTAACTACATAAGCATTGGCATCGGATGAAGCAGACAGGGTGTAGTGTTAATGAGGACAGTCCATAAAAGGGTCATTTAGGAGTCTGGTGACAGTGGGGAAGAAGCTGTTTTTGAGTCTGTTCGTCCGTGTTCTCAGACTTCTGAATCTCCTGCCCGATGGAAGAAGTTGGAAAAGTGAGTAAGCCGGGTGGGAGGGATCCTTGATTATGCTGCCCACTTTCCCCAGGTAGCAGGAGGTGTAGATGGAATCAATGGATGGGAGGCAGGTTCGTGTGATGGACTGGGCGGTATTCACGACTCTCTGAAGTTCCTTGCGGTCCTGGGCCGAGCAGTTGCCATACCAGGCTGTGATGCAGCCCGAGAGGATGCTCTCTATAGTGCATCTGTAAAAGTTGGTAAGGGTTAATGTGGACATGCCAAATTTCCTTAGTTTCCTGAGGAAGTAAAGGCGCTGTTGTGCTTTCTTGGTGATAGCGTCGACATGAGTGGACCAGGATAGATTTTTGGTGATGTGCACCCCTAGGAATTTGAAACTGCTCACCATCTCTACCTCGGCTCCGTTGATGCTGACAGGGGTGTGTACAGTACTATGCTTCCTGAAGTCGATGACCAGCTCTTTAGTTTTGCTGGCATTAAGGGAGAGATTGTTGTCGTTGCACCACTCCACTAAGTTCTCTATCTCCCTCCTGTATTCAGACTCGTCGTTGTTCGAGATCCGGCCCACTATGGTCGTATCGTCAGCAAACTTGTAGATGGAGTTGGAACCAAGTTTTGCCACGCAGTCGTGTGTGTACAGGGAGTAGAGTAGGGGGGGGGGTAGAGTAGAGTAGAGTCTGTTTATGCTCAGAGGAAGTATTATAAATCATAATCTTGGCTTCTAAAGTCTAAATATGTTTAATTAATGCACACCATTAATGGGCACCTTGTTAATGGGAAACTTATAACATAAAACAAATAGAAGGGACATTTACACTCAAAATGCTAACTCTGGGCGCAATCTAACAGCCGTGTTGCGCCGAGCAGGGTTCAATGCGAGCCGGTTAGATCCCAGGAGAGGCCGACTGCATATACTTTGACCTGGACCAAGCACATCAAGATGCTCGGGAAGCAGGATTCTCTGCCATCGCCAGGATGCCCCAGGTCCAGGGGGTAATAGATGGCGCGCATGTCACCTTAAGTGCACCGGGCAGTCCGGGAGTGCCCTTCATCAACGGGAAGGGGGTCACCCCCTGAATGCCCAATTCGTGTGCAACCACCACCTCAAGGTTATGCAGATGTGTGCACGCTTCCCAGGGAGTGTGCCCGACAGCTACATCCTGGGGCAGTACAAGATTCTGCCATGTCTTCGAGGAACACTTCAGGAGGACGGTTTGGCTCTTGGGGGATAAAGGGTACCCTCTGGGGTCCTGACTAATGACACCAGTATGGAGGCCGGAGACCAATGCGGAGACGCAATATAACGTCCATATGGCCACTCGAGCTGTCATCAAGCGGTGCATCATTCTGCTATAAATGTGGTTCCGATGCTTCCATCTCTCTGCTGGTGCACTGCACCCTATCCCGTCCCCCCCGCCTGCCCCCAATCACCCTGTCCCACCCTCCCAGGGTCTGTGCACCATTATTCGAAGGTGATGGACCAGGTGCCCTAACGTTTTGAAGGTTGTGGAGTGGCAGCAGGCGGGATCGGTGCAAGGGACCAATGCCAACTCACCCATGCAGTCCGGTGGAGATCGTTGAGCATCTTACGGCACTGGGTGACAGTCCTCCTGGTAACACTCCCCACACTGAAGGCCGCTGCCAGTGCCTCCCAGGCGGTACCAGCTAACCTGTGTCTGATCCTCCGACCCCCTTGGGGTCAGGGTGTCCCGTCATGACTCCACCGCGAACAGCCGTCTGGCCAGGTCTGCATCTTCGAATTGTGGTGCAGGTCTCCATGGTGGCATGGCTGCCAGCTGTCTGGGATTTGCTCAGAAAGAGCAATTTAAGTGCTTTTCCCCCTTGTGTTACAACACCCTGGGTGAGTGCCCAGGCAGTTCCAACCCACAGGCCCCGGAGTCCCAGCATAAGTGAATTAACCCAGTAATTTGTGTATTCGCCTGAGGTCCTTAACCCTTGATTCCTCCAATGAGTTACAGGCACCAGATTTACGAGTAAAACATTTCTTTAAATGTTTATTACAAGAGTAAATGATTAACATATCATGGAAATAATGGAACCACGGTCTATGAGTTTAACTTTTCCCAAAACCCCGTTCCACATAAGACAGACACATGGTGAGGGGGGTAGGAAAGGTGAGAAAATAGAAGCAATTAAGAGGTATGTGAGGATCTTCATTGCTGAGGTGGTGCTTTTTGTGGTCCGTGATCTTCCAAGGACGTGTTTGCTTTTCCTAATGATTGTCTTCAACTAGAGCACAGAGACAGTAGGATTTCCTCCAGAGAGTCACTTGCATTTGTAGGACCTCTGCCAGTCCATCCCTCAGACATACTGAGGTAATATTCAAATTCTTCACCTGAGGTTTCTAAACATTCCTTTCTTCCTGTAGGTGATGTTGGACTAGGTCCTTCCCCAAGTTGAACTGACTGCAAAGAGAAAGATCTTTAATCACATGTCATCAGTTGAGAGAAATCAGTTTCAGTTTCCCAGCCTTTTACTCAGAAGTGGAACATTCACAGGCTGCTGATAGAAAGTTTTTCACATCACCAGCCTTCCAAATAGAGTTTTAAAATTCTCACAGACCTGACAACCGTCTGCAGGCTTTTAAATAGGAGTGACTTCCACATGCCTGGCTACAACTAGTTTAAATCGCTGAGCTGAGAGAGAGAGCTGCTTTGTGCTGCCTTCCAGCCTAAGCCTCAAAAGTGAAACTACTTTACAAAATGGCTTGCCTGTGTTCGCCAGAATTTTTCTGAAGTCCTTGGCCAAGTGTGACGAGCCTTACCTATATAAGAAATCCAGGTAAGACGTACGTAAAGCAATCAGGGATGACAGAAGACAGTACCAGATCAAACTAGAGTCCCAGACAAACGACACAAACCCTCGATGTCTATGGCAGAGCCTACACGGGATAACAGGTACAATGCAAGGCCAGGCAGAATCTCTGGTGCTAGAGCATCCCTCCCCGAAAAACTCAATGAGTTCTTTGCCCCCCTTGAACAGTCAGCCAATACATTAGTTGCCACCTGCCCCAACAGCCCTGGACACACCCATATCCACTATTACAGCCTCAGAGGTAAGAGCTGTCTTCTTGAAAGTGAACCCGCGGAAAGCAACAGGCCCCGACGGAGACCCTGGGCAAGCACTCTCTCCTGCGCAGACCAGCTGGTCAGTGTATTCAAGGGCATCTTCAACACCTCACATCTCCCCTCCAAAATTCCCACCTCCGTCAAGAAGACACCATAATACCAGTAGCAAAGAAGAACAAGGTAGCCTGTCTCAACGACTACCAACCGGTGGCCCTGATGTCTGTTATCATGAAATGCTTCGAGCGGCTAGTCATGAGACGGATTAACGCTAGCCTCCCAGACGGTCTCGATCCACCGCAGTTTGCTTATCGCCGCAACCAGTCAACAGTAGATGCTATCACCTGGCCCTATCGTCAAGTCTCAAACACCTCGGCAACAAGAACACCTACGTCAGACTGCTGTTTATCGACTACAGCTCCGCCTTCAACACCATTATCCGACAAAACTAATAACCAAACTCTGCAATCGTAGACTTGACCCCTCCCTGTGCAGCTGGATCCTTGATTTTCGCACCAACAGACCGCAATCTGTCAGGATCGGCAACAGCACCTCCTCCACAATAGTCCTCAACACCAAAGCCCCACAAGGATGTGTGCTCAGTCCTCTACTGTACTCCCTACACACACACGACTGTGTGGCAAGATTTAACTCCAATTCTATCTATAAGTTTGCGAATGATACAGCTGTGATGAGTCGTATCTCAAACGACCAGTCAGACTACAGAAGGGAATTAGATCATTTGGCTGCATGGTGTACCGAAAACAACCTCTCTCTAAATGTCAGCAAAACCAAGGAACTGATCATCGACTTCAGTAAGCATAGTGTGACACGTGCCCCCATCTACATCAATGGCTCCGAAATGGAGATGATCAGTAGCTTTAAGTTCCTGGGGGCCACCATCACCAACAGACTGTCCTGGGGCACTCACGTTGATGCAACAGTCAAGAATGCCCAACAACTTCTCTACTTTGCCATAGAGAGTGTGGATAGTGTGCATGTATGTGAACGTTCAAAAGGGTTTTAATAAAGCGTGGTACATTGGCGAGACCATGCAGACACTGCGTCAACGGATGTACAGAAATCGCGTGACAGTCGCCTGGCAAGAATGTTCCCTTCCAGTCAGGGAACACTTCAGCAGTCAAGGGCATTCAGCCGCTGATCTCCGGGTAAGCGTTCTCCAAAGCAGCCTTCAGATCGCGCGACAACGCAGAATCGCCGAGCAGAAACTTATAGCCTAATGCCGCGTTCATGAGTACAACCTCAACCGATACCTTGGATTCATGTCGCATTACATTCATCCCCCACCATCTGACCTGGGCTTGCAAAATCCTACCAACTGTCCTGGCTTGAGATAATTCACACCTTTAACCTGGGATTACCCCTTTCTCTAGATCTGTAAAGACTTAATTACCTGCAAATGCTCTCATTCAAAGTATCGTCTTGCATCTTTGACTTTGTCTATATATATATTTCTGGAACCTACCTCTTCATTCACCTGAGGAAGGAGCAGTGCTCCGAAAGCTAGTGATTTGAAACAATCCTGTTGGACTTTAACCTGGTGTTGTAAGACTTCTTACTGTGCCCACCCCAGTCCAACGGCGGCATCTCCACATCAATAAGAAAGATAGTAGAGAGACTGTTGAAATGGTCAGGTGCACGCAAATGAAATTTAACACAGATGTGTGAAGTGATTTGTTTTGGTAAATTGAATGAGGAGATTCAGTATAAGCTAAATGGGTCAATTTTAAATGGGTGCCAGTCTTGGGACGTATATACACAGATCATTGAAGCTGGTGGAAAAGTTTAGAAGACTGTTTTTAAAAAAAGCTTGCAACATTCTTGACGTTATAAATAGAGGTAATAAATAAAAACATGAGGAAGTTATGTTAAACCTTTATAGAACACAGGCTAGATCTCAGCCCAATTCTGGACACCATACTTGAGGAAGAATGTCAAAGCCTTGGAAAGAGTGGAGAATTGATTTGCTTGTATGGTAACAGAGATTCTAGACAAATTGAGGTTGTTATCCTTAAGAGTAGAGAAGGTTAGAATATTTCATATAGTTCAAAATCTAATTGTGTTCTAACAGAGTAAATAAGAAGAATTGTTTCCAAATACGACATGACCATAGATTTATGTGACTTACAAAGGAACTAGAGGCAAAATGAGGAGAAAATGTTTTTGCTTCGGGAGTTGTTATAATCCAGAATGTACGGTAGAAGCAATTCAAACTTTTAAAAAGGAAGTGGATAAATACTTAAAGAAAAGGAATTGCTGGACTGTGGGAAAGGAGCAGGAGAGTGAGACAAATTGGATAGCTCTTTCAAAAAGCTGGCACAAACACAATGAGCTGAACAACTTCCATCAATGTGTATTATTCCACGATCTCTATGATTCTAGGTGGTAAATCACCCTCTTGTGACACAAAATGGGCCAGAACTTCCCACACATTATATTTGAGCAGCACTTTTCATCAATAAGTACAGAGTGCAGCATAATCCATTGATCGGCAACAAAGCTGTTTGTTTTGACAACTACTTTTCAGATTTTCATATGAAGGACTGTTTTGGGTCCCATTGAAAATTTATACAATCCTACTACATAGAAGGATATTTTTCTTTGCAAGTATACATCAAATAGCCCCTTGAAAGTTGCTTATTGTTCTTTCAGGTAGTGAATTCAAAGCCTATTTGATGAGGGAAATGCAAAAAGCCTCTCCCATTTAAGTGGCGGGTGGGTTCCTGCCCTGTTTTACATTCCCCACTGCCAAAAACACACCAGGCCAGGGCACGCAAAATGAAGCCCAGTGTAAACAAATCCAAAGGTGCATCTATTCATAAAGAGGAAAACATGGGGCTGAATTCTCCGCTTCCCGCCGCCAGCAGCGAGAATTGTGATCGGGCCAAGAATGTTGCATTGGAAAATTTGTGCCCGGCGTGGATTCTGACGCCATGATCTGGTCCCCACTTGGCGGTATTAGTGAAGTTCGCACCCCATGCTGGCGGGGCCATGCAAAACCATCATTGCCATGGATTCAAATCTCATTAGTATTTTGGACACAGCATGTTCCATTCCTCCGAGATGCTCCACCCCTCTCAGGCCGAGGTCATGCAGGTGTGAATTGGTGCAAGTATTTACAAGCGGGGCCAGGGCGCTATGGTAGTTTTTTGGTGGGGGGGGGGGGGGGGGGGGGGTTCATTTCTGGCAGGAATGCTTGTCTCCAAACGAAGAATTCAGCCCGTAATGATTGAGATTTAAAGAGCCCTTCTTCACACGTGATTCAAACCTGTTATACATAAAGGAACAAAAGTATTCGGAATTACCACGCCATTAAAGAAATCAAGCTGTGAGGTGCAAGTGCAAGGCTGCCTACTTTGTGACATTTATGCATGTCTTGCTAACCACAGAATGACAATGCTGGTTTTCCCCTGTGATTCTCCACATGGTGCCTTCTGCACCTCAGTTCACTTTACAGGATGTACTGCACGAAAGATACATTGAGAGTAGGGGGAATTTAAAGGTTAATAAATATAACCTATTTAAATCTCACATACATTTCTCTTAATGGTTTGACTACGTGGCAATGACAGACAAATGGAAAGAAGTAGTAGGTTGCCTTCTCTCAGTTGATTAACTCATTTTGGGTGTAAGGAGAAATCCAGGGACGAACAGGAAATAATTGACATAAATTAGAATGGAAGAATGAGAAATATATTCTGAAAGAAATATTAATATTCATGTCCTTGAACCATGTGTGCTATTTAGAAGGTTTAATAACAGTATAATCTGCTTTTTTAATTTCAGTCATTTTGATACAACCAACTATGGCACAAGAATATTCTATGTCATTTACAATTGAATTGCAGCTACATTTCATTCCTGAAGCGGGGCAGAATAAAGCTAATTAAGTTTCAGCAGAAAGCAATGACCTTTCAGCTTCTTATTAATTTATTAATTTAAAATTTTGATTTATTGAAGAAACGTAAGTCGACACTCAATGCACACAGGGATTTATAAAGCTCTGGTTTTGCTAGAGAAATAATCCAGAACTAAACCAGCATCCATTTACTTCTGCGATGTGATTAGGCATTGCATCATGAATACAAGACTTGGTAGACATAAATTTATTTGAAAGCGAGTGCATGTAAGATACTAGTTGCAATGTCTCCTGGGTAAGATTACATAGCTTCCAATCAAGGAATTTTAGTTAAATTTGTGCTCATACAAACTTCATTTTCATTCAGTATCTGAGGATAAAACTAGATAATTAAGTATCTTGAGTCAACAAACTTTAAAAAGATAGCCACCCTCATAACATGTCCCTGAATTGTGTGTTATGATGATTGTATATCTGGTAAATGTGCCTGTTGTAAAATGAGAAACTGAACGAGTATAACATTCAAATAGCAAAGATAGCACTATAACAGAACATTAGAATGTGGGAGGCATACAAATCAAATAGCATTTGTGGATTTCTATTATCCACACACCTCAGTGTTTTAAAGACCGGCTAGTGTATGCTTTAAATCTTGTTTTTGCATTGAAAACAAAGTTATTTCTATTGGTAATTGCAGACCCAAGTCCCAAAACAATCTTGGAAAAAGTTCCCTTGAATAGTCAATTATCACACGCGCACCCTTTGCAACCAGAGGCTCATCTAGTGTGATTGGATGCTTTCTGTTTCAATATTTATCATCTACCTTGAAAGACAACTGCAATTACATTGTACAGGTTGCCCATCTCCTTCCGAAAGCTATTAATCTCCATTGCACTAGTTGTAGTGTTTGGCATTTTAGGCAGATTTCCTACTACTAGATGACCTGTCATTCCTGAAGAGCAAATAAGACTACTTACTCATCATCACCCCTAGATTATAGTGTTCTCCAGATCCATTTTTGGGTGTGTACATAACTTGGGGTCCGGCCTTAGTAACATTTCCACAAGAACTCTTGAAACTTTTCCTACATTTCAAAACTGGACTGCGTAACTGAGATTTAATCTAAAAGTTTAGCTCAGTGAGCACTTAATTCTGCAAGTGTTTACTGATTGTCTCCTTATGTCAGTTTCCTTAAAGGTTAAGGAAAGCCCCGAACAGTTTATAATAATAATCTTTACTAGTGTCACAAGTAGGCTTACATTAATAATAATCTATATTGTCACAAGTCGGTTTATGTTAACACTGCAATGAAGTGAAAAGCCCCTAGTCGCCACATTCCGGCACCTGTTCGGGTACACTGAGGGAGAATTCAGAATGTCCAAATTACCTAAAAGCACGCTTTTTGGGACTGATGAGAGGAAACCGCAGCACCCGGAGGAAACTAACACAGTCACTGGGAAAACGTGCAGATGCTGTGAAACAACAGCACTAACCACTGTGCTACCTTGCCACACGAGCGTCTAGTACTTTGCATTTCAATGGGCTGTTTCTTCAGATGCATCAGGCTTCCCAACACACATATGGGGAACTCCTCTCATGGGGCTGCCCAGAGGGCCCCCAGGTTCACACTGCTAACCTGTGCCAACCTGTGACTAGGAACTTTTCACTGTAACTTCAGTGAAGACTACTTGTGACAATAAGCGATTATTATTATTAGTGGAACATGCAATGAGTGACATACGGGTGGACAGCACGGTAGCACAGTGGTTAACACCGTGACTTCACAACTCTAGGATACCAGGTTCGATTCCCGGCTTGGGACGCTGTCTGTGCGGAGTCTGCACATTCTCCCCGTGTCTGCGTGGGTTTCCTTCGGGTGCTCCGGTTTCCTCCCACAGTCCAAAGGTTATTAGGCATTAGGTGGATAGGCCATGGTAAATTGCCCTTAGTTTCCAAAAAAGACGTAGGTGGAGTTACAGGGATGGGGTGTGGGCTTGGATGGGGTGTTCTTTCCAAAGGCCGGTACAGACTCGATGGGCCGAACAGCCTCCTTCTTCACTGTAAATTCTATAATTCTATGGACCGTCACTTCAGTATTCCTGTTATTCTCTGTTTGCACTAAATCCTGAAATGCCAGTCAGGTTCAGATGGGTAACAGCAGCGAACACCGACAGTTCATGGTCCCACAATCTCCGGGCTAGTACTATCTTGCACTTAATACAAGAACTTGCAATGAAATGGAAACTTTAATGTCATAAAATATTCCACGATGGCTATACAGCAATCTAGCCAAATTTGACACTTATTCTGTCCACGCTTGGCTAACTGAGAAAAATGGTTGTGTCATTGTAACATAAGCACAGTTTTTCTCAAAGATAAACATCTTTTGTCTGGACCTTTGCTGTTGTTAATAAAAATCATTACTGTGAAATAAATGTAAGAATATTTAAAAATCCGACTGAAGCTTTTGTACGATGCTATATCCATAGCTCCATGGCCTTTCCCTCCAATGAGGAGATAGACACTGATGATATTGAAAGACCAAAGATAAATTAGGTTAAGTAACATTAGCTTTTTATCTGACTTTTTTTTATAATGATTGACATAATTTCATTCCAAAATGACCAAGTTGTGATAATTGTGCAACCTGAGGTACCAATGGAGCGAACCTGTCATGGGAAATATAACATGGGAAATTGGAGCAGAACCTGTTTGCTGCCTGATTCCTGTTCTTGCTGCTGTGACAACATTGCTGGAGGGCGATGATTATATATCAGTTGGTGTTTTTGTATAGTGTAGGAGACTGATTATGTCTCTTAATAAGGTAGTCTGCACCTAACACAAATTAATTGAATAACTGGTGTTTTTGTATAATGGAGTAGACTGATTACATTTCTTAATAAGATATTCTGCATCTAATGCAAATCTACTGAATAATAAATAATCACTTTCAAAGCGTTTAACAGGCAGCACTTTGTTTAGCAAAGTAGCCATCCCTACTTTTTGATGGCGTTTGTCTTTTGACAGAATATCTGGGAAAACGTATCTAGCTTTTGATCTGTAAGAAGATATCTTAAATAAAAAGAAACCAGCTGCCTCTCTGTATAAATGCAAAGTGGCTCACTATAAAGGGTGGCTATTTTTTTCTAGCCACGAAAGGGTTGAGCAGCTGAAATATTCATGTGTATGTCCTACAAAAAAAAAATCCTACAAAGTCACAAGCTGCCTTGAATTTTGTGAACTTCTGGACTAAACTGCAAGGAAGTAGAATTTGTGGAAAATGTCTGTTTGACGACAGAGCATGCAGACTTGGTGTGGAGCAAGAAGGAGCAATGATAATGAAGATGGGGATTTGGTAAATTGGTGCCCGTGATCCCAGGGTCACCAGATTTTACAGAAGCAATTGTTAACTCGAATGGTTTGTGAAGCAAAGGACATTATAATTTTGTGGAAAAATTTGTCCAATTGTAAGTGGTGGAAAAAAAGCACATACTTATACCTACACATATAATAAAACCATTTGAAATAATTAGCTCACAAAAAGGCTAAATTGATATAAATTGTGTTCCATCAGTCTTCTGAATGTATTTTACTTACGACATATATTAAAAATTAATTTGGTGAAGGATGAAAATTAGTTAAAGAGGTAATGAGATGTATTTAACGATAGATTACATCCCTCACTGCCAATGCTAATTAGTTTCTTGTTGTGGAGATGGGATTAGAATGTTTATGTTTTAAATATTCATTTTATAGGAAAATTAATCTCTGTAATTACTATGTAAGGTCACCTCTACAAAGCATGAAGAATATTTTGTGGACATTATACCACAAAATACAATCCGAGTACTTTTTTCTCATTTTTCATTTGCAGTATGTTGGAAGGTAGGAGACAGTGGAGGGGACTACTAGCAATGGGTCTTCACCACCTGGGCAGTAATTTGGTTGAGTGCTTTGCCCACCTGCTGTAAAACCTTCCCAATTTATTTCACGTTGATTTCAGATTATTGTCCGGGCAGTGAAATCACTGATCTATCCTGGAGAGTAGCTAGGCTGAGAGAAGGAATATTGCTTCGTGAAGTCAAAGAAAGCTCGATTGTTTTGCTGACTTTTCTTGCTAATTTACTGCCGAGGCTCTCCGGAATGTGTTGACAGCAGCCTCCTGCCAACACACTGGACTGATGTTTTGTACACGGCTGCTAGTTGCCAACTGACATTTCACCCATATTTCCATTCTGCAAGTGAACCTTGACACTGATGGTTATTCAAATAATTGAGGCAGATCCGCTCCTCAACTGACACCCACATATATGAACTTACAGCAGATTTCAATCACTAGATAGTCATCTGAAATGTGAATCTTAGCTGCTTTTCTCTCCTTAAAGCAGGGGTGCAGAGGCCAGTTGTAGCTTCAGTTGAGATCAGTTAATTATCTTTGCCATAGACCAGAGATCAACTGTAGGATTTTCCTGGTCTGTGTAATTCAGTAGTTCACTGAATAGACTTATTGGGCCAGGATTCAATCTAAAAATAATGTTAATGGTAAGAATGCTGACTATTATTACAAATCTGACTGCAACTACAGGTGAGGGCAGATGCGCAGTTAAATGCAAAAATTTAGAATTTGCTGTGGGAGATGTGCTATTCCTTTATAAACTCCACAAAACAGCATCTCGCCTCCTGACTCCCCATTCATCTATATATTGAACAGCATGAGGTTCCTGTTTTGCATTGTAACGATGGACTAAAATCACTATAGAAAGTTAGGGTTTGCCCTTGTCAGTAATAAGTCTTTTTCAAATAAATTTATAATTATAGGGTACCTAATTTTTTTTATCCAATTAAGAGGCAATTTAGCATGGCCAATTCATCTACCCTACACATCTTTGGATTTGCGAGAGTGAGATCACTACTGCCAAGCAACATGTCTGAAAATAATTTTTTACAAGTGTGACAGCACGGTAGCACAGTGGTTAGCACTGTTGCTTCACTGTTCCAGGGTCCCAGGTTTGATTCCTGGCTTGGGTCACTGTCTGTGCAGAGTCTGCACGTTCTCCCCGTGTCTGCTTGGGTTTCCTCCGGGTGCTCCGGTTTCCTCCCACAAGTCCCGAAAGACGTGCTGTTGGGTAATTTGGACATTCCGAATTCACCCTGTGCAGAAATTTGTCTTGTTCATGAAAGTTAAATGGGCAAGAGCATGTCTAACAAATAGCAGTTGCCATGTGTTCACTGGTTACAGTAACTTTTGGTCTAATATGCTTTTGGAGGCCAGGATAAGGGTCTTTGACCAAGTATTTTCCCCCCAAATTATCGTAGTCTTTTATTCGGACAGCTATTCAAAATGTTCTTTATTAATTATTGACCTTTATTCTTTGATTCCAAATGATATTGGTGTACATGTGATTTCTCCTTGCTAGTGTGTCCAAATTTCATGGCACAGTAATGAGAGTTGCAGCACGGAACGTCAAATAAGCTGACTAAACACCATAAAATGTTATCAAGCTGAATAAATTGAAATGTCAGATGGAATTACCGTAGAACTGGCTTGAGTGACATAGAATTGCAGAAAGTCCCAAAATCCAAATTGCTCAATGAAGTTCTGTTAAAATTTGCATTCTACATTGGTTCTTTTATTTAATTCAAGTGATGAAGAATTTTTTGATCAATGAGTTTTACTGTAAACGAACGTTTCAAACTGGCTATATAGACATGTGTAATAGGCTGATCCTGAATATGAAGAGGTAAACAATTTTCCATGTGATCTCTTGAAATATTCCTTTGAAATATTTTGGTGAAATTATTATTTCCTGTTTGCCAGAACAAATGGTGAATTCAAATAAATTATAAGATTTAATAATCAATTCTGGATTTTTTTTAGAAAGAAAATAAACTTAGGGAACCATCTTTCATTCTTTTGCTGTCAACTATTTAAATTTGATATTTATCTGAGCGAAATGATCTGTGGTTCTCTGAGATGGAATTTCAAAGAACAAGTTAGGGGCTTGTTCAGCACAGTGGGCTAAACAGCTGGCTTGTAATGCAGAACAAGACCAGCAGCGCGGGTTCAATTCCCGTCCCAGCCTCCCCGAACAGGCGCTGGAATGTGGCGACTAGGGGCTTTTCACAGTAACTTCATTGGAGCCTATTTTTGACAATAAGCGATTATTATATTATTATTAAGATGGCGTTTAGGGAAGCTATCACCCGAATATGGGATTATGTTTGCACTGACCTCTAGGTTTACCAGCTCCTATTTAACTCTTGCATCTCATTTCCATTGTTAAAGGCACTTGCTTTGTTCCATTAATGTCTTAAAGTTTTTGTTACTTGGTTGTGACAGTTTGATACATTATTTCATCCTTGTGGTTGTGTTTTATATATATATATATATATTTGTGTATGCATTTTTATATATATTTTTTTCAGATTGTATTTACATGCTTATTTACCTCTTCAATTTTGATGGGGATGCAACCTGTGATGAATATTAAGAATTTCAGATATTTGTATTATATATACTTAAGGGTGAAAAGCGTGGGTTAGTGTGTGTATGACTGCTGCAGTAATGTTTTTTAAAATCCTGGTTTGCGAGTCAGCCAGGCTGTTTGGGAGCCAGAGGTGTGGTTAAAGCATCGTAAACGTTTGGGCTACTGGATCTTTGTTTATTTTAGAGGGTTCCCTGCAAAGCAGTTAAGTAGAGACGCAACTTCACTAAATGGGAAGAAAGTCCCATAGCGAACGTGTTAAGCCACGTGTTACCCGGTGCTCACAGTGCCCAGAAACACAGCGCTGTAAAATGGCACTCGCGTTAGATATGGTCCTCGGTGGGGAATGCGCAGCCATGACCGTATATAGCCCCTTAGGCACCGTCTTAACTTTAAAATTCTTAATCTTATTTTCAAACCCAACCATGGCCTCGCCCCTCCCTATCACTGTAATCTCCTGGAGCCTCACAACCCAATTATACCTGGGCTCCCCTAATTCTAGCTTCTGCAGCCACCCGATGTTCATTATTCCATCGTTGGCAGCCAGACTTTCAGCAGCCTTGGCCCTATGATCTGGAATTCCCTCTCCTAAGCTTTCCACTGCTCCTTCTTTTAAGATGCTCCTTAGAACTTGGGCATCTGCTTTATGTGGCTCAGTGTCGAATTTTGAATATAATGCTCTTATTAACCTTGGGCCATCTTATTACATTAAAGGTGTCCGTCTTTAACAGCAAACGTAAATGAAAGAAAACATCAAACAAATTCTGATGATGTTTTATCTTTTTATTAGTTTATAATATCACAGCATTACTCTTTCCTGCAGCAGCTAGCGGAAACAACTGGGCAGCTTTTGGGATTCTCTGTCATCATAATGAGACTTTCCCCAAGGTCTCCCCACACACTGAGTCATCAGCTCCGAGCCGTGGTTCACGGAAAGTATGTTGCGGAAAATAAAGCACCGCTTGCCCTGTAAAGAAAATGTTGCAAATTAAACACTCCACCAATTCTTCCAGGTCCTTGACACTGCACAGTTTCCACGTTGGCTCCACTCACTGAAATTCACCACAGCACAGTGGCAGCTAAGCCTAATTACAAAAATGTGTTTAATACATTCTTAGGCTTTGAGAAGCCAAATTCTTTGTGTGACTGAAGTAGAGACTGAATATTGTCAAGAATTTTAGCACCTGTATGATTGTCAAAGGAAATTAAATTGAGAAGTCAAAGGCATCCTTATGATGTTACGCTGACTGGTTATTTTTTATTTCTTCCAGGTGTAAAGGCGATTTTTTCTGGTCATTACCATCGGAACGCTGGTGGTATGTTTAACAATCTGGAAATGGTGGTGACTTCAGCTATTGGCTGCCAGCTGGGAGAGGACAAGCACGGAGTGCGGGTAGTGGTAGTGACAGAGGAGAAAATCCATCACAAGTACATCAGTTTGGATGAACTAAGTGACCTTACAGTTAAGGAGGTGATTTCAGCCTTTTTGGAGTAAATGTTCTGAAACCCTGCCTTGCATGAAATGTTGTCAGAAGACGCTTTTTAATCAATGCACATAAGGACCATCACAAGATGTGCGGCACTAATGGGTACATTCACATAGCTGTTGAAGTCCATTGTAAAACCATACAGTGAATTAATCAGGAAGATTTATTCTGCTGCATTAAACTAAGAGCACCAGTATATTTTACCAAATCAAATACAGTTTTTTATATATTTAGGTCGATGTCTTATCTCATGAAGTTGTACACATAATCTTGAGACTTTTATGGCATTATTTTTGCTGCCATCTGTAGCAATGTTTTACCAGCTGTCACTGATTTACTGCAGGATCTGTATTCAAGCTGTACGTTATCTGAACATGTTGAAGTATGTCAAATAATAAAAGAAATGTAAACAAGAACACCAAACATGCTTTCATTAATTAGCCAAAAATCATAATAAGGATTTTGTTTTTGACATCTTCATGGCTGGTCAAATTAACAATTACAGCAACAATTTGCTCTGTGAGACAGTTTGTAGGATTCCACCTATGGTGAATTTTAATTATCACTTCAAAAGCTCGCCGATGGGCAGACCTCAGACGAACACTTTGGTGTGTGTCCGACTAGGGTGTTAATTAGGTGTCACTGTGTTAACAAGACAGCTTGGACCCATCACTACTTTCATTTCAGTCTTGTCATAAATGCAAAGAATAGGCATTCGTGAGAACTCTGCAATCTGCCAGCCATCCTATTTGTTGGAAATTAGTGTGGGTATCCGGGTTTAACACCAGCACAACTTTTGAAATCTAAATGGCTTCAAAATAATCAGAATTTTTGGGTTAAGAGCACTGAACATATCTAAATATTTTTTTTTCGTTCGAGGGACGTGGGTGGGTATCTCTGGCTAGGCCAGCATTTATTACCCTTTTAAGAGTCAACCAAATTGCTGTGGGTTTGGAGTCACATGTAGACTAGACCAAGTAAGGACAGCAGATTGCCTTGCAGTAAAGGGCATTTGTGAACCACATGTTTTTTTTCTGACAATTAATGATAGTTTCATGGTCATCGTGAGACTTTAAATTCCAGATTTTTATTGATTTCAGATTTCACCATCTGCCCTGGTGGGGTTTGAACCCAGGACCCCAGAGCATTGCCTGGGTCTCTGGATTACTAGTCCAGTGACAATAACACCATGTTACTGCCTCCCCATTGTATACAACAGATTGATTTGGTCTTTAGTTCAATTGAATTTTACTGTCAAAAGGAATACGTGTTTAAATTTGACTTAATGGAGAATTATCATGTTACGATCTTGCCGTTGCTTATTCGTTTTTGCTTCCTATCATTTGATGTTCCAGTACACCCTATTCTGATCTAAACAATCAACATAATGTGTGTAAGCTACAGAGGTACCTTGCTTGAGATCATTTATTCTGAAAAATAACGAGGAAATCATTCAAATGGAGAAACATGGTTATTACAATGTTTTAATATAAAAACTGACAGTATAACAGATGTTATTCTATGGTTAATAAAGTTTTAGAGGTAATATTGTAAATGGGGCCACAAAGCTTTAGTTGAAGCTGACATGGTGCAGCAGCCCAAGACTCCGAGGCGGACCTACAATTAAACACACCATGCCCAGGCACAGGGCCTCGACCATTGGGGGGGGTGCCAGCCGGTGTCTGTGGGCACAGATTAGAGGATGATAGCTCTGCATTTTCTGATAGGCTTGTTTAGCCTACCAGCAGGCAATGTAGTGTGAAAACAATCCACAAGGGAGGGATGTGGTGAGCCAGCCACCCAGTCGGGGCTTGGAAACAAGCTATCGTAAAGAGGATCAAAGGCTTTACTGGAGTGGCGGTCGGCATCGCCACCGGGGGTAGCAGCATGGTTGGGTGACCTGTACGACTTCCTGCGGTTAGAGACGATAAATTATGAGTTAAGGGGCTCAGCAGGGGGGTTTGAGAAAAGGCGGGGGATGTTTGTAACCGTGTTTGAGGAGCTGATCGTCATGGGGGGAAGGGGAATGTAGATGGGGAAACATCTGTACAGACTGCATAGTTGATTGTTTGGAAGTATGTTTCCCGGGGTGTTTATTGGCTGCAACCTGCTTTGATATATATTGGTAATAAATACATTTTTTTTTTAAACGAGGAACAGGGCTAAATCCCCAGGGCTGGGCAGGTCAGAGCCCGGCAGCCGAGCTTGCAGCAATGCAGGGTCGTCAAGGTGAGGTGGGTGCGTGATGCCACTGGGGCCAGGTGAATTGGCAACAAAAGCCACAAGGGAGTGAACCAGCCAGCCAATCAGGACCCGGGGTAGATGCTATTGAGCCGTGAGGGGAGCAGGGGCGATTCAACCCCACCCCCAGGGCTGAGGAGGACAAAAAGAAAACGCTCATGCAGAAAATTAATATTAAAATCAAGAAAGATCAGTTAATATGATTCGACACTATAAATCTGGCTGTCGAAAACAGAAAATTGAAGGCAAGGCAAGAGGATGAAGCTTGCGAGACAAGGGAATGACAGTTTGGCATTTTACTACAAAAATTTGAAGTATTGAACAGTGCACAAACTGTGCAATCATCCTCATCCACCAAATGTATGGGTGAATTATCCGATGGCTTAGACTTGCTGATTTCTGGAGAAACTACTTTGCCTGAAGAAGTTGAGAAATTAGCCTTTCTCGTTTCTTTTTCTCCATCCTAGGCACAACAATCCAATGTCCCCATTGCAAAGATCAGCTAATTCCTGCAGCCCCCTCCCCAGCCTGGTCTTTACTCAGTTCTTGCACAATGGCTCAGTGTCAACTCATTTGGTGAACTTACCTACTGTGCAATTAGGGAAGGTCCAAGAAATTGTTTAATGGCATGTAGTGAGACTGAGGGTCAAATGTTGTGACATCACGACCAACTGAGATGCAATCATTAGTTGTCAGTTTATAGCCCACAGCTATGAAGTAATGCGACTGAAAAACCAGGGCCCTTTTCATTGGGTTAAGAAGAGATCTAATGAGGGATCTTGAGAGATTTTGATCAGGCACGCTGTAAAAAAAACTGTTTCCACAGCCGAATTGGTAATTGGGGGGGGGCATTAAATTAAAGGCTATCAACAGAACAGGAGGGGAGCCAGGGATTTTAGTTTACATTGAGGAAATACATTTTTGCACTTATATAATCATCTTTTACCACCTTATGATATCCAAGAGTGCTCAGCAACCAATTCAGTATTTTGAAGTTTTTTCTAATGTGGCCACCAATTGGCTCAAAGCCTCTTTCCATACAGCAATGTCCAGATCATCCGATTCGGTGACATTGGCTATTGGTCAGGATACTGGGGAGAAAATCCTTGCCTTTCTTCCACGTACTGAGAATTCAATAAAAATTCAGAGAAATGTAAAAGTAATAGGGTATGGATAGTAGGGGATTTCAACTTCCCCAACATTAACTGGGGTAGTCATCGTGTAAAAGGTTTAGAGGGAGAGGAATTCTTAAAATGCATGCAGGAGAACCTTTTAAGCCAGTACATGATTTCATGATACTATCTGAAGAACAACAGATAAATTCCCCTGGCCAGTATATATCCCTCAATCTGCACCAATGCAACCAAGTAGCTGACCATTTATCCCATTGCAGTTTATGGGACCTTGATATCCGCAAATTGCACATTACAACAGTACTCAACTGTCTGTAAAGTGTTTTAATACTCTTTGGGATTGTGAAAGGCACTTTATTTTCCATTTAAAATTATAATCTGTTCTATTTCTGTTTTCAATGTACTTCCATCATTAATTCACTTCCAGCCCAGGGTAGCACAGTGAAGGGGCTGGTTTAGCACAGGGCTAAAGAGCTGGCTTTTAAAGCAGACCAAGGTAGGCCAGCAGCACGGTTCAATTCCCGTACCATCCTCCACGAACAGGCGCCGGAATGTGGCGACTAGGGGCTTTTCACAGTAACTTCATTGGAAGCCTACTTATGACAATAAGTCATTTTAATTTCATTTCAAATTTTAGGGCAGCACGGTAGCACAAGTGGATAGCACTGTGGCTTCACAGCGCCAGGGTCCCAGGTTCGATTCCCCGCTGGGTTACTGTCTGCGTGGAGTTTGCACGTTCTCCCTGTGTCTGCGTGGGTTTCCTCCGGGTGCTCCGGTTTCCTCCCACAGTCCAAAGACATGCAGGTTAGGTGGATCGGCCGTGCTAAATTGCCCTTAGTGACCAAAAAGGTTAGGAGGGATTATTGGGTTGCGGGGATAGGGTGGAAGTGAGGGCTTAAGTGGGTCGTTGCAGACTTGATAGGCCGAATGGCCTCCTCCTGCACTGTATGTTCTAATTGTTTCACAGCGCCAGGGTCCCAGGTTCGATTCCTGGTTTGGTCACTGTTTGTGCGGAATCTGCACGTTCTCACGTGTCTGCTTGGGTTTCCTCCGGCTGCTCCAGTTTTCTCCCACAAGTCCCGAAAGACGTGCTGTTAAGTAATTTGAACATTCTGAATTCTCCTTCAGTGTACCCGAACAGGCGCCGGAATGTGGAGACAAGGGGCTTTTCACAGTAACTTCATTGCAGTGTTAATGTAAGCCTACTAGTGACACTCAAGATTATTATTATAAATTGGTTCATGTTGCACCTGTTCTACAGATGTCTAAATATCACAGACAAAGGGTGACATTATCATGTTTATTTCCCACCAGAAGTGAATTGCCCACCATAATGGATTAAGTAGCTTGGTGGGTGCCCAGGGTTTAAGTGCAAAACTGTCATTAATCCCTCTGTACTTTCAAATCAGGCCTAAATCTTGTTTCAAGCCCCTTGAAGAACTGGGTTGTGACTGACTACACCATGGGCTGAGAGAATGGAGGCCAGGAGTTTTCAGGTGACTTGCGGTTCCTCACAGAATCAAAGAGCAAAGAGGACAAAGAACAAAGAAAAGTACAGCACAGGAACAGGCCCTTCGGCCCTCCAAGCCTGCGCCGACCATGCTGCCTAACTAAAATCTTCTACATAAAAAAGAATTGCTGAAGGTTGCTGTTCAAAAAGGGAATATTTACCGTTTATTACTTGTCTTATTGTGGAGCCAAGAGAAGCAGGATTGCTTCTCCATCTCCACATTAAACCTGCAGCTTGCCCACTTGCCTTCCTTCTGAAAGCTGGCGTGTTGAGCTGGACAATTTTTGCTGCCCCCATGCCACTGATGAGCTGCCCCTCTGGCGGCGAATGGCACCCACAACTTGCTGATTCTATCCTAATGATATGAGGGAGTTGGTCAGACTTGACCTCCCCCTAACAAAACCATGCCGACTGTTCATGATTAATCCCTGCCTCTCCAAATGCAGATTCATTCGATCTCCCAGACATTCTTCCAGCAATTTCCCCACCACTGAGGTTAGACTGACTGTCCTGTCGTTTCCTGATTTATCCCTTCCTCCCTTCTTGAATAATGGCATCACATTGGCTGTCCGGCATCTCTGCTGTAGCCAGAGAGGAAGTGGAAATGATTGCTAACGCCCCTGCTATTTCCTCCACCTGAGAGGATGGGATAGATGGAGCTTTCGTTTAATATTGCATCCAGAAGACTCTCAAGTGTTACATTCTCTACTGCATCGGAGGAACCAGCCTGGGTTATGTACTCAAGTCCTTCAGTGGGGCCTGAAATTACAACCTTTTGGCTCCAGTCAGGAGAAGCAAGGCCAAAAGTAGATTTGAACAAGAAATACAGAACAGGGCACGGGACCAGATGGGAAAATAAGACATGAGTGGATAACTTTGTCAAAGTGCTGAGACAGGTTCAGTGAGCTGAATAGACTACTGTTCTCAAGAATGTCTTGGTTCTGTATAAACTGCAGAACGTCCCATTGATCGGCAGGAAAATATTTCTTTGCAGATTTGGCTGCAGCGCGACTAAATACACTGGACGGGATTCTCCAATCCCGCGACAGAGTGTCCACGCCATCATAAACACCGTCGCATTTTACTACGGTGTGAACGGGCCGCTCCCACGTCTAATTCTGGCCCCTGGAGGGGACCAGCACGGTGCTGGAGCGGTTTTCTCCGCTCCAGCTGCAGATACCGACGCGAACTGTGCACGTGGGATCCGCGCATGCACAGTTGCGCCGGCACCGACGAGGACATGCGCAGTGGCCTCCTTCAACGTGCCGGCGCAACATGGCGCAGGACTACAGAGGCCGGCCCACCGATTGGTGGGTCCCGATCGCGTACCGGGCCACTCCAGAGGCCCCTCCCAGGGTCAGGCCGCTCTTTCCCCCCCGACCCTTACACGCGAGGTCCCGCCGGCCCGGTGCAGGTTAGAATAGCGGCAGTGGGACTCGGGCTGGAGAATCGGCGGGCCAGCCACGTAGAATGGCCCGTGACCAATGTTGCACCAACCACGCCGGCACCAATGGCGCCGATTCTCCGCAGTGCGTCGGGGCAGCGTGGCCTGTTCGCGGGGATTCTCTGGCCTGGCGCACGGCTGAGGAAATCCCACCCACTGGTTATACCCAGTGTACACATTATTCACTTTAACCGCATCTTCAGAATAGAAAAGTACATCAGATTTGGAAAAACTGAATACCCAGCATGCAAACAATGAGGATTCTGAAATAAATTTAAAGACAAATCAGAACATATCATCAGTGTTGACAAGTGTCCAAATCTATCACCTGACATCAACAATGAGTGAACAGCAATGGAAAGTCACATTTCTGTTCCCCCTTTAACCGAGCATCCCAAGGCAAAAGTGAAAAAAAAACCCGGGCAGGATTCTCCGTCGGCAAATGCCGGAATTGGGTGGAGAATCGTGCTCCAGCCATAAATCGAGGCTGGTGCTGGGCACCTGAAGGAGGTTCATTTGCGGTTTTAAAAATCGGGAAACAGGCGCAGTGGCTCCTGAGGGATGGAGTGGAGTTAGGACATGTTCCCAGAACATGCAGCTCAATCGTGGGCTGCCGGTCCTGCCGCTGGAATGGCTGGTGGGGGGGGGGGGGAGGGGGGGGTTCTGCTGCTGGAATGGCTGGCGGGGGGGGGGGGTCCTGCTGCTGGAATGGCTGGCGGGGGGGGGGGGAGGGGAGGGGGGGGGTCCTGCTGCTGGAATGGCTGGTGGGGGGGGGGGGAGGGGGGGTCCTGCTGCTGAAATGGCTGGCGGGGGGGTGTCCTGCCGCTGGAATGGCTGGCGGGGGGGGGGGGGGGGAGGGGGGGGGTCCTGCCGCTGGAATGGCTGGCGGGGGGGGGGGTCCTGCCGCTGGAATGGCTGGAGGGGGGGGAGGGGGGGTCCTGCCGCTGGAATGGCTGGCGGGGGGGAGGGGGAGGGGGGGTCCTGCTGCTGGAATGGCTGGCGGGGGGGAGGGGAGGGGGGGGTCCTGCCGCTGGAATGGCTGGCGGGGGGGGTCCTGCCGCTGCAATGGCTGGGGGGGGAGGGGGGGTCCTGCTGCTGGAATGGCTGGCGGGGGGGGGTCCTGCCGCTGGAATGGCTGGCGGGGGGGGGGGAGGGGGGGGGGGAGGGGGGTCCTGCAGCTGGAATGGCTGGCGGGGGGGGGGGGGGGAGGGGGGTCCTGCCGCTGGAATGGCTGGGGGGGGGGTCCTGCTGCTGGAATGGCTGGCGGGGGGGAGGGGAGGGGGGGGTCCTGCCGCTGGAATGGCTGGCGGGGGGGGGGAGGGGGGGTCCTGCCGCTGGAATGGCTGGCGGGGGGGGGGGGTCCTGCCGCTGGAATGGCTGGCGGGGGGGGGGGGAGGGGGGGTCCTGCTGCTGGAATGGCTGGCGGGGGGGGGGGGGTCCTGCCGCTGGAATGGCTGGCGGGGGGGGGGGAGGGGGGGTCCTGCTGCTGGAATGGCTGGCGGGGGGGAGGGGAGGGGGGGGTCCTGCCGCTGGAATGGCTGGCGGGGGGGGGGGAGGGGGGGGGTCCTGCCGCTGGAATGGCTGGCGGGGGGGGTCCTGCTGCTGGAATGGCTGGCGGGGGGGGGGGGTCCTGCCGCTGGAATGGCTGGCGGGGGGGGGGGGGAGGGGGGGTCCTGCTGCTGGAATGGCTGGCGGGGGGGGGGTCCTGCCGCTGGAATGGCTGGCGGGGGGGGGGGAGGGGGGGGTCCTGCCGCTGGAATGGCTGGCGGGGGGGGGAGGGGGGGTCCTGCCGCTGGAATGGCTGGCGGGGGGGGTCCTGCCGCTGGAATGGCTGGCGGGGGGGGGGGGGGGGAGGGGGGTCCTGCCGCTGGAATGGCTGGCGGGGGGGGGGGGGGAGGGGGGGTCCTGCCGCTGGAATGGCTGGCGGGGGGGGGGGGGAGGGGGGGTCCTGCTGCTGGAATGGCTGGCGGGGGGGGGGCCCTGCCGCTGGAATGGCTGGCAGGGGGGGGGGGGGGGTCCTGCCGCTGGAATGGCTGGCGGGGGGGTCCTGCCGCTGGAATGGCTGGCGGGGGGGGGGGGGGGGAGGGGGGGGTCCTGCCGCTGGAATGGCTGGCGGGGGGGGGGGGGGAGGGGGGGTCCTGCCGCTGGAATGGCTGGCGGGGGGGGTCCTGCCGCTGGAATGGCTGGCGGGGGGGGGGGGGAGGGGGGGTCCTGCTGCTGGAATGGCTGGCGGGGGGGGGTCCTGCCGCTGGAATGGCTGGCAGGGGGGGGGGGGGGGGTCCTGCCGCTGGAATGGCTGGCGGGGGGGGGAGGTGCGGAGTAGCAAGGGGGGGTGATCAGGGGATAGGCTGTGGTGTTGGGTGACCCCTGGGACTGGGGTGTCCAGGCACGGCTGCCATTGCCACATCAAACCCCCCGACCCACAACTGGCCACCACCCACCAGCGGGGCATCATGTGGCCCACCCAAGGGAAACACGCACAGTAGCCCTTACAGGAGGGCACCAACATTGGTACCCCTGCTAGCAGTGCGGTGTGGAGGGCAGAGTGCTGGGGGAATGCCCGGGTGTGTGGATGGTGGAGGAGGGGGACATGCAGGGACAGGCCTGGTTGACCGTTAGCCTATTAGACCTGATTGAGCACGGGGTATGCACCATACTAACATGTCTGCCTTTCACGCCCTTCAAGCAATGAATTCCGGAATCCAACCAGGAATGGTTGACATCAGCGTAGCCGCTGCGGCCCTGGGAGGTACACTGAGGCTGTCCAAGCAGGAGCTGCGTGTTGTCAGAGTTTTGTATCTCCTGCTCGATGGAAGACGTTGGAAGAGTGAATAAGCCATCTGGAAGGGGTCTTTGATTATGCTGCCTGCTTTCCCAAGGCAGCGAGAGGTATAAACAGAGTCAATGGATGGGAGGTGGGTTCATGTGATGGGCTGGACTGTGTTCTCTGAAGTTTCTTGCTGTCCTGGGCCGAGCAGTTGCCATACCAGGCTGTGATGCAGCCCGATAGGATGCTTTCTGTGGTGCATCTGTAAAAGTTGGTAAGAGTTAATATGGACATTCCAAATTTCCTTAATTTCCTGAGGAGGTATAGGCGCTGTTGTGTTTTCGTGACCGTAGCGTCGACGTGGGTGGACCAGGACATATTTTTGGTGATGTGCACACCAGGAACTTGAAGCTGTCAACAATCTCCACCTCGACACCGTTGATGCTGACAGGGGTGTGTACAATAGTTTTCTTCCTGAAGTCAATGACCAGCTCTTTAATTTTGCTGACATTGAGGGAGAGATTATTGTCATTACACCACTCCACTAGGTTCTCTATCTCCCTCCTGTATTCTGACTCATCGCTGTTCGTGATCTGACCCACTATGGTTGTGTCGTCAGCAAACTTGTAGATGGAGTTGGATCCTTCAGCAGTGGATCCTGCCCCAGAGGAACAGGTGCCAGCCAGTGAGGGTGGTGAGCTGGCCACCCAACAGACCGAGGAGGAGGTGGGAAGGAGGCGCTGTTTTCGGCCTTGTATATACCACGCTGTCAGGGAGGCCCTATATGCCCACTCAGCACAATATATCAGGTTCAATGGGGACCGCGTCCACCAGAATGCCCGGGCAGCAGAGTTCACCACCATCGCCGGGATGCCCTCAGTTCAGGGGTGATCGACAGGACATATGACATCTACAAGCACTGTTCCATGAAGGGGGGTCGTCTTCACAAACCGAAAGGGGTTCCACTCCATAAACGTGCAGCTGGTGTGTGACCACGAGATGCATGTCTGAGTCCGGTACCAGTGAAGTGTGCATGTCCCCTTTATCCTGGCGCACTCGATGGTTCCCGACACCTTCAAGGCGTTCCCAAGGATTGGAGCCAATGGCCTATTCGGAGGCATCAATGTGGAGACCCACTACAACGACAGCCATGCTGCGACCAGGGCCATGATCGAGCGGTGCATTGCCGATGCAGCTCAGGTTCCTGGACCACTCTGGAGGGACCCTCCAGTAAAACACTATGACGGTCTCCCACATCATGGTGGCCTACTGCGGCCTCCACAACATTGTGCAGCAGAGGAACGACATGCTGGGGGAGGGGGATGAATGGCAAGCCTCGTCCAAACAGGAGGATGTGGTAGAGGGGCTGAATGGACACGGCATGGGGCCCAAGCAGGCATATGAGGCCCCACAGCATGTGTGCCGTGGCTGGCGCGCACAGGACTCTGTAATCGCCTCCATGTTCACCGACTAGGGGTCCTGGCCAACGGCATCAAGAACACACCCCCCCCCCCCCCCCCCCCCACCACCACCCACCTCCCTGGGGTCGGGTCACCCCTTGGGGGTTCCTACCTCCACTGCACGTGTGTGGTGCGCACCAGATAGCGCCCCAGGAGACTCTTCACTAAAGTGCCAATTGAGGCCTCTGGGATGATGGAGTGTGTTGGAGACAACTGTGATAGAAAGTCAGTGTCGACTTCCGGTTGCGGCTATGACTAGCTAAGTCGCACACTTGGAAGCTCCTGCGACAAAGGTGTTTTCGGGCCAACTGGAGGGCCCCAAAGGTGCAGTAAAGACGAATCCCGGTGGGGGAAGGTCCCCTGAGGAGAACTTGACCGATTTTATGGTCGGTACCCGGAGTGGAGCGGCAAGAAAAACGGCAGCAGCTCCCCAAAAAAAGCGGGGGAAGAAAATCAAAATGGCGGCCGGCGGCGCATCGGAGGAATGGAAGAAATGGGCGGAGGAGCAGCAGGCCGCTCTCCTCCGTTTTTTCACGGAGCTGAAAGTGGAGCTCTTAGAGTCCATGAACGCGACGGCCACCAGGTTGGTGGGAGCCCAGGCGACCCAAGAGGCGTCGATTAAAGAGCTGCAGCAGGAGATGACCGCGAGGGAGGAGGAGGTCACAGTCATCGGGGCAAAGGTGGAGGTGCACGAGGCACTCCACATGAAGTGGCAGAGCCGCTTCGAGGAGCTGGACACTCGGATGAGGAGGAACAATTTGAGGATCCTGGGCCTGGAAGAAGGCCTGGAGGGGTCGGATCTCCCGGGATATGTGGCGGAGATGTTGAGCTCCCTGATGGGGGAAGGGGCCGGTCCGGCGCCCCTGGAACTGGAAGAGGCATACCGGGTCATGGCCAGGAGGCCTAGGGCAAACGAGCCCCCGAGGGCGGTGCTGGTGCGGTTCCAGCGGCTAAGTGATCGAGAGAAAGTCCTGAGGTGGGCAAAAAGGGAGAAAAGCAGCAAGTGGCAGAACTCGACGGTAAGGGTGTACCAGGACTGGAGTGCGGAGGTGGCAAAGCGGCGGGCCCGGTACAACCGGACAAAGGCGGTGCTACACGCGAAAAAGATCAAATTTGGAATGCTGCAGCCGGCGCGCTTGTGGGTCACCTACAAGGACCAACATCATTATTTCGAGTCCCCAGAGGAGGCCTGGACCTTTGTACAAGAGGAAAAGTTGGACACGAACTAAAACCTGGGAGCACCGGCGGTCGTAGCCGCCTGGGGACTCTTGATTGAGCAAGTGGCCCTTTTCTTTTTCAGGCCAGGTCGGAACTGGGTAACAGTTTCGTGGATTGTTTGGGGTGTTTTTTTTTTTCTCGAACGGTTGACTTTTCTGAATATCTTGAAGGTTTCGAGTTGTTGGGTGTTTCTGTATATTTGAACTGTTGAAATCTCTATTGTGGGTCGTTGGCTTCTTATGGGGTGTTTTTTCCCGTTTCCAATTTCCCTTAGTTATTTACCCCTTTTACCCTTTTCCTTTGGGTGCTTGTTTTTTTGTTCTTTCTTTCTTTTCGGGTTATGGTTATCTGCGGTTATTTATACTGTTTGATGGAGGGTGATGGTTGAGCACACTGTTAGTTGATAGCTAGTTAATTATTTTGTTATTTAAGTATGTAGTTAAGTATTTATGTATTTATTTACCATTTAAGGGGATCTTTCACGGGCGCAGATGGGGTGAACCGGGAGGAGTCGGAATGTGGCAGGAGCAGCCGGGTCAGCGGAGACCAGCTGACTCTCGGGAGTACGATGTTGGGTACATCGCGGCTAGGAGGGGTCCTAGCCAGGGGGGGGGGGGGGAGGGGGGGGGGGGAAGGGGAGGGGGAAGGGGGGGGGGCTGGGGGGGGGACACCGGGTTGCTGCTGGAAAGACCAGGGACGAGAAGGGGAGAGCGGGGGGGGGGGGGGGGGGGCCATCGCTATGGGAAGCGGGTCAGAAAAGGTGGGATGACCCGGGGCGAGCAAGGGACAAGACATGGCTAATCGACAGGGAGTAGGGACGGGTCGCTCTGCGACCCGATTGATCACGTGGAACGTAAGGGGGCTGAATGGGCCGGTCAAAAGATCAAGGGTCTTCTCACACCTAAAGGGACTGAAGGCTGATGTAGCAATGCTGCAGGAGACTCATTTGAGGGTAGCAGATCAGGTCCGCCTGAGAAGGGGGTGGGTGGGACAGGTGTTCCACTCAGGCTTGGATATCAAGAACCGGGGGGTGGCGATTTTGGTGGGAAAGAGGGTGTCGTTTGTGGCGGCAGAGGTGGTGGCAGATAAGGAGGGCAGGTACGTGATGGTGAGGGGTAGGTTGCAGGGAGAGAATGTGGTACTGGTAAATGTGTATGCCCCGAACTGGGACGACGCGGGTTTTATGAGGCGCCTGCTGGGCCTCATCCCGGGACTGGAGGCAGGGGGCCTGATCATGGGAGGGGACTTTAATACGGTGTTAGACCCTGGGCTGGATAGATCGAGTTCCAGGACGAATAGGAGGCCGGCAGCGGCAGAGGTGTTAAGGGGGTTCATGG
Organism: Scyliorhinus canicula; assembly: GCF_902713615.1. Lineage (NCBI taxonomy): Eukaryota > Metazoa > Chordata > Chondrichthyes > Carcharhiniformes > Scyliorhinidae > Scyliorhinus > Scyliorhinus canicula. The sequence goes on along the minus strand of NC_052160.1, from coordinate 5,884,312 downwards.
AGCAGATGGGAGGGGTAGACCCATGGAGATTTGGTAGGCCTAGGGCGAGGGAGTATTCTTTTTTCTCCCACGTCCACGGAGTGTACTCTAGGATCGATTTTTTCGTATTGAACAGGGGGCTGATACCGAGAGTGCAGGACACGGAGTACTCGGCCATTGCGATATCGGACCATGCACCACATTGGGTGGACGTGGACATGGGGGAGGCGCGGGATCAACGCCCGTTGTGGCGCCTGGATGTAGGGCTGTTGGCGGACGAAGAGGTGTGCAGAAGGGTGAGAACGGACATTGAGAACTATCTGGGTACGAATGACACAGGTGAGGTGCAGGTGGGGACGGTCTGGGAGGCCTTGAAAGCAGTGATTAGAGGAGAGCTGATCTCCATAAGGGCACACAGAGAGAGGAAGGAGAGGCAGGAAAGGGAGAGGCTGGTGGGGGAGCTCCTAGAAGTAGATAGGAAATATGCGGCGGCACCAGAGGAGGGGCTATTAAGGGAGCGGCGTAGCTTGCAGGCCAGGTTCGACCTACTGACCACTAGGAAGGCGGAAATGCAGTGGAGAAGGGCGCAGGGTGCGGCGTATGAGTACGGGGAAAAGGCGAGCAGGATGCTGGCACACCAGCTTCGTAAGCGAGATGCAGCCAGAGAGATTGGGGGAGTGAGAGAGAGGGGTGGGGACGTAGTGCAGAAGGGGCAAGAGGTGAATAGGGTCTTTAGGGACTTCTATAGGGAATTGTATAGGTCTGAACCGCCGAAGAGGAGAGGGGGAATGAAGAACTTTCTCGACAAATTGGGGTTCCCAAAGGTACAGGAGGAGCTGGTAGAAGGGTTGGGGGCGCCGATAGAGCTGCAGGAGCTAATTAAAGGGATAGGCCAGATGCAGGCGGGGAAGGCGCCGGGGCCGGATGGGTTCCCGGTGGAGTTTTACAGGAAATTTGTGGACTTGGTGGGTCCAGTGCTGGTGAGAGCCTTTAATGAGGCGCGCGAGGGGGGGGTTCTGCCCCCAACAATGTCGCAGGCCCTGATCTCCTTGATTTTGAAGCGGGACAAGGACCCGGTCCAGTGCGGGTCCTACAGGCCCATCTCCCTCCTAAATGTTGACGCCAAGCTGTTAGCAAAGGTCCTGGCAACCAGGATAGAGGACTGTGTGCCAGGGGTAGTCCATGAAGACCAGACGGGGTTTGTGAAGGGACGCCAACTTAACACAAATGTCCGGAGATTGTTAAATATGATTATGATGCCAGCAGTGGAGGGGGAGGCGGAGATAGTGGTAGCGTTGGACGCGGAGAAGGCATTTGACAGGGTGGAGTGGGAATACTTGTGGGAGACGTTGGAAAGGTTTGGGTTTGGGGAGGGATTTATCAAGTGGGTAAAGTTGCTCTATTCAGCTCCGATGGCGAGTGTGGTAACAAACGGGAGGAGGTCAGAATATTTTGGGCTCCATCGAGGTACTAGGCAGGGATGTCCCCTATCCCCCTTACTCTTTGCATTAGCGATTGAGCCGTTGGCGATGGCACTGAGGGGTTCAGGGGGGTGGAGAGGACTGACAAGGGGAGGGGAGGAACATCGGGTCTCGCTCTATGCGGATGATTTGTTGTTGTATGTGGCAGACCCGGAGGGGGGAATGCCGGAGGTAATGGGGATACTAGCGGAGTTCGGGGACTTTTCGGGGTATAAATTAAATCTGGGGAAAAGTGAGGTCTTTGTAATACACCCGGGAGACCAAGGGGAGGGAATTGGGAGGCTCCCCTTCAAAAGAGCAGTTAAAAGTTTTAGGTACTTGGGGGTGCAGGTGGCAAAGAACTGGGGGACCCTCCACAAGTTGAACTTTTCCAGACTGGTGGAACAGATGGAGGAGGAGTTTAAGAGGTGGGACATGGTGCCGCTGTCGCTGGCAGGGAGGGTGCAGTCAGTTAAAATGACGGTCCTCCCGAGGTTCTTGTTTTTGTTCCAGTGTCTGCCCATCTTCCTCCCCAGGGCCTTTTTCAAGAAGGTAACGAGTAGTATCATGGGGTATGTGTGGGCACATGGCACCCCGAGAGTTAGAAGGGTCTTTTTGGAGCGGAGTAGGGATAGTGGAGGGCTGGCGTTACCCAACCTTTCAGGATATTACTGGGCGGCAAATACATCGATGGTACGAAAGTGGATGATGGAAGGAGAGGGGGCAGCCTGGAAGCGCATGGAGAGGGCGTCCTGCGGCAACATAAGCTTAGGGGCACTGGTAACGGCACCATGGCCGCTCCCTCCCACGAGGTATACCACGAGCCCGGTGGTGGCGGCCACCCTCAAGATCTGGGGGCAGTGGAGGCGACATAGGGGGGAAGTGGGAGGTCTGATAGGGACACCACTAAGAGGGAACCACAGATTTGCGCCGGGAAATACAGGAGGGGGATTCCAGAGCTGGCAGAGGGCGGGTATTAGACAACTGAGGGACTTGTTTATAGAGGGGAGGTTTGCGAGCTTGGGAGAGCTGGAGGAGAAATTTGGGCTCCCCCCGGGGAACACGTTCAGGTACCTCCAAGTGAAGGCATTTGCCAGACGACAGGTAGAGGGGTTCCCCGCGCTTCCCGACAGGGGGGTGAGTGATAGGGTGCTATCAGGGGTCTGGGTCGGGGAGGGGAAGATCTCGGACATCTATAAGATTATGCAGGAGGTGGAGGAGGTACCAGTAGTGGAGCTGAAAGATAAGTGGGAGTTAGAGCTGGGGGAACAGATAGAGGACGGGACATGGGCAGACGCCCTGGAGAGGGTCAACTCGTCGTCGTCATGTGCGAGACTAAGTCTCATTCAATTTAAGGTACTGCATAGAGCCCACATGACGGGGACAAGGATGAGTCGGTTTTTTCGGGGGTGAAGACAGGTGTATTAGATGTTCGGGAAGCCCTGCGAATCATGCACATATGTTTTGGGCATGTCCGGCACTGGAGGAGTTCTGGAAGGGGGTGGCAGGGACGGTGTCGAGAGTGGTGGGGTCCAGGGTCAAGCCAGGATGGGGACTTGCGATCTTCGGGGTTGGGGTGGAGCCGGGGGTACAGGAGGCGAGGGAGGCTGGAATATTAGCCTTTGCGTCCTTGGTGGCTCGGAGGAGGATCTTGATTCAGTGGAGGGACGAAAGGCTTCCAAGTGTTAACACCTGGTTAAACGACATGGCAAACTTCATCCAATTGGAAAGGATCAAATTCGCCCTGAGAGGGTCGGTGCAGGGGTTTTTCAGGCGATGGCAACCCTTCCTGGACCTCTTAGATCAGAGATAGAAACTGAGGCCGTGACAGCAGCAACCCGGGAGGGGAGGGGAGGGCGGGAGGGAGGGGGGGGGGGGGGGGGGGGGAGGGGAAACAACAACGAAGGAAGTACGGTAGCGGTGGTGGCACGGGCAAGGCCTGCCCGAGGACGCTGCTAGAAATGATAAGTTGGTCTGACTGTCGGTTCGCCGGCGGGGGGGGGGGGGGGGGGGGGGGGGGCGCGCGATTAGGGGGTGGGGGGACTTTTTTTGTTAAGTAGGGGGGTTCGACTTTGTTTTGTTATAATTTAAATGTAAATGTAGGGGGGATTAAAATGTTTGTATTTTTAAAAATTTCTTCAATAAAAATTATTTTAAAAAAAAGAAAGTCAGTGAAATCCCCAGACTGGTGCTCCAGAGTATCGCTGGCTGGGGGCTTGTGTCGCTGGACAGTGCCGCATCTTCGTTGGGCGTGTCCTGGGGTTGAGGCAGGGAGCAGGTAACACCTCGCCGTCAGGTGACCCTGCAAGACTCAAGACATGATGCATGGTTAGATCAAGGGTTGGGATGTGTAGATGTGCGGCGCCTTCTCCTGGAGGGGGGGGGGGGGGAGCAATGTTAGGCAGTCGGAGACAGGCAGCACAGGGAGTGGGCAGCTGGTGGTTTTTGTGCACAGGGCACCCAGCTATGCGAACGGTATGGAAGCTGGCATGTGGAGTGGATTTGTTCATTGTCACGTGTACCGAGGTATTTTTCTGCGAGCGGCCCAACAGATCATTAACTACATGGGAAGAAAAGGGAATAAAAGAAAATACATAATAGGGCAACACAAGGAATACAATGTAACCACATAAGCACTGGCATCGGATGAAGCATACAGGGTATAGTGTTAATGTGGTGCAGGATGGGGTACGAGCAGATTGCCGGCGGGAGGGGTTGGACACCCTCTGAGCGGAGGGGGTTTTACGGGTGTGTGGGACAGTTGTTGGTGACAGGGGCACGGTATTGGCTACCCACCCTGAGGAGGCAAAGGCCACCCATGCAGCTTTCCGGCACTGTTGGCCGGTCCTGGCAGTGGGGCCCATGGTGCTCAACACTTCTGCCACCTGTGCCCAGGCCTGGTAAACAGCGATGGGTGGCAGCCTCCTCCCCACCCCGGGGAACAGGATGCCCTGCCTCCCCTCCATAGCGTCCAGGGGGGTCTCGAGCTCTGCATGTGCGAACCGGGGGGGGCCATTCATTGGGCTGCCATCTTGTTGTCTGGACTGAGTGCTGATACGTGGCTACAGCTTGCCAGCCCCTCGGGTGCCAATCCCGACCACAGCGAATCAGACACCGTTTTCCAATGGAATTGCTCTTGTTCCACATGGCGAGCCCATTAACGGATCCTGGATGGTTCCGGGACTGATTCACTCCGACATCAGACAGAGAATCTGGTTCGCTGTATTTCTGCTTCACTTTTAATGTCTGTGACATGATTTGATGAATTAGATTACAACTGTATAATCTTTCCCAAATACCCACAAACATACTGCTCCATACTTCAAAATTCGCATAAAGCACTGAAACCAATGAAATGTGATATCAATGTGCGCAATAAACAGTGTTATTAATTCAAAATAAATTAAAATAACTTTAGACTGGAATTTGAGGTATTCATGTAGAAACAGAGCAACAATCCATCAATTTACCCAAATAAGATGAGCAAAATATGTAATGTTTTTTCCTGACAAATTCAGTTTTGCTCTATTTAATCTTTACTTTTTAAATTCTCAAGCTATAGCTGTCGCTGGTAAGGCCTGCATTTATTGCACACTTTTAGATTTGCTGGCAAAGATAAATGGTAAAACTTTCCAAAGTAAATTACAATGTATGTGAAAGTCCTTCCTGTTTATTTCCTTCGTTGCCATTTCTTTAGATCTGCCTCAGGGTTGAGGCAGCCTCCGTGTCAGGACATTGTATTCCATGTTGTGTGGTTGGGAGAGGAGAAACCAGACTTCTCGGCACCGAGTGGACCTTAGGATACAGTTCTAGGCAATGAACCTGTTTGATTGGTTAACTGGCAAAATACGAGTTGGCCAGGGACAGTGTGCTGCCTGAAAACGGTCAGCGATTGGTTCCTGTGTGATTCTTTCTGAGAGAACTGGGCAGAGGTTTTTAAACGTTGGAAGTGAAAGGAACAGTGTTTCTCTCTCTCCCTATGTCCCACTTGCTGAAGTGAAGGAACTGCTCTATCGATCTTCCGGGCATGTCCTTTACTGTGAACCTGAAATTATGCTGAGTCTGTAGAGAAGGTAGACAACCTCGCCAGAGAAAAACCATCTCAAACCTTGAAGGAAAGAAGGAAGAAGTACCAAAGCAAAAGCCTGAACTCGAGAAGGACATTAACTGGAAGTCATCCCAGTGCATCAAAGATCTTTATCCTTTTATTTTTATGTAATATTTTCTTTCCCTTTCCACCTCTCCTCCTCCTCTGTGTTGCTTGTCTGTGTGTGTGTATGTGTGTAGAAAGTGGGGCGAGTTTCAAAGTGGGACTTGGGAAAGGGGTAGGAGATAGTCAGTTACATTTTTGCTCCATTTAATTATAATAGTGCATTCAATAAAAGAATATTTGTATTTGAAGTTACAAACCCAGTGACTGTAGTTTATTGGGCTCAACGGAGGACCTTGGGTATTTTAAATAAAATCTAATTTCACCTGTGTTGTGACTCCAGGTCAAGTGGGGCTGGGATTGACTGTGCACTAGTCCAGGGGGTTGTGGCACTTGAATTATTTGAAATGTATGTTTTAAATATATTTAATGTTCCTTCCTCTTAGACCTTTTGTGTGAGTTAACATTCTATCTGATTCAATTGTCAACCTAATCATCTTTAAATCTTTGATACACATTTGTGGCTTATGTTATTTCTCAACCTACTGTGTATGATAGATAGATAGAGATAGAGAAATACAGCACAGAGCAGGCCCTTCGGCCCACGATGTTGTGCCGAACTTTTGTCCTAGGTTAATCATAGAATTTTGGACACGAAGGGCAATTTATCAAGGCCAATCCACCCAACCTATGAACTGGGCAAACTGTATAGTCACTGCGTGCTCACATAAACTAGCAGTCAAGAAGCCAGGAAAGAAAGCAACCTGCATTTATATAGTGCCTTTCAAACCTCTGGACATTCCAAACCACTTTACATCCAATGATGTACTTTTTCAAGTTTGGGAAATGTAGCAGCAAATTTACAAACAGGAAACTTGCACAAGCAGCAATTAAATAAATGATTGAGGAGCGAGTTGAGGGATAAACTTTGACCAAGATATGGTAAACCATTGTTGCACCTATATTAGGTGATGTATGGTAGGACCTGTACTACAGGTACGTCGGTAGTCCCTGCCTGCTGGCTCCGGAGTATAAATATGTGTGCCCTCCATGCTGCAGCCATTTCGCCAGCTGCTGTGGGAGGCCACACATCTTAGAGCAATAAAGCCTCAGTTGTACCCAACTCAAGTCTTTGTGCAATTGATCGTGCATCACAAGATGTCAGGAAGAAATCCACTGTTGTTCTCCATTTACTGCCACGGAATGTTATACACCCATCTCGGCAGGTGGCACCATTTTAATATCCCATCCAAATAACAGTGCAACTCTCCCTCAGTACCACCCTGAAGTGCCAGCATAGGTCCTGTGCTCACGGCACGACTGGGACTTGGATCTACAATCCTCTGAGATTGCCACAGCTGAACTGATTGATGTTTGTTAATGTACCCTGTGTTTCATAGAGAGACTATGAGAAGCCAATGATACAGTTACCATGCATGGTGAGTAATGTCAGTTTCCACACAGTATTGATAATGAAATGTATCAGTGCTGATCCATTTGAAAGAATCCACTGTTATATATTTAGATGGTAAGATATGTCAGGGAATATTGTTTATATTTCTTCATACGTATTCATTTCAGTGGAAGCACCTTTTTAATGATGTGATCATTGTTCATTCCTGTCCCTCTCAGGCAATGAAAATCGCGATTACAATTGTGAAATCTCACTTCTTAAAGTTTTAATTGCTGTTGGAGATTTTTAAAAATTTAAATTATATTTTTCTCGCTTAATTCAATTTTTATTTCTCCCCCTGATTTGCCATTGAATTCACTCAGGCTAATTTATACTTCTTACTCAGCCTTTGCACCATTGATTTCACAATCCTTCAATCTGATTGGCTGGCTACCTTGTTCACTTAAGTCCCAAATAGCCACTTTCTCTTGCGGCACTATCATCAGGAATGTGAAGCAAAAAAATAGTAAATCCAAGCACTGAATCTTGACACCATTAAATGCAGGCCGACAGCAAATTATGCAGCAATCTCTTTGCTCACATGATTATTTTTGCTGGTAGTTTTGCACCATCTCAGATAGATTTTCTTGTTCGAGATTGTATGGCGTACGTGAAATATGCTCTAACCAATGAGCAAAAACAGTGATTGACACACAGGATGACCAGTAAGCACACAGAACAGAGCAGCCAATCACCAGACAGGACACTACCACTATAAAGCCAGAGGGCACTAGGTTTCCCGCTCTCTCTGGACCCAGCCACTGAGACAGTCAGAGTCCACGAGCTAGCCAGTGCAAACACCATGCGGTAGCTAGTAAGTCTGGCCAGGCTACTACAAGGTCACCAGTCAGATCAGTATAGTGTCGACCCATAGCTGAATATGTTTATCAGTTCTATAGTTGAATAAAACAGTGTTGGATCCTCTCCAGTGTTAGACGTCTGTTTCTAACTTCCCTGCATCGAGTGCAGTCCACATCGAACCAACCTGCCTAACACATCAACAAGTAGGCTTCAAATGAAGTTACTGTGAAAAGCCCCTAGTCGCCACATTCTGGCGCCTGTTCGCGGAGGCTGGTACGGAAATTGAACCGTGCTGCTGGCCTGCCTTGGTCTGCTTTCAAAGCCAGCGATTTAGCCCTGTGCTAAACAAGCTTCTTAACCTCGATCAAAACTCTTTGTCTTTACGTCCATATCACCATTCTCAAATTTGGAAACCTCCCAGATATCTTTCAAAATTCTCCAGCGCCAATTTAATGCCGTTCATTGAGTACATATTTGGCTATGTTTTTTCCTATATGCAGCAATTTTTATTTTCTGATATGAAATTTCATTTGTCATTTTGTGCTCCTTTTGTAAAACGTGAACCTGATAGAAGGGCTTCTGTGGGGAGCGGAGGAGGCGAGTAGCCATCTTTGCTCACAGGCAAAGGGCCCGGGGTCACTGGGCTTGCCAATCCGGTGCCCGGTGGGGAATGGGGCACCCTCAGCATGGGTGGGCCGCCATGGGAGGGAGGCGATGGAGGGGCAACCATGCCAACCCCTGGATCATGTGTACCCATTCCAGGGGCAACCTTAGCCCCTGCCCATCTGCCCCACCGACCACCCATAGCCCTCACTAACCGCCGAGGCCTCTTGCCGTACGGCTGAAGGCTGTTGATAATAGGGAATTAGCAATCATAGTTAAGTGAGCACTTCACACAACCCAAGTGGATTCCCGTGAGTGGTTCATGTAGCATGTGGGAGTCATTGCCTAGCATCCCAATCAGACCCTGATGCCTGAACACTGCAGGAGGCAACACCACACACGCAGCATCCAACACCCCAACACCCAGGGGATGGGACACAGCTCAGGGGACATGGTCACGGCCGGAGGGTGGGTGATTGCTACTGGAAGAGGGGGGATGCCTGCAGCGACGAACATGGGTTTGAAGTTCGGGACGCGCTGCGTAAGAAAGTGACAGAGGCATCATACTGCTTGTGGTCAAGGGTTTTTAATGTGTCACAGGTATCCAACAATACCCCACTCTCCCCACCACCCTCTACCCCTCAGTGATCCTCAACGTGCTTAACCTTCCTAACTGTACCGCTACGTCTAGATGTGTCCCCAGGATGCACATCTGAGGTGGAGGCAGACAGCTGCTATCTCATCCCCTGGCCTTCAATGCCCCTGGCGGGCATCCTCTGGGAGCTCTGGGGCCGGAGGGCCCTGGCACGCTGGTCAGCAGCACAGGCACAGCCATGCCGCCTGGCCCCGTGTGCTGACTTTGAGATGCAGCCCCATCAGGGCGGTGGAACTCGGCGAGCTGGTGGCTACCATCCCCACTCCATGGGATGGGTGGGGGTTGACACCCAGTGTCCCCTCGTTCTGGGGTGCTCATGGGGCTCTGGGGTTCACCTCGGGATGGAGGGGCAGCTGGTTCGAGTCCCGGCTGCCCCGGCATCTGGCTCTGCCGGCCCTGGTGACTCCCAGATGTCTGCACCAAGATATTGCCCTCGGCGATGCTCCTCAGTGATTGGGCCATTCTCTGCAGAGCCTCGGCGATGCTCCTCAGTGATTGGGCCATTCTCTGCAGAGCCTCGGCAATGCTCCTCAGTGATTGGGCCATTCTCTGCAGAGCCTCGGCGATGCTCCTCAGTGATTGGGCCATTCTCTGCAGAGCCTCGGCAATGCTCCTCAGTGATTGGGCCATTCTCTGCAGAGCCTCGGCGATGCTCCTCAGTGATTGGGCCATTCTCTGCAGAGCCTCGGCAATGCTCCTCAGTGATTGGGCCATTCTCTGCAGAGCCTCGGCGATGCTCCTCAGTGATTGGGCCATTCTCTGCAGAGCCTCGGCGATGCTCCTCAGTGATTGGGCCATTCTCTGCAGAGCCTCGGCAATGCTCCTCAGTGATTGGGCCATTCTCTGCAGAGCCTCGGCAATGCTCCTCAGTGATTGGGCCATTCTCTGCAGAGCCTCGGCAATGCTCCTCAGTGATTGGGCCATTCTCTGCAGAGCCTCGGCAATGCTCCTCAGTGATTGGGCCATTCTCTGCAGAGCCTCGGCAATGCTCCTCAGTGATTGGGCCATTCTCTGCAGAGCCTCGGCAATGCTCCTCAGTGATTGGGCCATTCTCTGCAGAGCCTCGGCGATGCTCCTCAGTGATTGGGCCGTTCTCTGCAGAGCCTCGGCAATGCCGACCTGTGACTGGGACAAGCTCCGGAACGCCTCGGCCATTCCCATCTGAGAGCGGGACATGTCCCGCAGCACCTCATCAAGGGCAGCCTGGTACTGAGTGGCATCGCCCAGTGAGGCGATCATTCTGCTGAGACCCTCAGCCATGACCGTCACCAACTGCATCACACCTTGGACACCTTCACCCATGGTGCTGATGTTGTGCACCAGGCTCTTCATTGCGGTCGCCACCCGAGGAGTGTTGACCTTGGTGCCACTCATTACTGGCGACATCTCCTGAACCCATAGCCTCTGAGACTCCTCCAGTCGGCTATGGATCTGCTGGAGTGACACTGACATCTCCCTCTGAATGTCCCGGCTGCTCCCTAATGCCTCCATCAGCTCCAGGTAACCCTGTTCCAGAGACTCAGAATCAGGGCTGGGACTTTGTTGGGACCCTGCTGCCCAGTGTAGGCCGTTAACGTTTTCCCGCACTGGAGGCCAGTCCTCCTGGTCACACTCCCCGAGCTCACAGCCGCTGCTACCTCATCCCAGGCAAGACTGGCAGCTCTGTAGCGCACCCTCTGGGACCCTCGGGGGAACAGGAAATCTCTCCTGGCCTCCACCGCATCGAGGAGCCTCCCCAGCTCTGCATCCCCGAATCTTGGGGCTGATCTTTTCATCGCCATGGCTTCGAGCTGAGTGTGGCTGCTTGACCTTGTTAGTGGGGAGAGGGTTCTGGCGGGCACAGTCCCGGCGAATCGGCTGGCGAGCCTTCATTTGTGACGAGAAGCAGAGGGGGGTCTCATTAAGTGAAGCAATTAACATTGAATAGCGTTGCTGGCCTCGCCGGCTGAGTGCCGGGAAGCTCGCGGCAGTTCACGTTGGCACTTGGAAATCTTTCCAGAGAATCGCCCCCATGGTAACAGAGGCCTAGGCATCATTAAAGAGTGTTGCGTAAAAATATAATTAGACAAACAGAAGAAATCCTTCAGTGTCTCAATTAATAAACATACTGCGCAACAAAAAGCCACACCAGTCAGAAAGGTCATGCATTCAATTTGTTGTTTCTGATGCACTCGCTGAATTCAGCACAGTGGGAATGCTACATTGATGTTCGTGTCTCATGTTAGGGAGGAGAAAATCAAATGAACTAGTGACCCTTCCTGTAGGTAACTGAGGACTAAAAATTCAACATTTGATCATTATTTTCTCCATGAAGTTAAGGACCAGGTCTGGTCTCTGTTGTGATGACCCTGTGGCAGAATAGTCCATTGACATTCACCAAGCAGGGTACATACAAAACAAACAGTTGGTTGAGTAACAGAATTCAAAGGCACTGGTGGGAAGAAAAAATACACCAGATTCAGGAAAACAAAACTGCTCATTGAGGAGGAAGACTTAAACAGCACAAATAATGCCCACTATTCTTGGAATGTCAATTTCTAAAGATAATATTTTGGAAAGCTAACATGAAGCTAACACAGATGGCTAAAAACTCAACAGAACTTCTGTTATCAAATGTTCTTGCCAAATCAGTTGGAAATTGGATGTTATCTCATTCAGATTTTTGACGCTGATTCTATTTTTTCCAATTCTTTGTTCACACACTACTTACAGAGCCAAGTCTATACATAGATTTGTGTTGTTTTGTTATATACATTTATAACATCTTTTTTTCATATAAATATCAAGAGATTCATGCTGGAGCTAGTGAATAATGCGGAAGTCAATCTATTCTACTTCCTGAATTGTGTCATGAGGGAACTGACTTGTACATTTAAAGTGTTCCCACGTGTTTGTAAAGTTGTATGTACAACTACTTCCTGGCTCTCCAGGGCTCTCATGCATTATCACTCATAACACTTTGAACAATATAATTCAATTGTGAATAATTCCAATGAGATCTCAGGGGAAAGTTCTCCATCTATTTTTTCACTTTGCAGACTGTACCTCAACATAAATTAAGGTGTACAGCACATATTTTCAAATGCGCAATCTCAGTGGAAAAGTTTCAAGTGACAAATCAGTTCCTGTAAATCAATATTTTCTCGTTAAGATTAGCCTTGTTAGCAATAAATAACAATGCAGGTTGGGTTTTTCTGTAGACGCAATGAGAGTTCCCTAAAGATTAACTCAAACACAATTAAGAGACAGCACGCCACTGTGTGGAAATGCAAACCAGCCCACGCCAGCCTCCTCTTTCAGGACAAGCTCCTTTCTGTGTAGGAAACCCCAACGTCTGTCGGAACAGTGGCAACATTGTCAAAATGAAAATAGATTGAAAGGATCAGCAATTTTATGATACCAACATCAGTCTGTCAAGAAGTATCAGCATCATGTGTTCAGATTTATCAGTAATTTCTTGTTCTTAGTATTTGAGGGTGAAAAATTTGCCAACAATGCTTACTTCTGATTTAGTGTTTGGATCTTTGCGTGGAAGATGCTGTATTGAAAATGCAAAATAATGACTGTGATACTTGGAAAGGGAGGGAGGGAGTGTGCAAGCTTGTTGCCATGGGTATGGGGCTGGGGTACTGGAAATGCCAGGGACTAGGTGAATCTGCTGAGTTTAACAATAGAACCTCATCAGAATGTCTTTACCCCACTTCCCAGCTGAAGCAGGAATGCTGGTCGATGGGTGTGAAAGCCAGTGGTAGGGTCCCACAATTGGGGTCAGTCCCGAGGAAAGATCAAGTGGGGATCTGACCTGCAAATGGCAGGGAAGTGGTACCGGGAAAGATCTAGGTTTGGGAGGGGGGTGCAGTTGATTGGTTGGCACAGCTTGCTGGCTGAAAGAGCAGCAGAAAGCACTCCTGCTACTCCTGTCCCACCAGCTGTCCTATAAACCACTTACTTACTGGATCCCACTCCTGCTGGATTTCCCAACTGTGGGAAAACTGTGAAGATGTTTTTTCAAATCGCTAGTAAAATATCAGGAAAGAAGTCTTCCTGCAATGCAATTACTACAAATCTGCAACTCCAGAGGTTTCAACCTTCCTAACACCCCCCCCCTGCAATGCAATTACTACAATTCTGCAACTCCAGAGGTTTCAACCTTCCTAACGAACCGTGCTGCTGGCCCGCCTTGGTCTGCTTTAAAAGCCAGCGATTTAGCCAAGTGAGCTACTGAGGGTGAGGGTTAACATTCCACCTCTCCCTCCAATGTTTCACAGTTAAGCAAAATAACTGATGAAAAGACAGGCTGGAAAAAGACAGAATGTTTATATGGGATAATGTCTTAATCTTTATCTAAAAAACACAATGGAGCTGGAAGGGAGGACATGGCAATAAACAAAACGCAAGTAACATTCGTGCCACACAAATGACAGACAATGACCATCTCTAACAATGCCTCCATCACTGAACCCACCACCATCAACATTGTTGGGGTTACCAACTGAAACTTAACTGGAGCAGCCATATAATGACTTTGGCTACAAGAGCAGGTCAGAGGTCGGAAATTCTGTGGTGAGTAACTCACCTCCTGACTCCTCAAAGCCTGTCCACTATCTACAAGGCACAAGTCAGGAGAGTGATCTACTTCCCCGGATCAGTGCAGTTCCAACTACAATCAAGAAGTTTGACACTACTCAAAACAAAGCAATCCGTTTGATTGGGACCTCATCCACCATCTTAACCATTTTCTCCCAGTATCTTTTCTAACAGTATATTTTCTGGGATTTAATTGAAAACACCCATATAAATTAATCATCCGTGCAGCACAAATTTGGAATGTTTCCAAGGGTGGAGGAACAAATAATTTAAAAGGCGAAACAGATTAAACACCAGAGAAGCAGTATAGCAATTGACAACATGGGGTAGAATCTCAGTCCCACCAAAAGGGCTTAAACCCTCAAAAAATTTCCCTTCATAGATGCAGAAATGGTTTCTGTCCATCTGTCTGTCTGCAATATTCTTGTTTATCCAAGGCAGGCTTTTGGTACCACAGTGGACAGTCGATTCCCACTGGCACATAATTTCTACCATCTACCAGATGCACTGCAGCAACTCAGCAAGCTTGATCTGGGACCTGTACCATCCAGGACAAGAGCAGCAAATCTTTGGGAACACCATCCCTTGCAAATTTCCTCCAAACCACGAACCATCCTGACTTGGAACAATATATCGCTGTTCCTGGGTCAAAATCCTGGAAATCCTTTCCTTACAGCACTGTGGGTGTACTTACACCATACAGGCTGCAGCACCACCACCTCCTCAAGGACATAATAATGGACAACAAATACTAGCCTTCCCAGAAATGCTCACATCCCATGAAAGAATAGTTTACGAAAAATACCCTTACCAAAATGCAAGCAAGTGAGATGTGAATGTTCAAAGGAAATGGGTGACAAGATGAGGCCTTGGCGGGCCAGAAACAACAGGGCCTAAGCCGAGCAAAGGAGGGAAGGGCCATTTGGGCAGAATACAGGACATCCTGAAATAAGAACAACAAAGAACAAAGAAAATTACAGCACAGGAAGGAATTGCAAGCAAACTTAGAAGCAAAAGAAACTGGAATCTCTCGTCTCCTGTTCCCGAGTGACACAAAGATCTGAGAGAAATTTTGGCGACCAGAATTGAGGACTGTGTACCGGATGTAATTGTGGAGGACCAAACCGGGTTTGTAAAGGGGAGGCAGCTGGTGGCCAACATAAGAAGGTTGCTCAACGTGATTATGATGCCCCCGGAGAGTAGGGAGGTGGAGATGGTGGTTGCCATGGATTCTGAAAAGGCTTTTGACCGGGTCGAGTGGGATTATCTGTGGGAGGTACTATGACGGTTTGGGTTCGGGGCGGGGTTCATCGACTGGGTTAGGCTATTGTATCAGGCCTTGGAGGCGAGTGTAAGGACGAACAAGACGACATCGGACTACTTTAGACTGCACCGTGGGACAAGACAGGGCTGCCCTCTCGCCCCTCTGCTCTTTGCGCTGGCCACAGAGCCGCTGGCAATTGCACTGAGAGCTTCCAGGGGCTGGAAAGGGCTGGTCTGGTGGAATGAGTGAGGGAGGAGGTCCGGAGGTGGGATGCGCTCCCGCTGTCATTGGCGGGGAGGGTGCAGACTGGTTAAGATGACGATTCTCCCGCAGTTCTTGTTTGTTTTTCAGTGTCTCCCCATCTTTATCCCGCGGTCCTTCTTTAAGTGGCTGAATAAAATTATTCTGGGATTTGTATGGGCAGGCAACCCCACCCCGATCCCGAGCAGAGGAGAAGGGGGGCTGGCGTTGCCGAACTTCCGCAACTATTACTGGGCGGCCAACATAGCGATGATAGGAAAATGGATGGTGGGTGCGGGGTTGGTTTGGGAGCGGATGGAGGCTGCTTTGTGCAGGGGCACTAGTTTAGCAGCCCTGGTCACGGTGCCTCTGCCGCTTCCGCTAGCACGGTACTCCACCAGCCCGATAGTGGCGGCAGCTCTTCGGATCTGGGGCCAGTGGAGGAGGCATGTAGGGGGGGGGGGGAGTAAGACCATCGGTGTGGACCCCAATCTGCGGCAACCAACGATTTGCCCCGGGGAACATAGAAATGAAAATCGCTTATTGTCACGAGGAGGCTTCAATGAAGTTACTGTGAAAAGCCCCTAGTCGCCACATTCCGGCACCTGTTCAGGGAGGCTGGTACAGGAATCGAACCGTGCTGCTGGCCTGCCTTGGTCTGCTTTAAAAGCCAGTGATTTAGCCCAGTGTGCTAAACCAGCCCCTGATGGGGGGTATCGACTGTGGAGGAGGGCGGGGATTGTGAGGATGGGGGATCTGTTCCTGGAAGGGAGCTTTCCGAGCACGAGGGCGCTGGAGGAGGTTTGGGCTGGCGAGAGGGAACGACTTTAGATACTTACAGGTGCGGGATTTTGTACGCAGACTGGTGCCGCCCTTCCCACGTCTCCCACCGAAGGGGAGGCAGGACAGGGTAGTTTCTAGGGGAGAGGTGGGAGAGGGTAGAGTTTCAGACGTCTACCAGGAACTAATGGGAGCTGAGGATACGCAGACCGAGGACCTGAAGCTTAAGCGGGAGGAGGATTTTGGGGGGTGGGGGGAGCTGGAGGATGGTATTTGGGCAGAAGCCCTGAGCAGAGTAAACATGACCGCAACATGCGCCAGGCTCAGCCTGATCCAGTTTAAGGTCGTGCACCGGGCCCACATGCTAGATGTGCCGGAGGGCAGGCTAACCATGTACACATGTTCCGGTCGTGCCCTAAACTCAGGGGGTATTGGCAGGGATTCGCAGATGTCATGTCCCGGGAATTGAAAACTGGGGCGGTAATGAGCCCGGAGGTGGCAATCTTTGGGGTTTCGGAGGACCCGGGAGCTCAGGAAGAGAGAGAGAGAGAGGCCGACGTTCTGGCCTTTGCTTCCCTGGTAGCCCGGCGATGAATACTGTTAGCATGGAGGGACTCATAGCCCCCGAGGGCTGAGGTATGGCTATCGGACACGGCGAGCTTTCTTGGCCTAGAGAAAGTCAAGTTCGCCTCGAGAAGTTCACTACTAGGGTTTGCCCGAAGGTGGCAGCCAGTTATTGACTTCTTCCCAGAGGAGTAAGCGTCAGCTGGGGGGGGGGGGTTGAGTAGAGTAGGGGATATTGAGGCAGGTCCGTGCGTGAACAGAGCCGTGGTTTGCACTATGTTTAATTTGTAATTTGTGTCTTGACTTCTTTTTTGATGTGGAGATGCCGGCGTTGGACTGGGGTGAGCACAGTAAGAAGTCTTACAACACCAGGTTAAAGTCCAACAGGTTTGTTTCAAACACGAGCTTTCGGAGCACTGCTCCTTCCTCAGGTGAATGAAGAGGTATGTTCCAGAAACATATATTTAGACAAATTCAAAGATGCCAGACAATGCTTAGAAAGCGAGCATTTGCAGATAATTAAGTCTTTACAGGTCCAGAGATAGGGGTAACCCCAGGTTAAAGAGGTGTGAATTGTCTCAAGCCAGGACAGTTGGTAGGATTTTGCCCGCCCAGGCCAGATGATGGAGGCTGAATGTAATGAGACATGAATCTAAGGTCCCGGTTGAGGCCGTACTCATGCGTGCGGAACTTAGCTATAAGTTTTTGCTCGGCGATTCTGCGTTGTCGCGCGTCCTGAAGGCCGCCTTGGAGAACGCTGACCCGGAGATCAGAGGCTGACTGCCCTTGACTGCTGAAGTGTTCCCCGACTGGAAGGGAACATTCCTGCCTGGTGATTGTCGCGCGATGCCCGTTCATTCATTGTTGCAGTGTCTGCATGGTCTCGCCAATGTTCCTACGTTGCAGTTTTATTCTTCAATTGTGGATCTCCTCACATTGCTTAAAGAAGCAGTGTTGTTTTTGCCCCACAACATACTCACCCAGCAAAATTTAATTTGTGGGAAACTGAATTTGCAGAGTTCAACAGCAAGTTTCCTGATTAGGTTGCTGGCAAAGGTCATCACATCACCTGGAAGCCTGGAAATAATTTGGGTTCATTTTTGAACACCTCAAAGTTGAAGAAATTCGTGTTGGGGTACCAATGATTATATTCCAGACTTTCAGCGTCTTGTGTTTTCAGGTTAGATTGCAACAGCAATATGTTAGTGCAAATGTTTGCAATTCCCATCCTCGCCACAATAGAATCATAGAATTTACAGTGCGGAAGGAGGCCATTTGGCCCATCGAGTGTACACCGGCCCTTGAAAGAGCACCCTCCGTAAGCCCACGCCTCCACCCTATATCCCTATAACCCAGTAATCCCACCTAATCTTTGGACACGAAAGCCAATTTAGCATGGCCAATCCACGTAACCTACACATCTTTGGACTGTGGGAGGAAATTGAAGCACCCAGAGGAAACCCACGCAGTCACGGGGAGAAAGTGCAAACATTCCTGTGAAATTATGACAATTTTATGCTTTACCTGCACAGGGGCTCAGCATTGGGCACAAACATGACCTTTAGAGCTAAAGGAAAATCTGTCTGTAATGCACATTTCTTCACACAGTTAAAAGAAGAATTTAACAGCTGCCAAAGTGGAGAACACAGACGTGACATTCTGCTGTTTGCTCGTAGGAAAACACATTAAAATGTAATTAAGGATTAGTGAATTTTTCAGGTTCTACACTTCATTATGTTTTTCATTTAAATGATTAAGCAGCAATTTCTAAAACTCTGCTGTCAGAATCTTATTAAAATGAACAAGAATAATCAAGTACATGTAACGTAGCTACCAAGAACCACTTTGCATAATCATAATCTGAATATCAATGGTCAGCTGTCTAATGACCCCGATATATTGCTTCTTACTAAAATTGTTTGCAATAGTTCAGTTTGAACAGCATGCGGTGTCTAATTTACCAGTTCCAACCCATCACTGCTGATATTTCACCACAGGTATTGCCCTGTTATTTTACTTTTTATTTCATCAAATAAAACACACTACCTGACTCGCTCATCAGTCAAACAGGCCACTGTCTTGACTGCAGTTCAGTGGTAACAGCAGTGAAACCCAGCTTCCTTTGTTAGTCATGCAGCTTTTCTCTTTTATTCACCCTGTGGTACTTTTCGATCTTATTCTGCACCACTTTCAGCAGCAGAAGATACTCAAGCCGTGTTAAGGTGGTTAACCGGCAACAAAAGTAAAATAACAAGTCAGAAAGAGTACAGAGGCATGGAAAGAACTTTATAACTTGAATTGAACTATCTTCAAGGTCTGTCATACTTGCAGAAGATGATGAGGAGAATTAAATCTGTACACTGCATGTAGCAATCTCCCAAGGGAAACCCTTTCGCTGATGGCCCATTTTGTGTGTATAGAAAGTCTAAACGACCATTAATTGTTCTCCAGTTTGAGGCTGCTGAAGAATAAAATGCATTGTGATACCCACTTTACAGAACATAATTTGATGATGGGTTTTCCTAAAAATTTGTTTCCAAACACTGCTGAATGTAGGGCGCTCTTTCCACGGGCCGGTGCAAACACGATGGGCGGAATGGCCTCCTTCTGCACTGTAGTGATGCTACGAATATTATTGGTTACAAATTAATAAAACATCACGGGTGGAATCTTACAGCCCCTCCCACCAGTGCAATATTCCCATCCCACCCAAGCCAACGGGCTTTAGAATGGTTTGGCGGCCCCACTCCCAGCACGACAAGGTTGGAATTTCCACCCCAAGACTTGGTCAAGGGGAAAACCATCAGACAGAATTTCAAAATTACCAAAGGGACAAGCAGATGAAAATGAACAAACTACTTAACAGCTTAACTACCAAACTACTTAGAACCTCATGGGGATGTGGAACAAACTCCTAAAGATGGTGTTGAACAGGGATAAATTGGTACTTCAGGAAAGTACGCTGGATGAATATCCGGTGAGAAGTGCAATGGAGATTTGGGGAGATATTTAACAATATTGGGAATTTTCCTTTTTCGGGAAGCTCGCTGAAGAGCTATTCCCCATCCTCGTCCCGTTCCCACATTACCTGCACATCTGTTATCCCTAAGCTACATTAATAGGTGTTGTAGGGAGGTTTATGGTAACCGCTGGTGGATTGAAACAGCACAGTAGCATGGTGGTTAGCACAATTGCTTCACAGCTCCAGGGTCCCAGGTTCAATTCCCCGCTGGGTTACTGTCTGTGCGGAGTCTGCACGTTCTCCCCACGTGTGCGTGGGGTTCCTCCGGGTGCTCCGGTTTCCTCCCACAGTCCAAAGATGTACAGGTTAGGTGGATTGGTCCTGCTAAAATTGCCCTTAGTATGGGGTTGGGTTACTGGGTTATGGGGATAGGGTGGAGGTGTGGGATTGGGTAGGGTGCTCTTTCCCGGGGCCGGTGCAGACTCGGTGGGCTGAATGGCCTCCTTCTGCACTATAAATTCTATGATATTGATAGATGGACACATTTTACACCACCTTTCCTTGAGAAAAATTCAACTCATGATTTGACTGGGTGTTTTTGCTGTGCTTATATGATTATTGTGTTGTGTGACAGTCAAACATGTTAAGTTGGGTTTACTACTTTAGGTAAGTCTCAGAAAGCCTGAAGGGCAAAGTGAGTCCAGCTGAGTAACTATCTTGGTAATTGAGGAATAAGTCCACGAGAAATCATAGGTCACATAACATTGAACCCTTACTGAGAGGCTGCAGGAAGTGCAAATTAGGATGCTAAGACCTATCGGACTGTTAAAAAATTGCTTGCATTGAATGCACCGGCTCAAACTTTTACTGTCACTGGTAGTAGGTTCCAGTCCCTTGAGCGCTCTGGCCAAAGGGAGATCCTCGGCTCATTATCTGCGGGTGTGTCACCCTGAGCCGTTTTCTTCGCAGTTTTCTGTCACAAGTGGGTGGCATTGTCTTCCAATCTCGATGCCGGTGTTATCTAGTTACATTGTGTACCTTGTGTTTCCCTATTATGTATTTTCATTTATTTCCTTTCCTTTTCTTTTCATGTACTTAATGATCTGTTGAGCTGCTTGCAGAAAAATACTTTTCACTGTACCTCGGTACACGTGAATCCAATCCAAACTGGTGACATGCTGGTTGGTCACCAAGCCAATTGCATGAATCGACCTCTTTTAATCACTATCTAGTGACTAAATATAGCAACTTCATAACCATATATATGCTTCAATAGGCTGGTTTAGCTCACTCAGCTAAATCGCTGGCTTTTAAAGCAGACCAAGGCAGGCCAGCAGCACGGTTCGATTCCCGTACCAGCCTCCCCGGACAGGCGCCGGAATGTGGCGACTAGGGGCTTTTCACAGTAACTTCATTGAACCCTACTCGTGACAATAAAGCGATTTTCCTTTTTTCATTTCAATGGTGGGGTGCTTGACAAGATAATGTTAGAGTAAAGTTTCTGGAGGAGCAACATAACCTGTCCCAGCAATGCCCTGATTTCCATGTTTAACTGCATTTGTGACGTTGCTATCTGATTTACTCCTTAATAACTTCACTGTCTGTTGATGACTGCACAATATTCAGCACCATTCGCAACTTCTCAGATAATGAAGCAGTCCCTGTCCAAATGCAGCAAGACCTGGACAATATCCAGGCTCGGGCTGACAAGTGGCAAGTTACATTTGCGCCACACAAGTGCCAGGCAATGACCATCTCCAATGAGAGAGAATCAAACCATCGCCCCTTGATATTCGATGGCATTACCATCGCTGAATCCCCCGCTGTAGCCGTATAAATATTGTGGCTACCAGAACAGGTCAGAGGCTGGGAATCCAGCGGCGAGTAACTCACCTCCTGACTCCCCAAAGCCTGTCCACTAACAGCACTGAACATAGAACATAGAACAGTACAGCACAGTACAGGCCCTTCAGCCCACGATGTTGTGCCGACCATTTATCCTAATCTAAGACCAACCTAACCTACACCCCTTCAATTTACTGCTGTCCAAGAGTTGTTTAAATGTCCCTAATGACTCTGACTCCACCACCTCTGCTGACAGTGCATTCCACACACCCACCACTCTCTGTGTAAAGAACCTGCCTCTGACATCTCCCCTATACCTTCCTCCAATCACCTTAAAATTGTGTCCCCTCGTGACAGCCATTTCCACCCTGGGGAAAAGTCTCTGGCTATCCACTCTATCTATGCCTCTCATCACCTTGTACACCTCTATCAAGCCACCTCTCTGCCTTCTTCGCTCCAGTGAGAAAAGCCCTAGCTCCCTCAACCTTTCTTCATAAGACATGCCCTCCAGTCCAGGCAGCATCCTGGTAAATCTCCTCTGTACCCTCTCCAAAGCATCCACATCTTTCCTATAAAGAGGCGACCAGAACTGGACACAATATTCCAAGTGTGATCTAACTAGAGTTTTATAAAGCTGCAGCAAAACCTTGTGGCTCTTAAACTCAATACCCCTATTAATGAAAGCCAACACATCATACGTCTTCTTAACAACCCTATCAACCTGGGTGGCAACTTTGAGGGATTTATGCACGTGGACCCCAAGATCCCTCTGTTCCTCCACACTTCCAAGAATCCTGCCTTTAACCCTGTATTCAGCATTCAAATTCGACCTTCCAAAATGAATCACTTCACATTTATCAAGGTTGAGCTCCATCTGCCACTTCTCAGCCCAGCTCTGTATCCTGTCAATGTCCTGCTGTAACCTGCAACAACCCTCAACACTATCTATAACTCCCCCAAACTTCGTGTCATCGGCAAACTTACTAACCCGCCCTTCCACTTCCTCGTCCAAGTCATTTATAAAAACCACAAAGAGCAGAGGTCCCAGAACAGATCCTTGTGGTACACCACTGATAACCGACCTCCAGGCAGAATACTTTCCATCCACTACCACTCGCTGTCTTCTTTCGGCCAGCCAATTCTGTATCCAGACAGCCAAATTTCCCTGAATCCAATGCCCCCTAACTTTCTGAATGGGCCTACCATGGGGAACCTTATCAGAGGCCTCACTGAAATCCATATACACCACATCCACTGCCCGACCTTCATCAATGTGTCTCGTCACATCCTCAAATAATTCAATGAGGCTTGTGAGGCATGACCTGCCCCTCACAAAGCCTTGCTGACTATCTTTAAGCAAACTATGTTTTTCTAAATAATCACTGGATGTACCTACACCATGTAAACGGCAGCAGTTCAAGAAGGCAGCTCACTACCACCTCAAGGGCAATTAGGGATGGGCAACAAATGCTGGCCTAAGTGCAGCATGGTGGGGCAGTGGTTAGCACTGCTGCCTCACGGCGACTAGGACCCGGGTTCAATCCCGGCCCCGGGTCACTGTCCATGTGGTGTTTACACATCCTACCCATGTCTGCGTGGGTTTCATCCCCACAACCCAAAGATGTGCAGGTTAGGTCGATTGGTCACGCCAAATTGCCCCTTAATTGGAAAAAAAAATTGGGTACTCTAAATTTACAAAAAAAAAACAAAATGCTGGCCGAGAGACACCCACATTGCGTAAAAATGAATTTTTAAAAAACTGTGAACAATGTTAACTTTACTATTAATGTTACCACAAAATCTAGGCCATTAAGTGTTTTGGCTACCATTACTGAAATATTACAGTGTAGTAATGGGAAAAACAGGCAATAAATCAAAGTAACACATAAAATATAGGCTTATGATATTGAGACAATTTTTTAAAAAAAGATTAATTTAAAGTACCCAATTATTTTTTTTCCAACGAAGGGCCAATTGGATTTGGATTGATTTATTGTCACGTGTACTGAGGTAAAGTGAAAAGTGTTGTTCCGCATATAGTTCAGACAGATCGTTCCTTACATGAACAAAATACATACGGTAAACGTAAATACATAGACTCAGGCATTGGGTGAAGCATACAGGAATGTAGCGTGGCCAATCCACCCATCCTGCACATCTTTGGGTTGTGGGAGGGCAGCACGGTGGCGCAGTGGTTAGCAGTGCAGCCTCACGGCGCCGAGGTCCCAGGTTCGATCCCGGCCCTGGGTCCCTGTCCGTGTGGAGTTTGCACATTCTCCCCGTGTTTGCGTGGGTTTCACCCCCACAACCCAAAGATGTGCAGGTTAGGTGGATTGGCCACGCTAAATTGCCCCTTAATTGGAAAAAATGTATTGGGTACTCTAAATTCATATATATTTTTAAAAATCTTTGGGTTGTGGGGGTGAGACCCACGCAAACATGGGGAGAATCTGCAAACTCCACACAGACTGTGGTGAAGGACAAATGCTACCATTGAGGTCATGGCTGATGATGCCAATGCGATGGTCTGAGTCTAGATCGAAGTGCAGTTTCATTATAACAAGGCTTAAAGTGCGACTCCGACAGTAATCGAGCAGTGCACTCGGCTGCTTAAGATCGTATGCCACTGCCTGGCCCACTCTGGCGATGTTCCTCAGTACAGTCCCCAGAGGTTCTGCCCTGTCAGGCTGTTGGCACTGACTGTAGCTGCCACTGAATCCTAGGTGGGTTAGTCATGTTTCTGTGGGGTCTCCTACCCACACGGGGGTACGGGGTGGGCCCTACCTCCATGGTGTCCTGAAGCCTGTTCAGGTCTCCTTCCAGAAGGAAAGGAGCAGGTTTCTGTGCTGCCATCCTCCTGGCTTGACTGGGATTGAGTTTAAATGCAGCTCCCCTTGTTAACAGTGAACAGTGGATTCCCAGGGGGTGATTCAGACACTTGGGGCACGATCCAATGGCCACACTGCGCCCGTAAATCAGCTCGCTGCGGTGCAGTGTCGCCGATAAAAGCCGGGAGACCCCACTCCCAGGATTACCCAGCCTGTAACACCTAGCAAGATCCAAGGTGATCTCGTGAGGCGTTGCAATGTAAATCCCGGGGTCACGTTTTGGCAAATCTGCCTATGAGAGCGAGACAGTTAGCCTCACTCTAATGTGCAAATTCCAGAGGTACCTGTGGCTTTGGGATTCATCCCCTTTGTCTCGGAGACCTCGGGTGAGCGCTGTTTGGTCCTGGTCCCCATACATGGGAACCAGATGGAATGGCACTCGTGGGGGTCTTCCAAGGGATTGGAGCCCCCCCAGCTGCATGCTCTGTGGGCAGGGTGGTACCCTGCCAGGTTGGCAGTGCCAAGCTGACATTTTGTGCATGCACACAATTGGGCCAAGGGTACCCTGTGTGGATGTAGGGAGATGTGGGGTCTCCCATTATGCATTAGGGCTGGGTGCTGTTTCCCAATCTCTCGATACACAGAGGAGTTCTGGCGAGCAGAGATCTTGGTGTACAAAACAGGGCTATGTACGGCCTTGGTTTTGCATTCCCCACTGAGGCTGTTTATACAATGCTAGTCAAATTGTATAGCCATGTGTTTCTCGGTGTTGTGAGCGCCAGGAAACATGTGACAAAATACACTGGTTATAGGGCTTTGTTCCCATTTAGTTGGATCGCGCCCTTGGGGACTCCAACTCAACATGTTTTATGTAGAGAGTCATTTATTACACTTTGTGCAGGAAGATCACCATCAGCTTCCCGCTAGCTGAATCATACCAGCTTCCCGCTAGCTGAATCATACCAGCTTCCTGCTAGCTGAATCATACCAGCTTCCCGCTAGCTGAATCATACCAGCTTCCCGCTAGCTGAATCATACCAGCTTCCCGCTAGCTGAATCATACCAGCTTCCTGCTAGCTGAATCATACCAGCTTCCCGCTAGCTGAATCATACCAGCTTCCCGCTAGCTGAATCATACCAGCTTCCCGCTAGCTGAATCATACCAGCTTCCCGCTAGCTGAATCATACCAACTTCCCGCTAGCTGAATCATACCAGCTTCCCGCTAGCTGAATCATACCAGCTTTTGCGCCCACAATGACATTGGCATTTTTCTGGGAAAATGCTGCCTCTTGTATTCAAGTGCAATGCTCAATTTACCTAACTTACCCAAATTTAAATAAAATAAGTATAAAGGTAACAAGCTCCATTTCATGTGGTGCTTCTCACTGAGAACCAGCGATGACTTCAATGCACAAACATCTGAATGTAATGCCCAGACCAGCCCCCAGTGTTTACTCACCATGTTGCGTGGTCTTCAGCTGCAACGGTTCCTTGCACCAGTTCCCTGTCTGGATTGGTAGATTTACCTCTCACCTGCTGTCTGGACTTCACCAATGTTTCATTCCTGGGTTTGAATCCTGCTATCCCTCTCCCCTCTGTTGGTTTATTGGAGCCCACTACCTACCCAGAGGCTAGATCCGTGGTTCATGATCAGATCCTCATCCCTCCTTCAGCCGCCAATTCCATGGACAATGTCCAGCATTGTCCCCTAATACTGTTCCTCTCAAATGGTTCCTAGGTCCACTCACTTTCTCCAAATGAATTTTAACCTGAATATTATGTTATCAATAGTTCAAGGTGACTGTACACAATCTCCAAATCACCCTCACCCCATCACAGGGCCGCAGACTTTAACTTTCGAATCTTTCTTAATATCCCTTCTTTGTTCTCAATTTATGACAAAGGTAAGTCTCCTAGTTGGAACAGAGAAGCTGAGAGGGGAGAGGGACCCTTGATAGAGTGGATGGGAAAGATCTATTTCCCTTTGCAGTGAAATCAATAACCAGTAATTTAAAGTAATTGACGGAGATTAGAGTGGATTTGAGGAGGATTTCTTTTCACCCAGGGGAAGGTGAGCCTGGAACTCACTGCCTGAAAAGGTGAATGAGGGAAAAAAACCCATATCAGACTGTGGCGTAATTTCACAGAGGCCTTGGATAATGCCGCTGGTGGAATTCAAATTCAATTAATAAAATCTGGAATTGATAACTAGCCTCAGTAATGGTGACCATGAACCTCTCAACCATTGTTATAAATACCCATCTGGTTCACTGACGCCCTTTAGGGAAGGAAATCTGCCGTCCTTACCTGGTCTGGCCTACATGTGACTCCAGACCAACATGCAATGTGGTTGACTCCTAACTGCCCTCTGAAATGCCCTTGCAAGCCAAGGGCAATTAGGGATGGACAACAAATGAAATGAAATGAAAATGAAAATTGCTTTTTGTCACGAGTAGGGTTCAATGAAGTTACTGTGAAACATTCCGGTGCCTGTCCGGGGAGGCTGGTACGGGAATCGAACCGTGCTGCTGGCCTGCTTTAAAAGCCAGCGATTTAGCTGAGTGAGCTAAACCAGCCCCAGCAAATGCTGGCCTTACTAGTGACACCCACATCCTGGGAAAGATTGAGGAAGAAAAGCTGCTATTGCTGAAAGAGTTGCAGTTTACGTGACCATGCACAGTCCTGTCAGTCCAGGATAATGTAGAGGAGGAATCAGTATTGCCCGAGACATGTTGTGTAACAAACACGGCCACCAGCGCCATCGCGACTTCTGAAAACCAACTTTTCTCCATAATGAACACAAATACAAAAGAATGGAAACCAATGGAAAATATAAGCTCCACACAAACTGGAAATTAAAATTGTTTACTTTCTGTTGAAATGATACAAGTGAAAAATAATCAGTTAAAACCAACTTAATCAGAGAAGTTACATCATATTATTGCACAGCATGCAAGATATAACACAGGATTGCAAAATAAAGCAGATTCCCACATTGCTTAGAAACTGTTGAATATACATGTACGGTTCCTTAAAATACATGTAACAATTCATGAAACATTGACATATTTGCACTGAAAGGTATTTAAATTGCACTTATAGAAGTGAAGTATTTTAAGCCCAGGTGTATTTTCACTCAGCACATTCAGTTAGGCACCTCTGCAAATCTGGAGGGAAAATTTTCATCGAGTTCCCCAAGTCAGTTGCAGTAAAATTAAAAAATAATTTGGTCCAATTTTGAAACTCATCACATGAAACTTCCTTTTCACTCAATTTGAGAAAACAAAGTAAAGATAATCCGGTCAATAAACAGTTTTAGTGTGTACATCATCTAAAGGTAATGTCACCATAGTTCCAGATGACCACAGGCTGCTTTCCCCTTTGAGGGGGAGAGCTGACTGGGGGTGGTTTAACCTGAGGGTCAGCACACCTTAGGCAAGGTTTAGAAGACGGGGCCTTCATCAATAACCTCAGCCTGTACGGGAATTGAACCCACACTGCTGGCCTCATTCTGTTTCACGACCAAGCTTTCCAGCCAAGTGAACTAAACACACCTCTGTCTGAGGCAGCAGGTTTAAGGGGCTGGTAAGTGAAAAAGCAGTGATTGTTTCTGCCTGGACTGTTCTTTAGCTTCCAGACATGGGTAACTGGGGGTCGCTGATTGGGGGCTATCATGGGCAGCTCTGATAGGGGTCTCTCATGCGTGGGTCTGATGCGGGTCTCTCTTGGCTGGGCCTGATATGGTTCTCTGATTGGGTGGGGTCTGATGGGGGGGGGGGCAGGAATAGCATTATGGGAGGGAGGGGGTGCTTTCTGATTGACTTGGGGGGGCACCTCCGTTAAGCTCTGACCCCCTTGACACACCGCAGTGTCCACCTTGCCAGGCGTACACTTGAGCAACCCTTGCCCTAAAGCCTACCCTGTGGAGTTCCCCGCGGTCGGAGATTAACACGGGGGTAGAGATTCTGGCCTCAGGCTCATTAACCACAATGCTAATAGGAAATTCCATTTCCCCATCACCGTAGGGTGGGAGGTTCGCTGAAGCCAGCAGAAGGGCAGCGGAGCATGGCAGCGGTGCCAAGCCCACGCACCATTCTCCGCTCCCATCGGGGTTCCCAATTCCAGTGTTGGGAATCGGAGAATTCGCCCCGAGTCACAGGTACAGAATAAATCGCCACCAGGATCAACACTGCAGTTGGCTGCTCAGAAACAGAACAATTACTTTGTATTTGTTTAATTTAACATCCGTGACGGCTACTAAAAGTTACATTCCTATAAGTTAAATACTGTAGACAGTGAGGTATGAAATTGTAACAGAAAAAAACAGGATCAGACCAATAAGATTATTTTTTTCCCAAAAAAGAAACATTTTGATAAAGTGGCAGAAAATGAGCCCAACTCCACACTGACAAACATCAATATTTCAGTGCAATTTTCTTTAAACTTTTTTTTTCATGATTAAGGAAAATGTCACCTTAACGTAAATGATGAAAACTGGCCTTTGGTAATAAATCTACGAAGAAGAACTTAAGCTTGCCAAGCCTGGCAGAAAAGGTGTGTTTAAAATGGAGCAGTTCCATTTCTTGCTCATTCTTCATTTCATCCCCCTGGTTTGTAAATCGGTAAATTTGGACCCGCTCTGCTCAAGAAGCAGCCTCTGTCATCAATGCGAATCAGGGTCGTATAACCATCATGGGAGTCCCATAGGATTCAAATCTCTGTGTGAGTGCCGCCGCCCATATCAGCTAAAGCTAACAGAAAGCCAATGAAGCTCTCTCAGGTAAACTTTCCTCAGTGGGGTTAAAGGAGGGGCAAGAACCCCTGTGCTGCCACCACCACACCAACATCTGGAATCACCATTCGTGCTGGTGGCTGCCTGACCTTTGCTGACCCTTTCCCCACCTTCCACCCTAACCCTACTTCCATCAGCCAGTTAGTTACTCCTTGCCTTGGCGGCACTAGCTTTCAAGTGGGGCTAGGCTGTTAAAATCTGTCAGATTTGTGATGAAGACTCCAATGGTGGATTGCTAGTCCCTCCCATTGAGAAGGGAAAATCAAGATATGCATTTGAGGGAGAAGATGATTACGATATCAGACTTGGGTGATTAAAGATGGGAGGAGGTGAGAGTGGAGCGTGAGTACTAGAATTGACTGGTTGGGCCAAATGGTTTGTTTCTGTGCCATATATCAAGCAGAATTTAACAATGCAAAGACCACTTTTATTAACTTTACAAGCTACTTTTTTCATTATTAAGATACTGAGCTTCAACATGATCCACTTTTAAATAGTTGCACATTCTGGAGATGAAAAAAATCACAGAACATCCTCTCAATTCATTTCAATTCCATTTGCTTTCTTAGACATCTTTTATTTTCCACGGCGTTGAGAATCTTAAAATCACTAACAAAATAAATAAACGTGTGGCAATAAAAAAGTGGTTTGAGCATCAAGTGGTCCCAGTTCAGCTTGATTTTAAATTTCCTCCAAGGAGTTTTGTTCGTCAATAATCAGTCACATTCAGGAAGTACAGAAACCAAAGTGAAAGGTGACATAAACACTTAACGTTTGAGTAAAATCTAAGCTTTGTACGCAAACTCAAAGGTGTTCCAAATATCAAGAGGCAACCAAAAAAGGTCTGTGACATCAGTTGGTTTCCTGAAGGTAAAGTGATTGCAATGAGCAGAACGTGCAATTAGCCATGAACATCTGATTTATTTTAACACCCATTGTGACAATGGTTGTAAATCAATAGCCTTAGTAACTGGAAGCTATGCAGTTTAATAAATCGGATTAAATGTTAACAGTACTTTTCTTTTAAGAACTGTTATTCAAAATAGACCTATAAATAAACTTTCCAATGTTGGCAAAGTTTACAAATGACACAGGGAATGGCCTATTCCTGTTCTTATACTCCTTGTTAGAGAGCAATTTTTCTGCTCAAAGTACTCCTTTTAACTTGATCTTGAACAATAGAGAAATGGACATATTCAATAGGGGCCAGAACACCCAACCAACCTGAGCAAACTTCCAACATTGAAGTCAATAGCAGCACCCAATCAATGAGTGTATTCCTGTGATCGAGTTTCCTCTGGATAAGTTCCCCAGTTAATCGTTCATTTCGCTGAAATGAACAGTTTGGATGTGGAATATACAAAATTCTCTCTTGTAACTGAATAACTACGAAAGTTCAGAAGACAGCACAAAATCATCTATCTCCCTAATTGCATGAAAATGGCATGTGTTTATTACTCTACAGTTTATTAAGAAAGGGCCAGAGGGAATATTTGGAACAGAAAATCCATCCTTTAGATGTTCCTTGTTCTTTAATGATGCTACAGACAGTGTTGAATTTTAGCTCTCCGTATATGGAATGCCACAAGCCAACCTATTAAGAGATTTTCAAAACGTTCCAGCATACAAAGATGACCTACTGAAAGTATAACAAAAACTCCAGCACCTTATATTTGATCATGATCATGTATATTTATTAATTATTCTTAAGTTTTTTTTTTGGACCCAGAAGCAAAATAAGCACTTGTAAGGACATCTCATTAATTTCAAGCACGATTAATGATTAACCTTGAAATGAGTCCTAAATATATATACTTCCGCTTTTCACGTTACTTTGCAATGTTTCCCAGAACATATTTTGGTTCATGTAGCATATGTCTAATGAATGGTCTAGCCAGAAAGAGTTGTAATGAACACTTTTCTCAATGCATTTCCAATAAAAAATTAAATTTTAACAGTAGTGCCACATTCTCCACACGTTGACAGGATAGAGATTAATCTGTTTAATATCAGGTCTAATCTGCTTCATGTACAACTGAACAGATGCTAACACAGGAGCAAATGACTTCAACTTCTTCCTAAGTAATTCATCAAAATGAAAAGGTGTGTGTAGAAAATGTCAGCCTGCTCACTGTTTACTCCCTCTCCATTTCTCTGCCACTTGAATTCAATGGGTGAGCACAGCACACTCGCAAACTCGTTGGATGATGAACGCAAAATATGATGGAAGATGATAGGGAAGTTTTGGTGAAAATGGATGAGAGAAGTCTGGGCAGACACAATGCCAGATAAATGGATTGGTGGAGTGCCGTGGCTGAAGTGGGTGGTTAAGAGTGCTGCAGATTAATAACACAGAGCTGAATGAAGAACAAGAAGGCGTTCTAGTGTAAACATTGAGGATATTAAACACGGCTTGTTTAGAAAACTCCAGGAATTTGGGAATTGAAAGAAGACAAGAAATAGGGGAGCAGAAGATGATTGTGATCTGATGTGAGTTTTAGTGGCAATTTTGGCTCGTGGGTTAACTAGGGTAAATTGTGATTGTGTCCTCAGGCGCCGGAATGTGGCGACTAGGGGATTTTCACAGTAATTTCATTGCAGTGTTAATGTAAGCCGACTTGTGACAATAAAGATTATTATTATTATGTTTTAAAAAAGCTCTCAAGCAGAAAGATTAAACATTTAATGTAACAGATAATATGGGATTTAAGAAGAAAAGTATTTTCTTATGCTGAAATCCATGCTATTCACATTTACAGTGTAAACTTTAGGAGGAACAGTCATTATAACCAATGTATATTTTGGTAGAATTTGTATAAGTACAATGATGAGGAAAGTTTCTTAAAGTTCCAGCGTCTGCTCGCAAATGGAAGAATTTCAATGGAACTTCATGTACATTAATTAAAATCATCGACCTGAAAGTGTCAAGAAGTTGGATCTAAAATAACCTCAACAAACAATATTGTTTTCAGAAATTGGCAGAATTGAACTTTTAAGCCTATCGTGAACAGGTTTATTTGCTTCCCAGGTGATTATAATTATATTGTCCGATTGTGGAAAAAACGCTGTTTGTTAATGGTTTAAGATTTTAAAGAAAAGATTCGACATTGGCAGATAGTAAAATGTATCCAGCTGTGGGGCCCACATGCACTTGGACTGTGATTCGAGCACTGAGTGTGTGTTAGCTGACAGTTACTGATGTGACACCTCTACATTGCTCACCTCCGCTCCACAACTGTAAATTTAAATATAAAGTCAATATTATCTGACTAAAAATCTTACAAAAAGATGTAAGATGCTATTGTTCATATCTGTGTGTTCAGATTAATCATTATTTGTGTATAAGAAGCACTGTTATTGCTCTGCCCGCGAACAGACCCACAGGAAAATTGATGTGACCGAGGCTGTCTCGGAAGATTTGATGCCCTCACACCGCATCATTTAACAATATATGACAACAGAAATTTGCAATGGCCAATGAAAGTTGCTTCAGGAACCAAAGCTGGGAATTCAGCAGACAGACTCGAAGAAGGTCACTATAACGCATTTCAGAGTTTGAGGATTGTGAATACTTTAAAAAAGTTAAAATTTAAAAAAGCTTCTGAAGTAAATCGATTTCCAGTTCATGTTGAACACGGTGTCATTACCAAAATAAAACTTCTCTTCAATCGTTTTTTTTTAAGGTGGGTGAGGGAGAAACAGCACCGGGCACCTCTCAGTATCAAGAAGTTCTATGTGGCTTGAAACCTTTTCTCTGATCGAGTATCTGGCAATGGTGAGAGATGCAATTACACTGTTTTTGCAAACTGGTGCAGGAATATTTTACCCACCATATATTGTCCATAGACAAAGGAGTGGTCATCATCAGGCTCAACAAGTGAACACTAAGAAGCTGACACAATATGGATATTTGGGGCATTCAAAATTAATGGCAAAAATAAAAATCACCAAATAAATTTTCCAATTGTGTCATCACAATAAATAATCAATACAGGCTGTAAACATTTCAAACTGTGCAAGTGAAAGAGAATCTTATCTTATACTGGTGTTCCTTTAAAGCAACTAATGCATCTCAAATTACCAACAAGGTAAGACCCATGAGAACATGACATTTTCCAAATCATTTCCCATGAAGTAGCACTGTAAACTCTATCTTCCTCTGCTTAAATCAGCTGTACTGAAAGGTTATCTGATGTTTTAAATAAAGGGTGGATATGAAGAATGCTTGAATCTTTAGTAAGTCATAAGTCGCCACTCTGAGGCTCAGGATTCCGTGTCTCCCTGTGCTGAGTCCTGTTCAATCTAGAAAACTTGGAGATGCCCTTTGACCGTGCCTTACTTACAGGATCCCCGCTTGGCTGTACGTCACTGTAGAATAGATAGAGAAACAATGGATTATTAGTCTGCTGAAAAATTACAGCGCTTTAACAATCTACGCTCATGATGGGCTACAGTTTAAACTTGGTGTGTGGCCACCACAAGAAAAATATTTCTCTTTTTTAATCATTTCAGTTCTGAACACTGAAATTTTGCAGATGCTATTGTTAAAAAACAGTTCAGCGAGAATTAATAATTAAAAATGTTTTCATCAGAGTTTCATGAAGCCACATTTGTGTACCACAAAAGACCAGTTACATAAAGGGGACATCCAGTTGCCCTGGTCGACACGTTGCTCTGACACAAGATGTGAAATATAACTCGTTTAAGGCAATGGATCTCAGGAGAACTCAGTTTGTGAGAATTGGAACACGTATGAGAACATAAGCATTGGAACACGTATGAGAACATAAGAACATAGAACATAGAACAGTACAGCACAGAACAGGCCCTTCGGCCCTCAATGTTGTGCCGAGCCATGATCACCCTACTCAAACCCACGTATCCACCCTATACCCGTAACCCAACAACCCCCCACCCCTTAACCTTACTTTTTAGGACACTATGGGCAATTTAGCATGGCCAATCCACCTAACCCACACATCTTTGGACTGTGGGAGGAAACCGGAGCACCCGGAGGAAACCCACGCAGACACGGGGAGGACGTGCAGACTCCGCACAGACAGCGACCCAGCCGGGAATCGAACCTGGGACCCTGGAGCTGTGAAGCACTTATGCTAACCACCATGCTACCGTGCTGCCCATGCCAGTTTTCCAAATTATTTTCCATGAAATAAGACTGTAGTTCTATTTTTCTCTGCTTAACTCAGCTTTCTTGAACTACTTCAACCGACAGCAGAAAGCTCAACATATCTTTCACGTGCTCTGAACATAGGATCCTTAAACACTGTCCCCGGCACTTACAGGAGCGACGAGGGTGCATCTGAGCCAACAAATTTTTGATGCCTTCCAATCAGGACAGAAGGACCTCATCAACACCTCTAGCTCTGTTCCCTGCCCAGTTACCAGCTTAATGGACAGACTGACAAGGAGTTCGGAAGGAATACTTGCTTCAAGAAGCTGAAGGCAGGACCTTTAAAATGACAATTTGGGGTGGAGGGGGAATAAACCTGTGAATGTACAACAGAGAAGGTGCTGGAGACCAGGGCTTCCTGAGGCTCGGACAAGAATTCCGACTGCTCCTCGCTCACAAAGAGCCGGCAGTTCCCCTCTCTGTTTCTCTGCCGTGTTTCCGCTGG
The DNA here is from genome assembly GCF_902713615.1 of Scyliorhinus canicula. Classification (NCBI taxonomy): domain Eukaryota; kingdom Metazoa; phylum Chordata; class Chondrichthyes; order Carcharhiniformes; family Scyliorhinidae; genus Scyliorhinus; species Scyliorhinus canicula. The sequence continues at coordinate 5,849,712 of NC_052160.1, read as the reverse complement.
GAAACACATGCAGTCTTTCTTACCTTGAGATTTGACTTCTGTAAGCTCTCGTGGTCGGCCTCCCATCTTCCACCCCACGGAAACTTTTAAGTTTATCCAAAACCCTACTAGCCATAACTTTATGAGTAGCAAATCCTGTGCACCCCATCACCTTGAGTTCACTGACCTACACTGACTCCAGATCAGACAATGCTTGAATCTAAAAATGCTCATCTTCACTTTCAAACTATTCCACAGCCTGATTCTGCACAATCTTGGTCACCTCCTCCAGCCCTACCAGCCTCCAAGTTCCTCTTATTCCAGCTTCTTCTGTATTTCAAATTCTAAACACTCCACTATTGGTCGCTGTGCGTTCAGTTGCCCTATCCCGAAGCGCTGGGATGCCTTTTCCTGACCTCTCTTTCCTCCCTGGAAAGTTGCTTTAAGCATTTCACCAGTATCATTGTGCATCTTTGCAAGCTTCATCCATCACGAGTACAGGTTCACTGTGAAAGCATCGTGAAGTTAATCTATAGGATTTAGCATCAACAGTGGTTCTCGGTTTTGCAATGTTTTTTAAATTGACAGAGTCTTAATCAAGTTCACGAAGCCAATATTTAAAAAAACTGAGCTGGAAGGCTAGATAGATGAGTACATTTAAATACCTGTCTATTACTGTGATAAATTGTAATAATTCTATCAATTATATTTTCTCAGTAAGTTTAACAAAGGCAAATATGAATTTGAAATCATAAACATCAATCACATCCAGGTTTTTGATATGCAAAATAACAGAATGACTTTGATGTATTACCTTCCCTCACCTGGGACATGGGTTTAATTATGTGACTGTCAATTTTAAACAAAACCCCTTCAAACTGCACATTGCTGAGATTAAAAGCTCCCAATCAGGTTGCTGTTTATTATGTATCCAGGGCACATGGAATGGTCAACGGTCTATTGAAACTGGATTACCAGGAAATTTCTAGCTGTTCAGTAGATCTAATTGCAATACCTCTGACGAAAATACAAGATCTCAATGTTTTACACAACGACTAAAGAATTGCGATTGCAAACACTGAAAACTGGAATCACCATTTTTCTGTCAATATCACTTTGCCCCACACAATGAAGTGACTTTGTTTCCAAGTAGAAACGATACTTCACGCATTGCACAATGTTACCAGGTTTATAGACATTCATCATTTTCAACACCTCAAACACAAAGAAAGTAAATTTACAGTTCAGTCAGTCGTAGCCTGATTTAGATGAACTCCAGGAACACAGGACAACAACACTGTTATTGCTCCAGTAATCTCAGAACGTTTCTCGGTTTACAGCAACAAGAGCTGCTGTCACTCCTGAAGAGTGTTTGACAATGGACTGGATCTCAACCCCAAAAGTAGGTGGGTCGGGATTGAGTGAGATGTTAAAAAGTAAAACATATCAGTGGATTGGGACAAGAGTTGGGCAGCTAACCTTCTCGCTAGAGCCGCTTTGACAGTTAAGTGTTCTAATCAGGCTGAAGCCTCTTGATTTAAACCACTTTTCAATTTTAACCTTGGCTGGGTGTGGAGTTCCCATGGCCTCAGGAAACCCAACAGCTAAAGGGAGGTTGTGACAGCTTCGGGGAGAAGATGAGAGCTTTTCCCTGGAACCCTAACCACCAGAGTAGTTGGGGTTCAGACCCCTCCTTCCATGGGATCAGGAATCTGAATCGCCTGAATTAGAACCACTCCTGGCCTCAAGGTTCTGAGATCAGAACCCCAGGAGCAATAGGTTGCACAGCGGCAGCGATAGCCTCCTCCAGAGTCCAACTGTCTATCAGGCTGACCTCCAGCAAGAGAATATGTCAAAGCAAATTGTAACATGATGGGGAGTCACAACAGGACGGCTCAGTGGCACAGTGGTTAGCACTGCTGCCTCACAGCGCCAGGGACCCGAGTTCAATTCCTGCCTCGGGTGTTCATAGTGTGCGATGAAATGATGAGTTTCTGAAAAATAGCAGTAAATTAAAATCTCTGCCACTGTATTGTCTTCACCAGGTTTCAACAGACTGCGCCAGAGTGAAAACCTTTCTTCAGGTCTGATCCGAATGTCGAATTTGACGGGTCCTCCCACTGGGCCATTTTCCAGTTCCGCTGGAGTCAATGGATTTTGATCGGCTCGCTGCATTTTACGACCCCGCCAGTCCGGGACAGTGAATTGCACCTATAACTTTCAGAGGCGGCCGATTGAGGAACAGAGTCCATCAAACTCCTCAAAGATCCAACACTGCCCTTTGAAACGCCATCAATGATCTCACATTCACGTGTTCCACTTGTCAATAAAACCCACAGGAAGCAGCGTGTGACTAACTGTGACTATCATTCTTGGAGTTTCACTCACCTAGTTTTCAAACCATGGAGAGCCCAGACACTGAGCATTTAAACAAAAGTATCACATGAAGTGACAGTAAGAATGCGAAAAGTCACAGGATTTTCCTTAATTATTTAGTGGTTATGCTAAATGAGCAGAAGCATATTGTGCTTCTCATCGTAAATACACAATTATATCATTTTTTAAACACAAATCATATTACCTACAATTTCTGAATGTACAAAGTGAGGTATAACCAGTTGTCATGCCAACACTAGTGAACTAGAAGAAATAAGAACCAATTTTGTTATTGAAGTTATTATTTGCATTGGAGCAGTGATTAATACTAAATATCAGTCACCCTCTCAATGCTGAGTCAGAGGTTTCTGGGTTCATGTCGCACTCCAGGTCTTGAGGTGACAGTATTCGAAAAGAGGGCTCCCTTGTTTGAATTGACAACCTTTATCCCCCAATCAATGTTGCCCAAAACTCACCAAGGTTCCTTTCAAACCCACTATCACCTAGAAGGTCAAGGGCAGCAGACACCTGGGAACCCCACCACCTGGAGGTTCCCCTCCCAAGTCACTCGCTGTCCTGACTTGGAAATATATCGCCGTTCCTTCGCTGTTGCTGTGTCAAAATCCTGGAACTCCCTTCCTAACAGCACTGTGGGTGTACCTACACCTCAAGGACTGCAGCGGTTCAAGAAGGCAGCTTACTATCATCTTCTCAATTAGGGATGGACAATAAATACAGTCCTAACCAGCGACACCCACCTCCCGTAAATGAATGAAGAACACGCTAACTGATCATTTATCACTGTCTGAGTACAAATTAGCAGTTGTACTTGTCTACAAAAGAACAAGCACTGCATTTCAAAATAATTCATTGTTTATGAAGCGCCCTCTTAGGGTGTGTGAAAGACACTATATAAATGTAAGGTCTTCATTTCTCTTTGTAACTTATGCTTTCATTATGGGCTATCTAAAACCATGAAATATTTATTCCTGACCACAATTTATTCGTTGCGATTCCCCATTTTAATCATTTTACTTTTGTTCTCATGCATCATTCCCCGAAGAGGAAACAACCTGCTGACAGCTCCTCCTTTGGACACTGGCTTAAATAAATGAATGAATGAAGAAAGAAAGAAATAAATCTAAAGAAAGAAAGAAATAGAAATGTTGCACGGAATCAGCAAACTGCTAGGAACAGTAAGGAAAAAGACAGTTTAATGCTTTCGGTATAGCTCCTTTGTCAGAGCTGAAAACTAAACAGATTAAAAATAAGCTGGAAGGGAATGAAATGTGCCAGACAGGATATAAAAGCATCTTCGTTAGGCAGTCAAAATATATTAGAAAATAGAAAACCCGCACAACTGGAAAATAATCCATTTGGGATGCGAATGGGAGAAACTGCCAGGTTAATGGGGGAAACAAGTAAAGTGTGCAGTTACTAATAAAACCAGAGTTAACACACACACAGGCGGAAGCTATTGCTCCTGATTTACTCCATGTTTGACGTTCAGGCTAAAGGTGGAAAGAATGGGGTATGAATGGGAGCTGAGGTTATGGGGTCAGCTAATAAATAATAGGTTGATGCTTGTGATAGAGGAGAAATATTGAGTAAAGCCATCAATCTGTATTTAATCTGAAGGTTGAGGCTGTGTCCTGCTCCATACCCATTTTTCTAAACCACTGAGATTCTCAGACCCCAACTTCCAAGCCAGATTCTTTAATCATTTTCCCAGCCTGTATGGCAGTGCTATATATATATGATATATATCGGACCTTAAGGACAAGACTTGTTGTAAAAGAAGGAACGCATTAAATTTGAGGATGGAGTGATGATAAATCGTGCAATGGCAGGCTAGGGTGAGGAGTCTTCAAAATGAGATTTCCTGTAAGATTTCTGATTCACTGTCAGCTTGTCAATTGTTATTACTGCCATTTGTGTAGACAGTTCGTGTTAATGCAATGGATAAAAACAGATTTGAAGAAAAATACAAACCTTTAACTGAGCCAATGGTGCTGTTGAGATGGGTGGTGTAGTGACTCACGGCTTCTGTGATTATCAGCCCGACTCAGTGAAGGAAATCAGCTTTTGCTAATGCGTGTAGGTCCGCCTTTTCTTGCCAGTCTCGTTCTTACAAACTTCTTTTTTTTTGGATGTGTGTTAATGTTAGGAAGTCTTTGCTTTATTTGTTTGAGAGGTGAGCGTCGTTGGCAAGGCCAGCGTTTATTGCTCATTCGTAAATGCCCATGAGAAAGTAGTGGTGGTGGCATGGTGGCGCAGTGGTTAGCACTGCTGCCTCACGGTGCCGAGGACCTGGGTTCGATCCAGGTCCTGGGTCACTGACCGTGTGGAGTTTGCATATTCTCCCCGCGTATCAGGTACTTTTTTTTCCCTTTTATTAAAATAAATTTAAAGGGAAAGCAGCACTGAGCTGCTCTTTTGAAATGGCCCAATCTATATTTCAGACATTGGTCAGTTGGCAGCACTCTGGGCAGTTGGCAGCACTCTGGGCAGTTGGCAGCACTCTGGGCAGTTGGCAGCACTCTGGGCAGTTGGCAGCACTCTGGGCAGTTGACAGCACTCTGGGCAGTTGGCAGCACTCTGGGCACTGCTTCACAAGGTGCCCAGTTCAATTCCCATTATTCCAAGGCCAGAACACAAAATTCTACACTCATGCTTCAATAAAGTAATGAGAGAGATTCTGCATTCTCATAGGTGCAGTCTTTCAGATCAGAAATTAAACCAAGGCCTCCTCGGGTGGATATAAAAGATCCTGTGACACTATTTTGAAGATAAGGAAAATTATCCCTGGCCACTGTTCATCTCTCAATCAATATCACAAAAAAACATATGAATAGTGATAACCTATTGCTGTTTGTGGGTGCTTGCTTTGTGTAAATTAGCTGCTGTGTTGCTTACATTCTCCTGTTTCTGGGTCACTGATTCTCCGCCTCGCTCCCTCCCCCTTAATCATGCACAATATTTACCCCCCTTTCATAATTTACTATTAAATTTACCAAACAATCACAGAAATGCCCTAGCAAAATGATGCTCGGAGTAGAAGGCGTTCTCCTGCCTAGGTACAAGGTATTATTCAATAAAACTATTTCATACAGGGGGCGTAACTGGATTCTATTTTAGAAATAATCTCACAGGTTAGAAAGATCAAATGACTCCTGAGCAATAAGTAAAATGATTGAACAGCATAGGTCTTCACTGTCAGTGAGAAGCATTGGAGCCTTCAGATATCTCTGTGCAACATACCTTTAAGAGGCCCAAGGACAAAAACGGAATGATTCACAGTTGTATTTTCTTGATTTGAAAGTCTTGAAGAATTTGCTAATTGCTGCTTCTCACCACGAAATATTTTCAATATCTACTACGCAACACAACTTTACCATGATATTTCAGTACCTCTAAAAACTAATAAAAATCACCAAGATAGGGTGGGATAGTAAGTAAGTAGATAAAAGGACAAGAGTGAAGTCAATGGAAAAGACTCTTGAGATTCATGTGCAGTATGAAAAAGGTCACTGTTTCACTTTGACCCCATTACACACTTCTGCCCTGGTCATTTGACCCGGCAAAGCCTGCTAATAGTGAAACTACATGGATGACAAAGGCCATTTATCTCAGTTTATCTCATCCATCCCAGAATGACATACGAACATACGCATTAGGAGTAGGAGTAGGCCATTTGGGGGGCCAACATCTTGGAAGGCTCTTCAACTAAAGTCAAATGGGTAGAACGTAAAACCAAAAAGAGACAATCACATTTCTGGGATGTTCTATTGCCCCCTAACAGTCTGAGAGAAATGGAGCAGCAGATATGTGGGCAAATTTCAGAGAAGTGTAAAAGTATTAGGGTATTGATTGAGGGGGATTTCAACGTCCCCAACTGGGGTAGCCATAATGTGAAAGGTTAGGATGGAGCAGAAATCTTCAAATTCATCCTGGAGAATGTTTTAAGCCAGTACGTAGAAGGTCTGACAAGAGGGGGAGTGGTCCTGGACTTAATTTTAGGTAACAAAGCCAGGCAAGTGTTTCCAAAGTGACCCTCACCACCACAATGCCCCAACATTCCCGCACACCCGCCAGCCCTTCAACCCCACCCTCTCAACCTCACCCCATCACCACACCTACTCCACACCACCCACCAACTCCCCCTCACCAATCCATTGAGCCGGATATATCAGCTATGGGGGAGGAAAAGAGGCAAGGACTGGAAGCATCGTGAGGACTGGAAGCATCGTGGGGACTGGAAGCATCGTGGGGACTGGAAGCATCGTGAGGACTGGAAGCATCGTGAGGACTGGAAGCATCGTGGGGACTGGAAGCATCGTGGGGACTGGAAGCATCGTGAGGACTGGAAGCATCGTGAGGACTGGAAGCATCGTGGGGACTGGAAGCATCGTGAGGACTGGAAGCATCGTGAGGACTGGAAGCATCGTAAGGACTGGAAGCATCGTGGGGACTGGAAGCATCGTGAGGACTGTAAGCATCGTGGGGACTGGAAGCATCGTGAGGACTGGAAGCATCGTGGGGACTGGAAGCATCGTGAGGACTGGAAGCATCGTGGGGACTGGAAGCATCGTGAGGACTGGAAGCATCGTGAGGACTGGAAGCATTGTGGGGACTGGAAGCATCGTGGGGACTGGAAGCATCGTGAGGACTGGAAGCATCGTGAGGACTGGAAGCATCGTGAGGACTGGAAGCATCGTGGGGACTGGAAGCATCGTGAGGACTGGAAGCATCGTGAGGACTGGAAGCATCGTGAGGACTGGAAGCATCGTGGGGACTGGAAGCATCGTGGGGACTGGAAGCATCGTGGGGACTGGAAGCATCGTGGGGACTGGAAGCATCGTGAGGACTGGAAGCATCGTGGGGACTGGAAGCATCGTGAGGACTGGAAGCATCGTGGGGACTGGAAGCATCGTGAGGACTGGAAGCATCGTGAGGACTGGAGCAGATCATGGAGCAGATCATGGAGCAGATCATGGAGCAGATCAATTCCATGCAGTGAGGCCAAGCACCAGGACCGGACAGGTTCCCGGGGGACTTCTACAGGAAAGTTCCGGCAGCACTGGCCCCACTGCTGCGTGAAATGTTCAACGACTCGCTGTTGAGGGGCGGGTGGGTCCTGCCGCCCATGCTAGCACAGGCCTCGATCTTATTGATCCCTAAAATGGACAAAGAGCGGACGGAGTGTGGATCATACAGACCCATCTGATGCTGCTGCCAAAGTCCTGACCAAAGGCCTGGCGAGGCTACTGAAGAGTTTCCTGCCAGCGGTAATCGCGGAAGATCAGACCGCGTTTGTCAAGGGCAGGCAGCTGATGGCAAACACCAGATGCTTGCTGAACGTGGTCACGATTCCACCCGGGGAGGGGACACCAGAAGTGATCATCTCCCTGGATGCAAAGAAGGCCTTTGACAGAGTAGAATGGAGGTACCTCAGGAATGTACTGGAAGGGTTTGGGTTTGGACCAGTGCACAGTGCTCCCATGGCCTGTGTACAAACAAAGACCAGCAGCTTGGCTACTCTTCTGCACAGAGGCACAAGACAAGGATGCCCCAAGTCGCTGTTGCTGTTCGCTCTGGCAACTGAACCACTGGCTATCTTTCTCAGATCAACGAAGGGGTGGAGAGGCATTCAGAAGGGAGACAGGGAGCACAAAGTCTCTCTCTATGCAGATGACCTGCTCCTCTACATCCCAAACCCTCTAGCCAGCATAGGGAAGATAATGGACTGCCTCAGGGAGTTCGGAGCCTTCTTATGGAAACAGAAAATAGCAGGAAGAGACCATTCGGCCCTTTGAGCCTGCTCCACCATTTGTTATGATCATGACGATCATGCAACTCAATGACCTAATCCTACTTTCCCCCCTGTCGTTTGATCCCCCTCACCTCAAGAGCTATATCTTTTTTTTAAAATAATTTTTATTGAGAAATTTTGATTTTATACAACAATAACGCACCTTAGTAAAATACCGAAAATAACAATAATATTAACAATCATATACATTCGCCCCATCCCCATGAACAACCCAGCATTTTAACAACAACGCAAATTAACACACTATAAAGTTACAGAATAAACACTACAATAATGCACCCCCCCCCCCCCGGGTTGCTGCTGCTATTGACCCAGTTACCTATCTCTGAGCCAGGAAGTCCAGAAAAGGCTGCCATCGTTTATAGAACCCTTGTATTGATCCTCTCAGGGCAAATTTGACCTTTTCCAATTTTATAAATCCCGCCATGTCACTGATCCAGGTCTCCACGCTTGGGGGCCTTGCATCCTTCCATTGTAACAGAATCCTTCGACGGGCTACTAGGGACGCAAAGGCCAGGACACCGGCCTCTTTCACCTCCTGCACTCCCGGCTCCACCCCAACCCCAAAAATCGCGAGTCCCCACCCTGGTTTGACCCTGGATCCAACCACCCTCGACACCGTCCCCGCCACCCCCTTCCAGAATTCTTCCAGTGCTGGGCATGCCCAGAACATATGGGCGTGGTTCGCAGGACTCCCCGAACATCTGGTGCACCTGTCCTCACCCCCGAAGAACCTACTCATCCTAGTCCCGGACATATGGGCCCGGTGCAGCACCTTAAATTGGATGAGACTAAGCCTCGCACATGAGGAGGAGGAGTTGACTCTCTCCAAGGCCTCCGCCCAAGTCCCATCCTCTATCTGCTCCCCGAGTTCCTCCTCCCATTTAGCCTTCAGCTCCTCCACTGACGACTCCTCCACCTCCTGCATTACCTTATAGATGTCAGACACCTTCCCCTCTCCTACCCACACCCCCGAAAGCACTCTGTCCATCGTCCCCTGCGAGGGCAGCAAAGGGAATCCCTCTACCTGTCGCCTAGCAAACGCCTTTACCTGCAGGTATCTGAACATGTTCCCCTGGGGAAGGCCAAATTTATCTTCCAGTTCCCCCAGGCCTGCAAACCTCCCGCCAATAAACAGGTCCCTCAATTTGCTGATGCCCGCCCTTTGCCATCCCCTGAATCCCCCATCCGTGTTCCCCGGGATGAACCGATGGTTGCCACCCAGTGGAGCCTCCATCGAGCCCCCTGTTTCCCCCCGATGCCGTCTCCACTGTCCCCAGATTCTTAGGGTCGCCGCCACCACCGGGCTCGTGGTAACCCTCTTGGGGGAGAGCGGCAACGGTGCCGTTACCATGGCACCCAGGCTTGTACCTCTACATGACGCCATCTCCATTCTTTTCCACGCCGCCCCTCCCCCCTCCATCACCCATTTACGCACCATTGACACATTGGCTGCCCAATAGTACCCCAGAAGGTTGGGCAGCGCCAGCCCGCCTCTATCCCTTCCTTTCAAGAGCTATATCTAACTGCATCTTGAAAATGAACAATATTTTGGCCGCCAGTACTTCCTGTGGTAATGAAATCCACATGCTCAATACTCTCTGGGTGAAGAAATTTCTCATCTCTGTCATAAATGGTCTACCCCGTATCCTCAGACTGGGACATCTGGTTCTGGACATACCCACCATCAGGAACATAATTCCTGTATCTATCCTGTCTAGTCCTGTTAGAATTTTATACGTTTCTATGAGATCTCTGCTCATTCTTCTGAACTCCAGCAAATACAATCCTAAATGACTCAATCTCGCTCGTCCTGTCATCCCTGGAATCAGTCTAATCAGTCTGGTAAACCTTCGCTGCACTCCCTCCAGAGCAAGAACATCCTTCCTCACATAAAGAGACCAACACTACACACAATACTCCAGGTGTGACCTCACTAAGGCTCCTGTATAATTGCAGCAAGACATTCCCGCTCCTGTAGTCGAATCCTCTCGCAATGAAGGCCAACATACCATTAGCCTTCTTTACAGCCTGCTGTACCTGCATGCTTACCTTCAGTTACTGCTGTACGAGGATACACAGGTCTCGTTGCACATTCCCCACTCCTAATTTATGGCCATTCAGATAATAATCTGCCTTCTTGTTTTTGCTACAAAAGTAGGAAACCTCACATTTATCCCAATTATACTGCATCTGTCATTCATTTGCCGACTCACTCAACTTGTCCAAATCACACTGAAGGATCTCTGCATCCTCCTCACAGCTCACCCTCCCACCCAACTTGGTGTCATCTGCAAATTTGGAGGTATTGGGGGCGATTCTCCAATATGGAGCCCAAGTGTTCGCACCGTCGTGAACGCCGTCGCGTTTCACGAAGGCGCGAACCGGGCCCGGGTACGACAGACACTGGCACCCACAGGGGGCCAGCATGACACGGGAGCGGTTCATGCCGGCCCAGCCTCCTTCGAAATGAAATGAAAATCGCTTATTGTCATAAGTAGGCTTCAATGAAGTTACTGTGGAAAAGCCCCTAGTCGTCACATTCCGGCGCCTGTTCGGGGAGGCCGGTACGGGAATTGAACCGTGCTGCTGGCCTGCCGTGGTCTGCTTTCAAAGCCAGCAATTTAGCCCTGTGCTAAATTTCACGGTGCCAAATGGGCACCGCGCCAACCGGCGCATGCGCAGTTGGGCCACGCCAACATGCGCATGCGCGGGGGACTTCTTTAGCACGCCGGCCCCGATTAAAGATGGCGTCGGTATGCAGGGGCAGGGTGCGCCAGAAAGTAGGCCCGGGTCGCGGGCTAGACACCATTGGAGCCCCTCCCCCCCCCCAACAGGCCCCCACCGACTGTCCGCGCAGAGTTCCCGCCGGCAGCAACCAAGGGTGAACGGCGCCAGCGGGACTCTGTCATATCGGCGCGGCCACTTGGCCCATCTGGGCCGGAGAATCAGCGGCCCCGCCGATTCCAGCGGCCCACGGCCGGCGCCGTGTCAAAAGCACTGGCGCAAATGGCGGCGAATGCACCTCGGACAATCGCGCGTCGGCCTCGGGGCATCGTGGCGCAGTTAAGGCGATTCTCCAGCCCAGCGCGGAGCTTGGAGAATTGCCCCCATTAAATTTGTTCCCTCATCTAAATCATTAATATATATTGTGAATGAACTGGCTTAACTTTGGAGGGGTGTAGTGTCATGTTACTGCAGTGATGTCAGAGTGTGGGTGGAGCTGAGCTCTGGCTCTGCTTTTTAATTTCACTTTGAGAAAAGCTTGGGTGGGTCTGGGTTTTTGGTTTTGTTTCAGTGTTGGAGCTGCAGTCAGCCAGAGAAGGTGTAATGTTGTTCTCTCTGCCATGTAAAGACTATCTCTTGATCATTTGGTGAATTCACAGTGATAACTATTCTTAGTATTGAATTTAAACCTGATGCGCTTCTTTTAAAAGGTTTTTTTTAAAGTCTTATGGATGTTGAAAGGAAAGCTTAAGGATTACTTAGTATTGTATTCTTTGGGGGTTGTATCTGAATTAATGGTTGCTAAGATGTTCACTGTATGTTTTAAAAAGGTTAACTTGAGTTCATAGAATAAACATTATTTTGCTTTAAAAAATACTTTTCGATTTCTGCTGTACCACACCTGTAGAGTGGGCCTTGTGCTCCCCATACCACAATCTAGTAAAAGTTGGGGGTCAGGTGAACTCCATGATACACTCTAAACCCTGGCCCATAACAGTAGGGACTGGATGTCAATGGAGACCATGGAGCCAATTCTCTGATCTTTCTTTTTTATCTGTGGCGGTGTTGAGCTAGGCCAGGTTCGGCATCACGGTCAGTATCCTGTTGCGCCTTGGACAGAGGTTCTTCTCTTGGGGATGTTGTGGAGAAGCCCCATGTGGAAAGGTCCACATCGGGAGAGGGGAAAGTTAGGGAAGGGTCCAAAAGAGGAGGATGGAGATTGAGAACCCAGTGGACTGGTGCAGCGACAACAATCTATCCCTCAATGCCAGCAAAACTAAAGAGTTGGTCATTGACTTCAGGAAGCAAAGTACTGTACACACCCCTGTCAGCATCAGCGGGGCCGAGGTGGAGATTGGATAGGATTGGATTAGATTGGATTTGTTTATTGTCACGTGTACCGAGGTACAGGGAAAAGTATTTTTCTGCAAGCAGCTCAACAGATCATTAGAAAAGGGAATTAAACAAAATTCAAGAAAATACATGAGAATACATAATAGGGCAACACAAGATACACAATGTAACTACATAAGCATTAGCATTGGTTGAAGCATACAGGGTGTAGTGTTAATGAGGTCAGTAAATAAGAGGGTAATTTAGGAGTCTGGTGACAGTGGGGAAGAAGCTGTTTTTGAGTCTGTTCATCCGTGTTCTCAGACTTCTGAATCTCCTGCCCGATGAAAGAAGTTGGAAAAGTGAGTAAGCCGGGTGGGAGGGATCCTTGATTATGCTGCCCGCTTTCCCCCGGCAGCGGGAGGTGTAGATGGAATCAATGGATGGGAGGCAGGTTCGTGTGATGGACTGGGCGGTATTCACGACTCTCTGAAGTTCCTTGCGGTCCTGGGCCGAGCAGTTGCCATACCAGGCTGTGATGCAGCCAGATAGGATGCTTTCTATGGTGCATCTGTAAAAGTTGGTAAGGGTTAATGTGGACATGCCAAATTTCCTTAGTTTCCTGAGGAAGTATAGGCACTGTTGTACTTTCTTGGTGATAGCATCGACGTGAGTGGACCAGGATAGGTTTTTGGTGATGTGCACCCCATGGAATTTGAAACTGCTAACCATCTCCACCTCGGCTCCGTTGATGCTGACAGGGGTGTGTACAGTACTTTGCTTCCTGAAGTCGATGACCAGCTCTTTAGTTTTGCTGGCATTGAGGGAGAGATTGTTGTCGTTACACCACTCCACTAGGTTCTCTATCTCCCTCCTGTATTCGGACTCGTCGTTATTCGAGATCCGGCCCACTATGGTCGTATCGTCAGCAAACTTGTAGATGGAGTTGGAACCAAGTTTTGCCACGCAGTCGTGTGTGTACAGGGAGTAGAGTAGGGGGCTAAGTACGCAGCCTTGTGGGGCACCGGTATTGAGGACTATTGTGGAGGAGGTGTTGGTGTTCATTCTTACTGACTGTGGTCTGTTGGTCAGAAAGTCAAGGATCCAGTTGCAGAGTGGAGAGCCAAGTCCTAGGTTTTGGAGCTTTGATATGAGCTTGGCTGGGATTATGGTGTTCAAGGCGGAGCTATAGTCAATAAATAGGAGTCTGATGTAGGAGTTCTTGTTTTCGATGGTTAGCAGTTTCAAATTCATAGGGGTGCACATCACCAAAAATCTGTCCTGGTCCACCCACGTCGACGCTACGACCAAGAAAGCACAACAGCGCCTATACGTCCTCAGGAAATGAAGGAAATTCGGCATGGCCACATTAACTTTTACCAACTTTTACAGATGCATCATAGAAAGCATCCTATCTGGCTGCATCACAGCCTGGTATGGCAACTGCTTGGCCCAAGACCGCAAGAAACTTCAGAGAGTCGTGAACACAGCCCAGTCCATCACACGAACCCACCTCCCATCCATTGACTCTCTCTTCACATCCCGCTGCCTGGGGAAAGTGGGCAGCATGATCAAAGACCCCTCCCACCCGGCCTACTCACTCTTCCAACTTCTGCCATTCGGCAAGAAATAGAAAAGTCTGAGAACATGCACAAACAGACTCAAAAACAGCTTATTCCCCGCTGTTATCAGATTCCTAAACAACCCTCTTATGGACTGACCTCATTAACATTACACTCCTGTCTGCTTCATCCAATGCCAGTGCTTATGTAGTTACATTATGTACCTAGTGCTGCCCTATTATTTGTATTTTTTTTCTTTCCTTTTCCTTTCATGTACTTAATGATCTGTTTGAGCTGCTCGCAGAAAAATACTTTTCATTGTACCTCGGTACACGTGACAATAAACAAAACCCAAATCCAATCCAAAATCTGTGTCCAGTAATTATCCTTATTCTTTTCATCCTGGATGGGGCCCACTTGGCAGTTGGTTGGCCGGTTCTCATCTAGTTGTAATATCTTAGGAGGTGGGGTGTGGATCCAAGAGGGTTTGTTCTGCCAGCTCTTCTACATCTTCACTTTTCCTCTGAAATTGTTTCTATTTCCCTCTTAGTACTGGTGCCTGTGAGGGCTGGCTGTGGTGGTGTTGAATGATGAGGATTGGTGACATGGACATTCAAATACGGACCTACGTTGGCCTTTGGGTGGCCTTTTCTTTCCATCTTTTGAATGGGCCTGGTCATTTGGTGGGGTGGGAGGGGTGGGGTCTCACGGTTCTGGAGGGGGCGGCCATCCCTCCCTCCCAAGTTTGGGGGTTGTTCTGATAGCCTTCCCGTCGGGATGCATGGTACCACAGTGATTAGCACTGTTGCTTCATAGCGTCAGGGTCCCAGGTTCGATTCCCGGCTTGGGTCATTGTCTGTGTGGAGTCCGCACATTCTCCCCGTGTCTGCGTGGGTTTCCTCCGGGTGCTGCGGTTTCCTCCCACAAGTCCCGAGATATCCTGTTGTCCTATTGTGGGCAGTACTGGTGCTGATGGTCGAGTGATCAAGGGATGGGAGCAGGGATTATTGAAGCACGGTGTGTTTTACTTCTTCCATGGGAGACCCGCGGCTGAGCATTAAGGCTTGGTTTAGCCAAGCCCTCTCTTTGGCTTTGTTGTTGTCATTTTGCCACCTCAACTGTGATAACTATGGCTATCTTTCTGTTTCTGTTTGTTTGTTACAAACTTATTAGCGGTCATCATAGAATCATAGAATTTACAGTGCAGAAGGAGGCCATTCGGCCCATCGAGTCTGCACCAGCTCTTGGAAAGAGCACCCTACCCAAGGTCAACACCTCCCCCTATTCCAAAAACCCCACCCAACACTAAGGGCAATTTTGGACACTAAGGGCAATTTATCATGGCCAATCCACCTAACCTGCACATCTTTGGATTGTGGGAGGAAACTGGAGCACCCGGAGGAAACCCACGCACACACGGGGAGGATGTGCAGACTCCGCACAGACAGTGATCCAAGCTGGGAATCGAACCTGGGACCCTGGAGCTGTGAAGCAATTGTGCTATCATGTTGCTGTCTCAAAAAAAACAGGCTGGTAATAAGCTTTTGTAAAAAAAAATTGATCGGCGCGCATCTACCAATGAAATTCCTTTCTGAAAGTGGAGAGTAGGTGATAGTTCTGAGAACACAGAATATGTTTCAGAGAAGAAAACATTTTTATTTTATATTAATATGGTAATGCACCCACTTCAGTTGGCTATTTTCAAACATATTTCAAAGAAATCAATTTTTCTTCATTCCTTATCTTTCCTGTATTGCTGTTGTCAAAACTATATTTCTGCCAATAATGAGAAAGAGTTTGTTCCACACAAAGCAAACTGAAGACTGAAACCACCCGAGACTGGATTTGTGTGAACGTATTGAGACCACCAGACTTGTAAATAAAGAGAGCAGAGATTAAAAAAACAAATCACTGAGCTTGAAAAAGGCAGAATGCATTTGCAGCAAAGATTTGTACACTCACTTTAGATCGCGAAAATTGATAATGGGGCACAAAAGAGAACGGTTAAGGCCACTTCAGATACTGATAGTGAATTTTACGTCCCAATTTAAAACAGAATTGACAAAACTTACATCTTCGGTCCTCCATGATTAGATTTTCTAACAACACATGCAATAATTCAGAACCAGCAGTGTATTTCCTAAAAGCATCGGGCGTAAGTGTAAACAGTCACCAATCAGGAGGCCAGATTCCCAATCTCGAAAAATGGAAATGTTTTTTCTGCTGCAGGTACCGGACCCCGAATCCAGTGGGACCAGACATGTGCCGGATTCGGGAATTTTATGGATTCCTAGGGCTAGTATGTACTTCCTAATACATCACAGAAAGTATGAAAAATAAAGAACAAAATGGTTTCATTGTTACCCAGTGTGCGAGTTTTGAGTGTAGCTGGCTTTTGGGTCCTTCCTGATTTTAGGATGCTGGATAAGGGGATCTGGTACCTGTACATTCAGACGTCAACAGAATTTATTGCGGTAATTGTAAGGCATTAAGCCATTGCTTTATTAACTGGGTACTTCATTACAGAAGCTAACGCAAAGCATCCCTTTATTTATGATCAACCAAATAGTACAAAGAATTAAAAAAATAGATCGTCTCATTCTATCCATTCTCTAATCTTATTTTATACTTTAGGATTTAATTAAATACTTATTCCTTCTCTAAATACTGAGTACTAAAAAGAGGATTCAAAATTTGTGGTCAGAAAGTGCTTAGATAATAAATGATCGGATTGTGAGTTTTAAATAATTAACTGGCAGAAGGGAGGTTATACCCAATGAGTTTAATGGAGAACTTTTTTTTTAAAAACCTCAAGCGGAAACAAAGGAACACAGTGGATGCACCTCAAAGAATGGTGGAATACCACAGGGACCAGTGTGTGGATCATGGGTAAATAAACGATGTGGAAGACAGGACAGAAACAAAGTTCTCCAAGATTGCTGATAAATTGTTGACAATAACATGGAACACGTCAATCAAATACAAAAAGGATTTGGATAAATTAAGAAGCTAGGGTGACAAGGGACAGATAGTTTTATAATGTGGATACATGCAACACTGAAACTAGGAAAGTGAATGAGCAGTGATAACACAAGATCATTGGTATTCATTTGCAAAAGGTGTGCGGAATTTGTAGCTTTCTACCAATGGTACAGACGTGTGATTAAAGTAAAGACAACAAAGATCATTGCGGCTGTGTAGCCAGGGATACAGAGCAAAAAAACCAAAGACCATGTTGCTGGGCTAAAGCCCTGGAACTCCCTCCCTCACAGCACAGTGGGTGCACCTACACTACATGATTCAAGAAGACAGTTCACCAGCACCTTCTCAAGAGCCAATTAGAAATAGTTAATAAATGCTGGCCGAGCCAGCGAGGCCCACACTGATAATGTGGTTTATACAAAGCACAGGCTCACTCCCAAAGCAAGAAATGTGTAAATTTTGATCAGCTTGCTGCAATGCGGCATCCCAACCCTGGCAAGAGGGTGTTACGAAAGGGAGTTAAATTGATGTTTTGAATTGGGCACCTGTACAAAGCGGAGATAACTGGTTACTGGCTATATTTGTACTGGAAAAAGTATAGTTTGTGGAGGCCATTTTTACTGAGGTATTCTAGATTCCCAGATTCAGAGACAAACTGGACACTGATAATAGGCCTAATATCACAAACTCTACAACAGAAACACATAGGGCGGTACTCACCCCTCCCATGCCGGGTGGGAGAATCGCCGGGGTGCCACGGGAATCACGCCACGCCGCCCCCATCCCCGCACGTGATTCTCCCAACCCCCCGAAACCAGTGCTGCGCGAATTGCGCCAGCCTGCTTGGAGAATCGCCGCAAATGGCGAGCGGCGATTCTCCGGCCCGGATGGGCAGAGCGGCCACTCCGACACGACAGGGTCCGGCCGGCGCCATCCATCCCTGGTCGCTGCCAGCGGGAACTCTACGGGAACGCTCGTGGGGCGGCCTGTGGGGGAGGGGGGGGCTCCTTCATTGGGGGGGGGGGGGGGGGGCTCCGAAGGGGTCTGGCCCGTGATCGGGGCCCATCGATCAGCGGGCCGGCCTCTCCCCACCCCGGGCTTACATTCCGCTGCGGCCGCCCACTGAACACCCACGCCATATTGTGTCGGGGCCGGCGCGCGTAAGAAGTTCCCCGCGCATGCGCAGGATTGAGCTGCCCCAATTGCGCATGTGCGGGTTGGCGCGGCGTCCATTTGGTGCCACATAGGGATGCTGGAGCGCCGTGAACCTCTCCGTGTGGTGGCCAGAATAGGCCGTGCCCGGGCTCTATTCGCGCCGTCTGAAACGCGACGCCATTCACGACGGCGCGGGCACGTGGTCCGCGCAGCGGAGAATCACCCCCATGAGCTTGGGCTCAGAAGAGGGAAAGTGAGGATGAACAAAAAAACATAATCACATTACACATCAGGTGGAGAATATATGGAAGAGATCACCTGGTAAACAGTGAAGGAAACAATGGGCACAGTCTAATGGCCACGCTGCTCCGGACAAGCAGCTCGCTGTAGTGCAGCGTGACAGATGAACGCCGGGAGACTCCGCTCCCGGGATCTACCTGGCGAGATCTAACACAACCTCTCAGAAAGCCTCGGTCTAATGTGCAGATTCCTGAGGTACCTGAGGCTTTGGGATTCATCCTCTTCGCCTCAGACACACTGTGTGAGTGCTGATCAGCACTGGTCCCCACAACCGGAGACCAGATGGAACGACACTCGTGGGGGTTTCACACG
This sequence comes from Scyliorhinus canicula, assembly GCF_902713615.1. Lineage (NCBI taxonomy): Eukaryota > Metazoa > Chordata > Chondrichthyes > Carcharhiniformes > Scyliorhinidae > Scyliorhinus > Scyliorhinus canicula. Next base: position 5,831,154 of record NC_052160.1, on the reverse strand, counting down.
AGGATTGGAGGCCCCCCAGTTACATGCCCTTTGGGCAGGGTGGTGCCCTGGCACTGCTGGTGCCACCTAGGCACGCTGGCAGTGCCAACTTGGCACTTCGGCAGACACCTCCGGCGAGCGGAGCTCCTCACTGTACAAATCGGGGCAATGTGCTGCCTCGGCCGTGTGTTCCCCGTTCAGGCCCCTTATTCAATGCGAATCACAGGTAAACGCACTTGCTTTGCACTTTGTTTCCTTTTGGGAGAATCGCGCCCAATATCACCAAATTAAAGAAGGAACTGGGATAGATATTTAGCAGAGGAAGAGATTGAAGCGTCCCAGAATGTGAGTAGTACAAGACATCTTCAGACTCTCATTCACACATTACCATCATGCCAAATCCAAGCATCGGGTAGTACAATGTATACTGAACAATAACGTTAATATCCTATCTGGTGCAAGATTTTATCTTAGATATAAAACACTCTAATTTTACTAAAGTAACACATGGCTTAGTTTCAAGTGTGTTTGCAGCAATGGTTCCTTCACCTCACTGCAGGAAATATTTCTCGTGTTAGAGCCGGATCTACCGGCTGTTGACATTGGCGGGATCTTCTGGTCCTGTCGATGGTGAACCCCCGCCGTCGTTTCCCTGGTGGTGGATTCAGTGAGAAATCCCATTGGTTGCGGTGGGACAGAAGATCCGCCGCCACTGGCCAATAGTGGGACGCCTGTCGCCGTGAGGAAACACACTACGGAGAGGCCAGAGAATCTCGCCCAAAGCCAATCAAGTCTTCCGCCGGCTTAAAAATGCAGATTCATTGAAATTTTCTGAATCATGTTAAAGGTTATGGAATATGTGCAAGTTATGTCGGATCTCCAAAGATTCTTTGATTAAAATGTTGCATCGAGGATTAATTGTGGGAGAACAGTGCGGAGATTTCGATACTGGATAAAAGCTGATTTACATTCTCACAGGCGCAGAGCGGTAACTAAGGTTCACAGCTCTGCCATAGGCTGCAGTCACTAGTGGAATTCTAGATGCATATTTCTGCAATGTGCCTGTCAATTGCTAAAGGAACAATTCTACAAATGCAGATAGAATGAAGACGTGTGCAGGAATTAAGAAGGTCGACAAACTAAAGTGCAGACTGATCAGATTCTGGGAGAATAAACCTCACATATGCCAGATGTACATTAATTTGAATAAATGCTGGGTCACATGTTTGTGTCAGACTCATTCTAACTACACATACCATTCAGATTTTAATGTAATGGTTGTGGAGCAGGACAGAGGGCCTGGGGAGGGTTATAGTTGATGATATATCTAAAGTTCGTATCGCAAAGTGATAAAGAAAGTAAATATGATCTGAGTGCGTGTCGCTGGAACTGCTCAGCGAAGGACTGTAAACACGAGGACATATCTGTGTCCAGGCCGACAGTGCCAAGGTGGCCATGTTGCCCATGCCAGGGATTGGGCCCAGGGGTGGCCTGCCTTTCAGACATGGTGGAAGGTGGCCTCGAGGACCACCTAAGAGTTATGTTAGGGGGGCCCGGAGGCCGTGGTGGGGTGGCTGAGGGGGTCGAGAGATCAGGGCAGCACTTAAAAATGCTAGTCAATGCAGGAAGTGAGATAAGTGCAGTCTCGGCGGGGCGTTCCCGACTATGGCTAAAAAAGTCCCATTTGATAGCGGCATCGTTCTCAGAGCTGCAGGTTCCAATAAACATCCCGCTATTTGCGCCCAAAACGGACACTTTTTTTGTTAAATCGCGCCCCTTGAATCCGACATTGAGCATTATAAAGGAAAGAGACACCATCAATATGAGTAGTATTTACACAAGTAACATCAAATCAAATATGTTTAGCTAAATTGAACATATATATCTAAATGTGACAAATTCATTCAAACACTTTTGCTACTTCCTATCTGCTGTGTATTCATGTTTGTTCCTAGTTGGAACAAGGTCACTTTAAGAGTTCAATCACATGACATTCTGATTACAGTATTGGCAGTTATTCTATTCTAGCAGCCTGTGTGAAAACACCTTTCCAATAAAGCTCTTGATGGTTTATACCTTTGTGGTCCACAAGCCTATTATTTAAAAAATACCACAAAGAAATCTGGTGACAAGGAGGTCGGAATCCACACCTAAACACCCGAAAAACATCAGCAGAAATCTGGGGGTGCATGAAAAATCATCGATCCATGCTGCAGCCATCCAAAAAAGGACTACGATAAAAACACTGCTGCACGAAAGCTGGTGATGGAGGAGTGCCGAATAATAGCTGCAGCCATCGAAGGGAAAAAATTTAAACACAGACTTTGGAGTAAACAACATAAAAAGAACCTTGCCATATGCTCTGCCCGGAAAAGTTTGGGAACGGTGATCCTTCTACTGTGAGTAGCAAGTAAAGTAACAAATTTCAGAATGTCCAATTCACCTAACAGCACGCCTTTTAGGGCTTGTGGGAGGAAACCGGAGCACCCGGAGGAAACCCACGCAGACAGGGGGAGAACGTGCAGACTCCGCACAGACAGTGACCCAGCCAGGAATCAAACCTGAGTCCCTGGCGCTGTTAAGCAACAGTGCTCACCAATGTGATAAAAAAAGCAGACAGGAAGGCAGGCAATGTGGGCCTCCTATGAGAAGAAAACCATTCCTCTTCCTGCTCCTTCTTTGGACACGGCTAAAGGCACAAGACTTCCCTCATGAGCCAAAAGTCTATTAATATCAAGTCTCCAGATCTGAGAAGTCTGAGTTGGATGTTCAGCTGTCACAGGGGGAAACATTGCCAAGAACAATCTCAAGTACTAACCGATCCCAGCGCATTGAAATTAAAATATTTTCCCTCTGTTACAAATCCCTCCAGAGCCTTTTTCTAGAGTTAGATCTGCAGCTTTTGCCAGTGCCTATTTTCCAGCAGTACTTCCTGGTTTTTGGACTCTGGAATCCTGTGCATTCCCAATCCCTCTACTCCAGCATTGGTGGCGGAGCGTTTCTCCATTTTACATACAAACAATAATGGAAAAGATCCTTTTCCTGACCTCTTCCCTCCTTCAAAAGCTCAACATTTCTTCTCTTCTTCAATGTGTATTTTAGTCACTCCCAGCTCAGAATTCCTTTCTCCTGTGTGAAGCACCTTGCAAAGCTTTCCACACTCAACGTATTATTGTCACCAATGAGTGATGTCCAGTGTCTCTTTACACTACCAGGTGAGTGAATAATCCTTTCTGTTAGTACGTGATTGGGAAGCCTCGCTTCAAAGTACACATAGTTAATATTCCAGGACTTGGAGTAGGATTGGCTCTTTGGCGAGACATCAGTTGCCCATCTCTAATTTCCCTTGAACTGAGTGGGCTGCTGGGCTATTTCAGAGGGCAGTGAAGGGTCAACCACATTGCTGTGGGTCCAGAGTCACATATAGGGCAGACCAGGTATTTTTACAATAATTGATGATTGTCGCCATTATCAAGACTAGCTTGATATTCTAGATTTATTAATTGCCATGGTGGGATTTGAATTCATGTCCCCAGGGCATTAGCCTGAGACCCTGGATTACTAGTCCAATGGCATAACCACTGTGGAAGCATCTCCCCAAAGCTGCTAATCTGTATAAACTGACTAAAATTGTTCTGACTGGTTGATTGATTTGGGATTCAGTCCTTTAGTTTATGTATCTCTGCGTTGGTCTATTCATAGCTTCACTGCAACAAAAATTGTAGATTCTCCGAGCACAGACGGAGCTAAATGAATCCATTGTATCTGACGAAAGAGCTATTGAATTAGTCCCCCTCCTTTGCTGTTTCTAATGAACCCCGGAATTATTTCCTTTTCAAGTATAAATACAATCTTCTATTGAAAGCTATTGTTAATCTGCTTTCACCACCCATTCAGGGAGTAGATTCCGGATCATAACAACATCTTGTGCAAACAAATGTCCATTCATCCCGCCTGTCTCCAGTAATTCCTGTCTCTCTTGTCAATCACAAATCTGTTTAACTCGGCCTTGAATATATTCGATGACCCACAGCCTCCACTGCTCTCTGTGGAGAGAATTCCAAAGACTAACGACCGTCTGAGAGAAGAAATTCCACTTCATTTAAATTTTTTAAAATGAATTTACCAGATGGTGAGCGTCGCTGGTTAGGCCAGCATTTATTGCCCATCCCTAGCCCCTTCAGAAGGTGGTGGGCAGTTGCCTTCTTGAACCGTTGCAGTCTGTGGGGTGTAGGTGCACCCACTGTGCTGTTAGGGAGGGAGTTCCAGGATGTTGCCTCAGCGACTGTGAAGGAACAACGATATATTTCCAAGTCAGGATGGTGAGTGACTTGGAGAGGAACCTCCAGGTGGTGGGGTTCCCAGGTATCTGCTGCTGATGTCCATCTAGATGGTAGTAGTCGTGGGTTTGGAAGGTGCTGTCTAAGGAAACTTGGTGAGTTACTGCAGTGCATCTTGTAGATGGTACACACGGCTGCCACTGTTTGTCGGTGGTGGAGGGTTTGAATGTTTGTAGAAGGAGGAGTAATCATGCAGCCTGCTTTGCCTTGGGTGGTGTCGAGCTCCTTGAGTGTTGTTGGAGCTGCGCCCATCCAGGCAAGTGGAGAGTCCTGACTTGTGCCTTGTAAATGGTGGACAGGCTTTGTGGGGATCAGGTGACTTACTCGCCGTAGGATTCCTAGTCTTTGACCTGCCCTGGTAGCCACAGTATCAATGTGGCTAGTCCAGTTCAGTCTCTGATCAATGGTAATCCCCAGAATGGTGATTGTGGGTTTTTCAGTGATGGTAATGCCATTGAATGTCAAGGGGTGATGGTTGGATCCTCTTTTATAGGAGATGGTCATTGCCTGGCACTTGTGTGGCGCGAATGTAACTTGCCACTTGTCAATCCAAGCCTGGATATTGTCCAGGTTTGCTGCATTTGGACATGGACTGCTTCATTATCCAAGGAGTCGTGAACGGTGCTGAACATTGTGCAGTCATCCGCAAATATCCCCACTTCTGACCTTATGTTGGAAGGGAGGTCATTGATGAAGCAGCTGAAGATGGTTGGGCCTAGGGCACTACCCTGAGGAACTCCTGCAGTGATGTCCTGGAGCTGAGATGATTGACCTCCAACCATTACTACCATTTTTCTTTGTGTCAGGTATGACCCCAACCAGCGGAGAGTTTGCCCCGATTCCCATTGACTCCAGTTTAGCTACGGCTCCTTGATGCCACACTCGGTCAAATGCTGCCTTGATGTCAAGGGCAGTCACTCTCACCTCACCTCTGGCTTTCAGCTCTTCTGTCCATGTTTGAACCAAGGCTGTAATGAGGTCAGGAGCTGAGTGACGGAACCCAAACTGAGCGTCCGTGAGCAGGTTATTGCTGAGTAACTGCTACTTGATAGATCTGTTGATGGCTCCTTCCATCATTTTCTTAGTAGACTGATAGGGCGGTAATTGGCTGTGTTGGATTTGTCCTGTTTCTTGTGTACAGAACATACCTGGGCAATGTTCCACATTGCCGGGTAGATGCCAGTGTTGTAGCTGTACTGGAACAGCTTGGCTAGGGGTGCAGCAAGTTCTGGAGCACAAGCCTTCAGTACTATTGCAGGAATATTTTCAGGGCCCAGTGCCTTCAGCCGTTTCTTGATATCACGTGGAGTGAATCGTATTGGCTGAAGACTGACATCTGTGATGCTGGGGACCTCCGGAGGAGACCGAGATGGATCATCCACTCGGCACTTCTGGCTGAAGATTGTTGCGAATGCCTCAGCCTTGTCTTTTGCATAGATGTGCTGGGCTCCTCCATCATTGAGGATGGGGATAGTTGTGGAGCCTCCTCCTCCAGTGAGTTGTTTAATTGTCCACCGCCATTCACGACTGGATGTGGCAGGAATACAGAGCTTAGATCTGATGCGTTGGCTGTGGAATCGCTTAGCTATGTCTATTATTTGCTGTTTATGCTGTTTGGCACACAAGTAATCCTTTGTTGTAGCTTCACCAGGTTGACACCTCATTTTGTGGTATGCCTAATTTTGCTCCTGGCATGTTCTCCTGCACTCTTCATTGAACCAGGGTTGCTCCCCTGGCTGGGTGGCAATGGTAGAGTGGGGGATATGCCAGGCCATGAGGTTGCAAATTGTGATTGAATACAATTCTGTTGCTGCTGTTGGCCCACAGCACCTCATGGATACCCAGTCTGAACTGCTAGGTCGATTCGGTCTTTCCCATTTAGCACGGTGGTAGTGCCACACAACACGATGGAGGGTATCGTCAATGAGAAGGCTGGACCTCGTCTCCACAAGGACTGTGCAGTGGTCACTTCTACCAAACTGTCATGAACAGATGCATCTGTAGCAGGCAGAGTGATTAAGGTGAGGTCAAGTATGTTTTTCCCTCTTGTTGGTTCCCTCACGCTGCTGAAGTCCCAGTCTAGCAGCTATGTCCTTTAGGACCCGGCCAGCTCGGTTTGTGATGATACTACCAAGCCACTCTTGGTGATGGACATTGAAGTCCCCCACTCAATGCTTCCTCCAAGTGGTGTCCAACATGGAGGAGTACTGATTCAACAGCTGATGGTGGACAGTACGAGGTAATCAGGAGGAGGTTTCCTTGCCCATATTTAACATAAAGCCATGGGACTTCATGAGGTCCAGAGTCGATGTTGAGGACTCCCAGGTCACCTCCCTCCCGACTGTACACCACTGTGCCACTACCTCTGCTGGATCTGTGCTGCCGGTGAGACAGGACATACCCAGGAATGGTGATAGTGGCGTCTGGGACATTGTGATGCGCGATTCTGTGAGAATGACTATATCAGGCTGTTGCTTAACCAGTAAATGAGACAGTTCTTCCAACTTTGACACAAGCTTCCAGTTGTTCGTAAGGATGACTTTGCAGGGTCGACAGGGCTGGGTTTGTTGTTGTCATTTCTGGTAGCAGATGGTCCGTCCAGTTTCATTGCTTTTGTGTGTTTTCATGGCGGTTGAATACAACTGAGCATCTTGCTCGGCCAGTTCAGAGGGCATGCAAAAGTCAACCACATTGATGTGGGTCTGGAATCACATGTAGGTCAGACCTGGTAGGAATGGCAGATTTCCTTTCCTCAAGGACATTAGCGAACCAGATGTTTTTTTACGATAATTGGCAATGGTTTCATGGTCATCGTTAGATTGTTAATTCCAGATATTTTTACTGAGTTTAAATTCCATCACCTGCCGTGATGGGACTTGAAGCCGGGTCCCCAGATCATTACCCTAGGTCTCTGGGTTACTAGTCTAGCGACAATACCACTATACCTTCATCCTAAACAGGAGGCCACTTATCTTCAAACTGTACTTCCTAGCTTTAGACAACCCCACAAGAGAAAACATCCTGTTAAGCCCCCTGATAAATCTCTCCCTAGTTACTCTAATCAAACTCCCTCATTATTTTAAACACCTTTATTAAACTAACCTAAACCTCCCCTGCTTGAAGGAAAATATTTCCAGCTTTTTAGTCTGTCGACATAAGTCGCTCATTTTTGGGATGAAGTGGTGGGGCAGGGGGTGAAGAAACACACGCATGTGTGCATGCACGCTGGCCAAAGAAAGAGTAAACATAAGTAATTTCAACATTCCATTTTTAGGAAAAACTACCTTGAATTTCCCCAAGTCAAATAAAGTAGCTTCTAAAATGACGTCGCTTTTTTAAAATAAATGTTCTGAATGCACCAAGGGTTGTAAAATGTGACATATTTGGGGGAAGGTTAACTAGTTACAGCTTTGCTGGGCTCAGCACCCAAGTCCTAGCTAAACGATGGCAGAGGCATTTTTTAGGTGTGAAAATGTCATGACAGAATTGGGCATTCACAACTGTGCCACTGCAGGCCACAAACCAGCAAGGATACAGGGGGAACCACATTATATAAAATGATATAGAGCATAACTAATAGAGTATAAAACTGAGGAAAATGTCTCATTTTTTGAAGAATAGGTTTCTTCCCTCTTAAGTATGAACTATAATTCAGTGGGTATCACTCTTTCCCCCAGTTGGAAGGTTGTGGATTCGAGCCCCACACAAGAGGCTTGAGCACATGTTCCAGACTGACATCCACTGGCGTACTGTCAAAGGAGGTACTCTTATTTGGATCAGAGGTGAAAGCAAGGTCCTGTCTTCCCTCTTACGTGGATGTAAATAATCGCATGGTACTTTTCCAAGCGGGGGATTTCTCCACAACGTCCTCACCAATGTTTTGGCCTCAATCAATGTTACAAAAGAAAAAGGTTACCTCATCGTTGTTTGTGGGACCTCACTCTGCACAAATCAGCAGGCACTGTTATTTTATTCTTCCATGGGATGTGTTTTCCCGGCAAGGCCAGCATTTGTTGCCGGTCCCTAATCGCCCTGGAACTGAGTGGCTTCTTCGGCCATTTCAGAGGTCAAGTAAGGGTCAACCAATTCCGGACAGGAGTCATATGGATATGAAACTCTGTTTCTCTCCCTACAGATGAAATATGCTGACTCTTTCGAATAACGGTGCTGCACTTGTGATTTCCCAAGCTGCTGGTACATTTCCCGAATCGAGAGAATTTTGGAAGATCACTTATTTCAGACCAGTGGGACTTGTCAGCCTTTAGATCTGGAAGATTTCCCAGTGCCTTTTCCCCAGTGATAGCCATGTTTTAAGCTCCTCCCTCCCTTTTACCCCTTGATTTTCAAGTATTTTGGGATGTTTTTTGTGCCTTTTTCAAGGAAAACAAACATCAAATCGAGAGTCAGAAGAAGTTTGTTAATGAGATCCCAAATCAAAAGCGAAAGAACTTTGTGCCACAGAAGAAAGATTTTGCCTAATTGAACATGACCTTATCTGTGAAAGGTACCGACATAATGTGATCACTGGGGTCCACTCTCACTAATACATCTTTCAATGGAATCTGGACTCTTACTGAGACACACTTACAATGTATAAATATTAATAATTTCATTAGTTTGAAGCTGAGCTATGCTGTACGATACATCAAAGATGAATAATTGAACAGGCATCACAGAATCTGTTTAAAGCACTTGTCAGCTTGCTATACATTCAGAAACATCCTCCAGAAGAACAAGTGTTTCAGTTAACACTAGGGGATTCCAATCACGTTTCAGCAGCAAAATCATGCATACATTATTTTCATGTTTTTGATGTTAATTCTATAAAACACACAAATGAAATTTTTCTTTCTGATTCGGTACATACTTTCTAATACTTGTGATAAGAACTGTGCAGAAATTTAATATTGAGTTATAAGAAAATGAAAATGTACACACTGTAAAAGGTCAAATTACATTACAGCAAAAAAGAAATAGAGGTTCCTTTGGTGTATTAAAAGTTTGGAATCATATTTAATTTTCTGTAGAAATTAGCACAGTGATGTGAGGTTTCAAGCTAAGGGAAACTAACCCACCAAACAGAGAAAAGCAATTAGAATTCTACGCTCTCACAAGCTGTCTATGGAACATATGAATTAGGAGCAGGATTAGGCCACTCGGCCCCTCGAGTCTGTTCCAACACTCAATAAGATCATCGTTGATCAGTTTGTAATCTCAACCACCACATTGCTACCAATCACCGATAATCTTTCACCTCTTTGTTATTCAAGAATCTATCTAGCTCTGCCTTAGAAATATACAAAGATTCGGCTTCCACTGCCTTTAGTGACAGTCCTGTCTTTTGACTTCCCATTTCTTTTATTTGATAATTTGTTAATAAATTTAGAGTACCCAATTCTTTTTTTTTTAATTAAGAGGCAATTTAATGTGGCCAATCCACCTAACCTGCACATCTTTGAGTTGTGGGGGTGAGACACACACAGAAGCGGGGAGGATGTGCAAACTCCACACAGTGACCCAGGCCAGGATTGAACCTGGGACCTCAGCGCCATGAGGCAGCAGTGCTAACCACTGCATCACCCTGCAACCCTTTATTTTATCTTTATTGTTTTTTTTGGTCCGGAGATCGTTAATTGAGATATACCTTTAAGTGGAGCAGAGGAAGTACAGAACTCAAAGTTGCAAATAGCTTGGTAACTGGAACACTATGTCCTCAAGTTTTGTATTTGGGAGACTTCCGGTGGCGGCGATGACGTAGGAAGCCGCACATTTGGGAGCTCCCGTTTCAAACGGACTTTTCGGCTCTTTTTAGAGCCCAAAACGGAAATTTTTCGACGTCTCCCAGTGGGAGAAGGTGTGCTGATCGACTTTCCCCCCAGTCCATGACTCGAACTCGGATTGGAAAGGGGGAAAGAAAAGGCAGCAGCTCCCCAGAAAAAACGGGGGAAGGAATCCAAGATGGCGGCCGGCGGAGCACCAGAGGAGTGGAAGCAGTGGGCCCAGGAGCAAGAAGCTGCTCTCCTGCGCTGCTTCACAGACTTCAAGGCTGAGGTACTGAGCTCTCTGCAGGAAACGAACAAAAGGCTCTCGGAGATTCAGACGACCCAGGGTGCTGCCATCAAGGAGCTGCAGACGCAGGCCACTGAACGAGAGGAAGAGGCCGGGATCCTCGTGAGTAAGGTGGAGGGGCACGAGGCACTCCACAAGAAGTGGCAGGACCGCTTCGAGGAGCTTGATCACCACATGAGGCGGAAAAATCTGCGGATCTTGGGCCTTGCGGAGGGGCTGGAGGGGTCGGACCTGACAACCTACGTGGCTGCGATGTTGAACTCGCTAATTGGGGCCGGGTCTTTCCATCTGCCCTTGGAGCTGGAGGGAGCCCACAGAGTACTGGCCAGGAGGCCTAAGGAGAATGAACCCCCGCGTGCGGTGCTGGTGAGGTTCCACCAGTTCAGTGATCGGGAGTGTGTGCTGTGCTGGGCCAAGAGGGTGAAGAGCAGCAACTGGGAGAATGGGGTAGTACGGATCTACCAGGATTGGAGTGCGGAGGTGGCTAAGCGGCGGTCCGGGTTTAATCGGACGAAAGAGGTGCTTTACAAGAAGACGATTAAGTTCGGAATGTTGCAGCCTGCGCGCCTATGGGTAGCTTATTCGGACCGGCATTATTATTTTGATTCCCCGGAGGAGGCGTGGCCCTCGTTCGGACGGAGAAACTGGACTTGAACTAGGGGTTGGGGGTTGCGGGGTCGGTTGTAATACTTTATTGCTGGATTCTGCTGTTGTTGTGTTCTCTTTTTCTGTACTTTTACAATTTTGATATTGTTATTTATGGGGGTGTTGTTCTGTTATGTTTTTTGCTGTGGGGTATTGTTTGAGTTGTGTATCTTGCGGGGAGGGTTGGGGGGGGTTTGTTGTATTCTATGTCGGGTTGGGGGTATGGAGTGGGGCTGGTATTTGGGCGCTGCGTCAGAAGGGTGTGGTGGGGCAGTGCGAAAGCGCGGGCTTTCCTCTGGTTTCCTGCGCTGCGGGGCTGGGGGGAGGAGACGATGACGGGGGGAGGCGGGACCTTAACTGGTTCTTCCCCGCGCTGGAGCGGTGCCTGGAGGAGGGATAGGATGGGGGATGATCCCACTTTGGGAGGGGTCGGGTTATTGGTGGGAGTTTCCGGGGTCAGCAGAAGTTAGCTGACCCACGGAAGTACAATGGAGGACGGTTCGCGGCTAGGAGGATTCCTAGCCTGGGGGGGGGGAATACCGGGCTGCTGCTGGCAGGGTCAGGAAGGAGATGGTGGGGACCGGGGGGACAGAGGTGAGGTGTTGTCGCCGTGGGGGCTGGGTCGGGCAGGGGGTGCTGGCCTGGGGCGGGCAGTCGACAGGCTATGGCTAGTCGACGGGGAAGGGGGGCGGGACGCCTGGAATGCGAGAGGATTGAATGGGCCGGTGAAGCGGTCGAGGGTACTTGCTCATCTGAAGGGGCTAAAGGCAGATGTGGCAATGCTTCAGGAGACCCACCTGAAGGTGGCGGACCAGGTCCGTCTGAGGAAGGGGTGGGTGGGGCAGGTTTTCCACTCTGGGTTGGATGTGAAGAACCGGGGAGTGGCGATTCTGGTGGGGAAAAATGTGTCGTTTGAGGCATCGGAGGTGGTGGCGGATAAGGGGGGTAGGTATGTTATGGTTAGGGGCAAGGAGAGAAGGTGGTACTTGCTAGTGTGTATGCCCCAAATTGGGACGACGCGGGCTTCATGAGGCGTATGTTGGATCTGGAGGCGGGAGGTCTGATCATGGGGGGGACTTCAATACGGTGTTGGATCCTTCACTGGATCGGTCCAGCTCTAGGACAGGTAGGAGGCCGGCGGCGGCCAAGGTACTGAGAGGGTTTATGGACCAGATGGGTGGGGTGGATCCATGGAGGTTTGTGAGGCCGAGGGCACGGGAGTACTCTTTCTTCTCCCACGTACATAGGGTCTACTCTCGGATAGACTTCTTCGTGGTGAGTAGGGGACTGATTCCGAAAGTGGAGGAGGCCGAATATTCGCCCATTGCAATCTCCGACCACGCTCCGCACTGGATGGAGTTGGAGATGGGGGAGGTGTGGGACCAGCGCCCGTTGTGGCGGTTGGATGTGGGGTTGTTGGCGGAGGAGGAGGTGTGTAGGAGGGTCCGGGCAAGTATTGAGGAGTACCTCGAGGTGAATGATACGGGGGAGGTTCAGGTGGGGATGGTCTGGGAAGCCCTGAAGGCAGTGATTCGTGGGGAGCTGATATCCATCCGGGCACACAGGGAGAGGAGCGAGAGGAGTGAGAGGGATAGACAGGTGGGAAAGATGCTGGAGGTAGACAGGAGGTATGCAGAGGCACCAGAGGAGGGACTGTTGGGGGAGAGACGCAGCCTGCAGGCTAAATTTGATTTGCTGACCACTAGAAAGGCGGAGGCACAGTGGAGGAAGGCACAAGGGGCAGTGTACGAACATGGTGAAAAGACGAGTAGGATGCTGGCTCATCAGCTCCGCAAGCGGGATGCGGCTAAGGAAATTGCTGGAGTGAGCGACAAGAGTGGGAATGTGGTGCGGAAGGGGGTAGAGGTGAATGAGGTCTTCAAGGACTTTTATGGGGAACTGTACCGGTCGGAGCCAACGGGGGAGAGGAGGGGAATGGAGAGGTTCCTCGACGGGCTTTCTTTCCCGAAGGTGCAGGAGGAGCAGGTGGAGGGGTTGGGTGCGCCGATTGAGCTGGAGGAGCTAGTTAAGGGGATCGGGCAGATGCAGTCAGGGAAGGCACCGGGGCCGGATGGGTCCCCTGTGGAATTCTATAAAAAGTTTGTGGACCTAGTGGGCCCCTTGCTGGTGCGGACACTTAATGAGGCGTGGGAAGGGGGGACTTTGCCCCCGACGATGTCGCGGGCGCTGATCTCGTTAATTTTAAAGAGGGAGAAGGACCCCCAGCAGTGCGGTTCATACAGGCCCATATCTCTCCTCAAAGTGGACGCTAAGGTGCTGGCAAAAATCCTGGCCACCAGGATAGAGGACTGTGTGCCAGGGGTTGTACACGATGACCAGACAGGTTTTGTGAAGGGAAGGCAGCTGAACACGAATGTGCGGAGATTGCTGAATGTCATTATGATGCCGGCGATTGAGGGGGAGGCTGAGATAGTGGTGGCGCTGGATGCGGAGAAGGCCTTCGATAGAGTGGAGTGGGGGTACTTATGGGAGGTGTTGGGGAGGTTTGGAATTGGTGAAGGGTTTATTAGATGGGTGAGGCTGCTATATGAGGCCCCGATGGCGTGCGTGGCCATGAATGGGAGGAGGTCGGAGTACTTCTGGCTTTACCGAGGGACCAGGCAGGGTTGCCCCCTGTCCCCCTTGTTGTTTGCATTGGCAATCGAGCCGCTGGCGATGGCATTGAGGGATTCAGAAAGGTGGAGAGGTTTAGTGCGAGGTGGGGAGGAACATAGGGTGTCGTTGTATGCCGATGACCTGTTACTGTATGTGGCGGACCGGTGGGAGGGATGCCGGGGGTGATGGAGCTGCTAGCGGAGTTTGATGCCATTAAAATTTAAAACCTCAGCATGTGGGCTACTTGTCAAAAAAACTAAGTCTATGCCAAAGAAAGTACTGCACCATTGAGAAGGAAGCCTTATCATTGCTACTAGCTCTTCAGTGTTTTGAAGTTTATGCTCGGCACAATAATAAACAAACCCTATATTGACCATAATCTGCTTGCGTTTATTGAAAAAGTTAAAAGTCAGAATGCAAGATTGTTCTGTTGAACTTTATTGTTGCAACCTTTCGATGTTAAAATTGTACATATTCCCGGGAGGGATAATATTATTGCTGATGCACTGTCATAGGTCTAAATGCTGGTTCGCTGTAAATATAAGAACTGGGGATCTTGTAGAATGGGATGGGAGGGATGCATGGATGTGTGCTTTGTGATTTGTGTTACATACCTGGTGCTGAGCGGCATGGTGGCTCAGTGGTTAGCACTGCTGCCTCACAGCGCCAGGGACCTGGGTTCAATTCCAGCCTTGAATGACTGTTTGCACTTTCTCCCCCTGTGTGCGTGGGTTTCCTCTGGGTGCTCCGGTTTCCTCCCACAGTCCAAAGGTATGCAGGTTAGGTGGATTGGTCATGCTAAAATTGTCCCTCAGTGATGAAAAGGTTAGGTTGCGTTATGGGGATTGGGTGGGGGCTCTTTCAGAGGGTCAGTGCAGACTTGATGGGCCGAATGGCCTCCTGCTACACTGCAGTGATTCTATGAGATGTCCTTACAAAGATGTTTCATTCCTCTAACGGAGGAGGTATATTAGAGTCCTTCCTTTTGATTTCCCTTTGTTCCCATAGCTTTTATTTTATCTTTATTGTCAGACCTGGTGGCTGGACTTGTTTGGGATCAAACCAAAGATACTGGATGTGTAAGTAACTTTAATTTCTTATATTTACAACTGTGTTGTGACTCCAGGTCAAGTGGCGATGGAATTTACTGCACACTAGCGCAGGATGTCCTGACACTTTTCAGGAAGAGAGTTCCAGAGACTCATGACCCTCTGAGGGACAGAAAAACTCAGCTCTTTCTTATATGAGTGACCCCTTATTTTTCAATGTAATCCCTAGTTTTAGGTTCTCCAACAAGGGGAAACACCTTCTCTACATCCATCCTGTCAATACCCCTCAGGATCTTAAAGGCTTCAATCAAATCACCTGACTCTTCAAAACTCCAGCGGATACAAACCTAACTTGTCCAACCTTTCCTCATAAGACAATTTACACATTTCTGGTATTAGTGTAGTAAACCTGTTTTGAACTATTTCTAACACATTTAAATCTTTCCTTAAGTAAAGAGACCAATACTGTACATAGTACTCCAGGGCAGCACGGTAGCACAGTGGTTAGCACAGTTGCTTCACAGCATCAGGGTCCCAGGTTCAATTCCCGGCTTGGGTCACTATCTGTACGTTCTCCCCGTGCCTGCGTGGGTTTCCTCCGGGTGCTCTGGTTTCCTCCCACAGTCCCAAGATGTGCAGGTTAGGTGGATTGGCCATGCTGACTTGCCGTTAGTGTCAAAAAAAAAGATTAGGTGGGGTTACGGGGATGGGGCGGAGGTGTGGGCTTAAGTGGGGCACTCTTTCCAAGGGCTGGTGCAGACTCGATGGGCCAAATGGCCTCTTCCTGCACTGTAAATTCTATCCATCTATGTGAACTCACCAATGCCCGGTGCAACTGAAGCATAACCTTCCATTCCCTCAAATAAATGGTCACATTATTAACTTTCCTAATTACTTGCTGTACCTGGCTACTAGACTTTTGTGATTCATGCACAAGGTCACCGAGATCCCTCTGCATCTCCGAGCTCCACAATCACTCATCATTTCGAGAATAAGCTTTGTTTTTATTCTTCCTGTGAAATTGGACAATTTCACATTTACTTACATGATACTCCATTTACCAGATTTTTGAAAAATTAATTTTTACGGAATCTGGGCATTGCTGCCTAGGCTAGCATTTATTGCCCATCCCTAATTGGCTGAGAGAGAAAGTGGTGGGGAGCTGCCTTCTTGAACCGCTGCAAACACTGTGGTGTAGCGTAGGTACACCCACCGTGCTGCTAGGAAGATAGTTCTGGGATTTTTGACACAGCGACAGTGACGGCTGCTCAGGTTTTAAACTCTCAGCCACTCCAGAATCTGTAGGGTTACCAGCCAATAAATAAGAAAAAAATGTACAGAAAGCAACTTGAACACGATCAAACCCTGCTGTGTAGCTAGTATGTACAGTTCTTTTTTAAGAAGTCTCACCTATAATTCTCAGAGCTCTTGCCTGCAGTTCACTGTGACATTGTTGTGGAATTTATAACCGTGACTAATTTCTACCATCTGACGTTAAAATACCATTATTTTTGCTACAAGAAATAGCCGGCTAAAACAGTGAGTTTAGAAAGTGCTTTTCTCGGTCTATATTTAGTAAATTGTTAGAAGAGGACTTAAATGTCATAAGCATAACAAATCAGTTCTGTTTAATCCTTCCTGAAGTTGGCGCACACTTCTGATTATATATCGAACGATCATACTCTCATACAACTTCATGTGAAAGGTTTACATGAATATTAAACATGCTCAATCACTGTCCTCCCATTCCAGTTCAAATTTCAACTTTCACTGCAATCCTGCAGCTTTGTTGGACCAGGGCATTGGTAGAAAATGCGGGGAAATGGGAACGGAAAGAGGCTTAAAAACAGATGAAGTAATTTTAAGAGATAAAAGAGAAAATTTAAGGGTGAACAATTAGTGAACAAGATGGGTTTTTACAACGATTGACAATGGTTTCATGGTCATCATTAGACTTTTAATTACAGATCTGTATTGAATTCAAATTTCACCAAAAGCAGTGGCGGGATTGAACCTGGCACAGTGGTTAGCACGGTTGCTTCACAGCTCCAGGATCCCAGGCTTGGGTCACTGTCTGTGGGGAGTCTGCACGTTCTGCCCGTGTCTGCGTGGGTTTCCTCCGGGTGCTCCGGTTTCCTCCCACAGTCCAAATATGTGCAGGTTAGGTGGATTGGCCATGATAAATTGCCCTTAGTGTTGGAAGAAAAAAGGTGAGGTGGGGTTACTGGGATAGGGTGGAGCTTAAATGGGGTGCTCTTTCCAAGGGCCGGTACAGATTCGATGGGCCGAATGGCCTCTTTCTGCACTGTAAATTCTATGATGATTACTCTGGGTCTCTGGATTACAATACCACCACACCACTGCCTCCCCTGTAACATTGAATGGCAAAGTACAATTAGCCTCTTATATGATAGCTTACCGTGTTGCTAAAGAGAATATGCCCCACACTATAGCAGAGAGATTAATTCTCCCTGCAGCATTGACATGGCTCGTACGATCATAGATGAGAAGTCAGCTGAAAAGCTGAAATGCCTCTCACTTAGTGATAATCGATATGCTCGCCGAATTTGTGACATTGCTGAGAATTTAGGAGCCCAGATTATTTCTTGTTTAAAGTCAGCACAGGAGTTCTCAATACAACTGGATGAATGCACAGATTGTTTCAGGCAGTTTCAGATTGTGGAACGTTGCAAATTTACGTTAGGTATGTTTGGCACAATGAATTTGTTGAGGATTTGCTGTGCTGCCTGACATTACCAACCAGCACGACCGGCGCAGAGATTTTTGAAGCATTGAATAGTTACATGGTTGGAAAGTGCAGGCTCGACTGAGTTCATCGCAGAGGTAACACAAGCGATGGGGCAGCTAACATGATTAGAAAAAATAGCGGACTTAAAATAAGGATTAAGCAGGCAGCTGGTCAGGGCATTGTTTGGAATCATTGTTTTATTCACCGTGAGGCATTGGCAACGAAAGGAATGGCGAAAGTTGAGAATTTCATTAAACGCGGCACACTCATTACCATGCTTTTCGAGGCTGTGTTCCAATATGGGGGCCGAGCACACACATTTATTGCCCACAAAGGGGTACGTTGGCTGTCAAAGGGTCAGGTGCGTGTCAGAGTTTACAAACTATGGTATAAAATAAACGCTTTCCTCCTTGAGAAATTGCGCCCTCTGGCTGATTTGTTTGGTGTTGGAACTTGGATGCTAACTATGTCTTGCCTTGCAGACATCTTTTTAATTCTAAACTAACTGAACCTCAAATTGCAAGGGGAAGGAAGATGATTGCTTTCGGCACTGTGAAGAAATAGATGGTCTCCGAAAATCATTGAAAGTTTGGCAAGTGCGAGTATAAAGCCAAAACTACAACATACTTCCCACATTGCTATGACATATCGGGGCCTCACGGTAGCATGGTGGTTAGCATCAATGCTTCACAGCTCCAGGGTCCCAGGTTCGATTCCCGGCTGGGTCACTGTCTGTGTGGAGTCTGCACGTCCTCCCCGTGTGCGCGTGGGTTTCCTCCGGGTGCTCCGGTTTCCTCCCACAGTCCAAAGATGTGCGGGTTAGGTGGATTGGCCATGCTAAATTGCCCGTAGTGTAAGGTTAATGGGGGGATTGTTGGGTTACGGGTATACGGGTTACGTGGGTTTAAGTGGGGTGATCATTGTTCGGCACAACATCGAGGGCCGAAGGGCCTGTTCTGTGCTGTACTGTTCTATATTAAAGAAGACAATGTTAGTAAGGGAACTGTCAATAGACTGGCAAGCCTTATTCAGTTGCATTTGGCTGGGCTGATCAATAGTTTTTGTCACTACCGTCCAGAGGAACAGTTATAAGTTTTGAAAAAGAGGTGGGTAACAAAATTTTTTTGAATTTGAGACCATGGAGTCAATTATTAACTTACAGCGGACTCCAAATGAAGAGACTAAACTTCTGCGCCTCACCTGTGACAGCACATTAAAAATCTGCCATAAGTGAATGAGGCTGTCAGCATTCTGGAGTAGCATCTTCAAGGAGTATCCAGTGCTGAGTAAATCATACATTTTGGGAGCATCCGTAGGGAGAGAAAAGAGCTAACGTTTCGAGTCCGATGACTCTTTGTCAAAGCTGGCAAAGGGGCCTTTGAGCTTTGACAAAGAGTCATCGGACTCGAAACGTTAGCTCTTTTCTCTCCCGGCAGATGCAGCCAGACTTGCTGAGATTTTCCAGCATTTTCACTTTCGTTTCAGATTCCAGCATCCGCAGTAATTTGCTTTTAAATCATACATGTTGTTGCTTTAGCTCTTCACAACGACCTACATGTGCGAGGTTGGATTTTCCATCCTCACAAAGATGAAGACAGCACAAAGGAACCAGCTAAACTTTGCACCCGATATACATGTAGCCCTCTCAAAGAACAAAGAACCAAGAAAAGTACAGCACAAGAACAGGCCCTTCGGCCCTCCAAGACTGCGCCAACCATGCTGCCCGTCTGAACTAAAATCTTCTACACTTCCGGGGTCTGTATCCCTCTATTCCCATCCCATTCATGTATTTGTCAAGATGCCCCTTAAACGTCACTATCGTCCCTGCTTCCACCACCTCCTCCGGCAGTGAGTTCCAGGCACCCACTACCCTCTGTGTAAAAACCTTGCCTCGTACATCTCCTCTAAACCTTGCCCCTTAAACCTATGCCCCCCAGTAATTGACCCCTCGACCATGGGAAAAAGCCTCTGACTATCCACTCTGTCTATGCCCTTCATGATTTTGTAGACCTATATCAGGTTGCCCCTCAACCGCCATTGTTCCAGTGAGAACAAACCGAGTTTATTCAACCTCTCCTCACAGCTATTGCCCTCCATACCAGGCAACATCCTGGTAAATCTCTTCTGCACCCTCTCCAAAGCCTCCACATCCTTCTGGTAGTGTGGTAATGAGAATTGAACACTATACTCCAAGTGTGGCCTAACTAAGGTTCTATACAGCTGCAACATGACTTGCCAATTTTTATACTCAATGCCCCGGCCAATGAAGGCAAGCATGCCGTATGCCTTCTTGACTACCTTCTCCACCTGCGTTGTCACTTTCTTTTTTTTTAAAATAATTTTTATTGGAATTTTTTACAGAAAATAAAACAACAATGAAAAGCAACAATAAAACACCATAACAACTGTAACACCCCCAAGACCGTATCAACACATGTATCACACACACACACCCCCCCCCCCCCCACCACCCCCAAACCCAGTAAACAACAAGAGAACTTGAAAATAAATTAAAATTAAATAAGCAAACATAGTCGACGTCCGTCCCCCTTTATCACCCCCGCCCCCCCGGGTTGCTGCTGCTGCTGACCTAGTACCCTATCGTTGAGCCAGAAAGTCGAGGAAAGGTTGCCACCGCCTAAAGAACCCTTGTACCGATCGTCTCAGGGCGAATTTGACCTTCTCTAGCTTAATGAAACCCGCCATGTCATTGATCCAGGTCTCCACGCTTGGGGGTCTCGCATCCTTCCACTGTAGCAAGATCCTCCACCGGGCTACTAGGGACGCAAAGGCCAGGACACCGGCCTCTTTCGCCTCCTGCACTCCCGGCTCCACCCCAACCCCAAAAATCGCGAGTCCCCAGCCTGGCTTGACCCTGGATCCTACCACCCACAACACCGTCCTCGCCACCCCCTTCCAGAACTCCTTCAGTACCGGGCATGCCCAGAACATATGGGCATGGTTCGCTGGACTCCCCGAACACCTGACACACCTGTCTTCGCCCCCAAAGAACTTACTCATCCTAGACCCGGACATGTGGGCCCAGTGCAGCACCTTGAATTGGATGAGGCTAAGCCGCGCACATGAAGAGGAAGAGTTAACCCTCTCCTGGGCATCAGCCCATGTCCCATCTTCGATCTGTTCCCCCAGTTCCCCCTCCCACTTAGCTTTCAGCTCCTCTACTGACGCCTCCTCCACCTCCTGCATAACCTTGTAGATATCAGATATCTTCCCCTCCCCGACCCCCGAAAGCACCCTGTCACTCACCCCCCTCGCGGGAAGCGAAGGGAATCCCTCCACCTGCCGCCTAGCAAACGCCTTTACCTGCAGATACCTGAACATGTTCCCCGGGGGGAGCCCAAATTTATCCTCCAACTCCCCCAGGCTCGCAAACCTCCCATCAATGAACAGGTCCCTCAGCTGTCTGATGCCCGCTCTGTGTCAACCCTGGAACCCCCCATCAATGTTCCCCGGGACGAACCGATGGTTCCCCCTTAACGGAGCCTCCATCAAGCCCCCCACTTCCCCCCTATGTCGCCTCCACTGACCCCAAATCTTGAGGGTGGCCGCCACCACCGGACCCGTGGTATACCTCGTAGGAGGGAGCGGCCACGGCGCTGTTACCAGGGCCCCCAGGCTTGTATCTCCACAGGATGCCCTCTCCATCTGTTTCCATGCTGCCCCCTCCCCCTCCATCATCCACTTGCGCACCATCGACACATTGGCCGCCTAATAATACCCCGAGAGATTGGGTAACGCCAGCCCCCCACCATCTCTACCCCGCTCCAAGAAGACCCTCTTCACCCTCGGGGTCCCATGCGCCCAAACAAAGCTCATGATGCTGCTAGTCACCCTCCTAAAAAAGGCCCTAGGGATAAAGATGGGCAAACACTGAAAGAGGAACAAGAACCTCGGGAGAACCGTCATTTTGACGGACTGCACTCTACCCGCCAACGATAGCGGCACCATGTCCCACCTTTTGAATTCCTCCTCCATCTGTCCACAAGCCTGGTAAATTAAGCTTATGGAGAGTCCCCCAACTCCTGGCCACCTGCACCCCCAGGTATCTGAAACTCTTCACTGCCCTCTTAAACGGGAGCCTCCCATTTCCCTCCTCCTGATCACCCGGGTGTACTACAAATACCTCGCTCTTACCCAGATTCAGCTTATAGCCCGAGAAGCCCCCAAACTCAGCCAACAGCTCCTTCACGCCTGGCATTCCCCCCTCTGGGCCCGCCACATACAGCAGCAGGTCGTCCGCATACAGCGATACACGATGGTCCTCCCCACCCCGCACCAGGCCCCTCCACCTCCCCGACTCCCTCAGCGCCATCGCCAGTGCAAAGTTCAAGGGGGACAGGGGGCACCCCTGCCTGGTCCCACGGTAGAGCCTGAAGTACTCTGATCTCCTTCCATTGGTAACTACACTCGCCATCGAAGCCTCATAGAGCAACCTCACCCATTTGATGAACCCCTCCCCAAATCCGAACCGCTCCAGCACCTTCCACAGATACCCCCACTCAACTATCAAACGCCTACTCTGCATCCAGCGCCACCACTATCTCCGCCTCCCCCTCCACCGCCAGCATCATAATAACATTTAACAATCTCCGCACATTCGTGTTGAGCTGCCGTCCCTTGACAAATCTTGTCTGATCCTCGTGTATCACCCCTGGCACACAGTCCTCTATCCTGGTGGCCAGGATCGTCGCCAGCAACTTAGCATCCACATTGAGGAGCGAGATTGGCCTGTGTGATCCACACTGCAGGGGGTCCTTATCCCTCTTCAGGATCAGAGAGATCAGTGCCCGTGACATCGTCGGGGGCAAAGCCCCCCCCCCCCCCCCCATGCCTCATTGAAGGCTCGCACCAACAGGGGGCCCACCAGATCCGCATACCTTTTATAAAATTCCACCGGGAACCCATCTGGCCCCGGCGCCTTCCCTGACTGCATTTGTCCAATCCCCCTGACTAGCTCCTCCAACTCAATCAGCGCCCCCAGCCCCTCCACCAGCTCCTCCTGCACCTTTGGGAAACGTAGCCTGTTCATAAAGCCCCCACCCCCCAATCGGTGGCTCCGACCGGTACAGTTCCTCGTAGAAGTCCCTAAAGACCCCGTTCACCACTGCCCCCTTCCGCACCACATTCCCACCCTTATCCGTCACTCCACCAATTTCCCTAGCTGCATCTCACCTACGGAGCTGATGCGCCAACATCCTGCTCGCCTTCTCCCCATAATCATATACCGCGCCTTGCGCCCTCCTCCACTGCGTCTCTGCCTTTCTGGTGGTCAACAAGTCAAACTTGGCCTGCAAACTACGCCCTTCCCCCAGCAACCCCTCCTCCGGTGCCTCCGCGTATCTCCTATCCACATCCAAGAGCTCCCCCACCAGTCTCTCCCTCTCCCTCCTTTCCCTATGGGCCCGGATGGAAATCAGCTCCCCCTGGATCACTGCTTTCAGAGCCTCTCAGACCATCCCCACCCGGACCTCCCCCGTGTCGTTGGTCTCAAGATACCCCTCAATACTTCCCCGGACCCTCCTACACACCTCCTCATCAGCCAGCATCCCCACATCCAGGCGCCAGAGCGGGTTCTGGTCCCGCGCCTCCCCCATCTCCAGATCGACCCAGTGCGGAGCATGGTCTGAAATTGCTATGGCCGAATACTCGGCATCCTGCACCTTCGGATCAATCCCCTGCTCAGGACGAAAAAATCTATTCGGGAGTAAACCCTATGGACATGGGAGAAAAAGGAATACTCTCACGCTCTCGGTCTCCCAAACCTCCAGGGATCCACCCCTCCCATCTGGTCCATAAACCCCCTCAGCACCTTGGTCGCCGCCGGCCTCCTACCCGTCCTTGAACTGGACCGGTCCAGTGGGGGATCTAGCACTGTGTTAAAGCCTCCCCCCCATGATCAGGCCCCCTGCCTCCAGGTCCGGAATGCGGCCCAACAAGCGCCTCATAAAGCCAGCATCATCCCAATTCGGGGCATATACATTAACCAGCACCACCTTCTCTCCCTGCAGCCTTCCCTTCACCATAATATATCTGCCCTCCTTGTCCGACACCACCTCAGCCGCCTCGAACGCCACCCTCTTCCCCACCAGAATCGTCACCCCCCCGGTTCTTCGTGTCTAATCCTGAGTGGAAAACCTGCCCCACCCACCCCTTCCTCAGATCCGCCACCTTCAAGTGGGTCTCCTGGAGCATGGCCACGTCCGCCTTCAACCCCTTCAGATGAGAAAATACCCTAGTTCTCTTAACCAGCCCATTCAGCCCCCTCACGTTCCAGGTGATCAGCCGGATCAGAGGGCACCCCCCCCCCCCCCCCCCCCCCCTCCCACTAGCCATAGCTCATCGACTGCTCGCCCCAGGCCAGTACACACCGCCCGGCCCGTTCCCCATGGCGATAACGTCTCTCCTCTACCCCCCCCCCCCCCCCCCGGCCCACACCAGCTCCTTCCTGGCCATTCCAGCAGCAACCCGGTATCCCCCCCCCCAGGCTAGGACCCCTCCCAGCCGCGACGCACCCTCCATGGTACTTCCGTGAGTCAGCTGACTTCTGCTGACCCCGGCAACTCCCGCCAAAACCTGCCCCCTCCCGACATGGGGTCACCCCCCTCCTGCCACACCTCCTTGGCACCGCTTCAGCGCGGGAAAAAACCAGTAGAGGCCACGCCCCCACCGCCAGCTCTGCCCCCCCGCCCCGCAGCGCAGGAAACCAGAGGAAAGCCCGCGCTTTCACACTGCCCCACCCCACCCTTCTGACGCAGCTCCCCAAATTCCAGCTCCACCCCATCCCCCAGCCCCGTACAGAAGAGAAAATTTAAAAAAAACAAACCCCCAACATTCCCCACATAACACAAAACCATACCCAACAGACCCACCCGGAAACAGAGCAAAGAACCAGCATAAAAAACACATGTCAAAGTTACAAAAACAGCAACAGCAAAAACAGCAACGACCATAGTGCACCGGACCCCGCAGCCCCCAGTTCGAGTCCAGCTTCGCCGCCTGTACAAAGGCCCACGCCTCCTCCGGGGACTCGAAGTAGTGGTGCCGGTCCTTATATGTCACCCACAGACGCGCAGGCTGCAGCATTCCAAATTTGACCTGCTTGGCATGCAACACCGCCTTCGTCCGGTTAAACCCGGCCCGCCGCTTAGCCACCTCTCACTCCAGTCCTGGTAGATTCGCACTACCGAATTCTCCCACTTGCTGCTCCTCTCTTTCTTGGCCCAGCGCAGCACACACTCCCGGTCGCTGAATCGATGGAACCGCACCAGCACCGCCCTCGGGGGCTCATTTGTCTTGGGCCTCCTGGCCAGCACTCTGTGGGCTCCCTCAAGCTCCAGGGGCAAATGGAAAGACCCCGCTCCCATCAACGAGCTCAGCATCGTGGTCACATAAGACGGAAGATCCAACCCCTCCAGCCCCTCCGCCAGGCCCAGGATCCTCAAATTCTTTCGCTTCGTGCGAACGTCCAGCTCCTCCAAGCAGTCTTGCCACTTTTTGTGAAGTGGAGTGGAGTGCAACTCCACTTTCCTCACGAGGACCACGGCCGCCTCCTCCCGCTCAGCGGCCTGCTGCTGCAACTCCCGAATGGCCACCCCCTGTGCCGTCTGGGTCTCAAGCAGCTTGTTGGTAGTCGCATTCAGGGAGTCCAGCAACTCAGCCTTCAGCTCCGCAAAACAGCGCAGAAGAGCAGCTTGCTGCTCCTGTGCCCACTTCCACCAGTCCTCAGGTGCTCCGCCGGCCGCCATTTTGTCCTCCTTCCCCCGCTTTTCCTGGGGAGCTGCTGCAGCCTTTTCCTTTGCCCCACTCCGGGTAAGCACCATAAATTTCGGGGAATGTTCCTCCAAACACCTTCCCCCACCGGGAATCGTTGAAACAGCGCCGTTTGGGGCCCTAAAATAGGCCCGAAAGTCCTTTAATAGCGGGAGCTGCCGAACGTGTGGCGTAGCTCCGCATCGCCGCAACCGGAAGTCGCTGTGTTGCCCCTCTCAGTGACCCGTGGACTTGTACATCTAGATCTCTCTGACTGTCAATGCTCTTGAGGGTTTTACCATGCACTGTATATTCCTTACCTGTATTAGACCTTCCAAAATGCATTACCTCACAATTGTCCAGATTAAACTCCATCTGCCATCTCTCTGCCCAAGTCTCCAAACGATCTAAATCCTGCTGTATCCTCTGGTAGTCCTCATCGCTATCCGCAATTCCACCAACCTTTGTGTCATTCGCAAACTTACTAATCAGATCAGTTACATTTTCCTCCAAATCATATATAGATACTACGAGCAGCAAAGGTCCCAGCACTGATCCTGCGGAACATCACTAGTCACAGCCCTCCAATCAGAAAAGCACCCTTCCATTGCTACTCTCTGCCTTCTATGACCAGGCCAGTTCTGTATCCATCTTGCCAGCTCACCCCTGATCCTGTGTGACTTCACCTTTTGTACCAGTCTGCCATGAGGGACCTTGTCAAAGGCCTTACTGAAGTCCATATAGACAACATCCACTGCCCTACCTGCATCAATCATCTTTGTGACCTCCTTGAAAAACTCTATCAAGTTAGTGAGACACGATCTCCCCTTCACAAAATCGTGCTGTCTCTCGCTAATACGTCCACTTGCTTCCAAATGGGATTAGTTCCTGTCTCGAAGAATTCTCTCCAGTAATTTCCCTACCACTGACGTAAGGCTCACCAGCCTGTTGTTCCCTGGATTATCCTTGCTACCCTTCTTAAACAAAGGAACAATATTGGCTATTCTCCAGTCCGTCGGGACATCACCTGAATACAGTGAGAATCCAAAGATTTCTGTCAAGGCCTCAGCAATTTCCTCTCTTGCCTCCTTCAGTATTCTGGGCTAGATCCCATTAGGCCCTGGGGACTTAGCCACCTTAATATTTTTCAAGATGCCCAACACCTCGTCTTTTTGGATCTCAATATGACCCAGGCTATTACACACCCTTCTCCAGACTCAACATCCACCAATTCCTTCTCTTTGGTGAATATTCTCCTTCTTTGAACCAGATTGGAGTGAGATCGTGAGGACCAAGAAGGCTCACCTGTCGCATTAAAGGTAAGTAAAAATGACGTGGGTCGCAAAGGTCGGCTGGCGTGGGTCACAAAGGTCGGCCAGTTGTTAAAAATAGGGGGCACAGTGGGGGCAGCACTGTGGCGCAGTGGGTTAGCATTGCTGCCTCACGGCGCCGAGGTCCCAGGTTCGATCCTGGCTCTGGGTCACTGTCTTTCTGGAGTTTGCACATTCTCCCCGTGTTTTTGTGGGTTTCACCCCCCATAACCCAAAGATGTGGAGGGTAGGTGGATTGACCACGCTAAATTGCCCCTTAATTGGAAAAAATGAATTGGGTACTCTAAATTTATAAAACTAAAAAAATGGGTGCTGGGAGGACGACAGTAAAGAAAATGAATAAATATCAAACATGAAACTCTAACTAATCATCCCTAAAAAACTAAATAGTTACAGCATTATGCTGTGTACCATATATTTCACAGGTAACATATTTAAGCATATACTGGAGGTGGAACAGAGAAGGTTCACTAAATTGGTCCAAGTGATGAGGAGGTTGACATATAATGAGAGGCTGAGTAAATTGGGTTATATTCTCTGGAGTTTAGAAGAATGAGACACTGAAACACTGAAAGATTCTGAAGGGGTTTGATAGGGTGGACGCTGAGAGATTAGTCCCACTGGTTGGAGAATCTAAAACACGGAGGCACAGTCTCAGGATAAGGAGCTGATCATTTAAGACTGAGATGTGGAGAAATTGCTTCATTTAAATGCTTGTGAATATTTGGAATTCTCTAAACCAAAGAGATTGGATACTCCGTTGTTGAATATATTTAAGAATGGGATAGCCAGATTTCTCAGGGAATTAAGGGATATGGGAAGAGGGCCGGAAGTGGAGTTGGATTCTCAGGTCAATCCTGATTATAACTGAATGGTAACTGAATGGCAGAGCAGGCAGTTCCGTACGGTTTACTCCTGATCCTGTTTCTTGTGCTCCATAAATGTATAGGTCTAAAATATGAAGACAGCACAGCAAGCACAACATTCAAAATGTCTGCATTTCGTGCTTTGAAGAAAAGCATAAACAGGCAATTATTTGGAAAAAAAAATTCCATGGAAAATGGAAATATCTCAACACAGCAGGAGAGTATTTGTAATATCTGAGTATTCTTACCAATCACACTTTAAAACAATTAACAAAGTCATGGTGCTGTTCTGAAGCCTGAATAACAATTAGCATTGATTGACCTCATTTAGTGTTAAATTAACAGCTTTCAGACTCTCTTGAAAGGGACAAAGCATCATTTTAACAGCAGAAAAATTATATCAATTTTCTCTCATCATATCAAGTAAATGAGAAGTTGGCAGGTCTGAAGTCTACAACCCACACCTGCTCCTGGTTTCCCCATTTAACCCCCCCCCCCCCCCCATCGACCCCTCAAACCTCCTGAAAGAAATCAATAAATGTCTTCCTCCTCCAGGTGAACACATCCACCAACCCCCCTC
This sequence comes from Scyliorhinus canicula, assembly GCF_902713615.1. NCBI lineage: Eukaryota > Metazoa > Chordata > Chondrichthyes > Carcharhiniformes > Scyliorhinidae > Scyliorhinus > Scyliorhinus canicula. Next base: position 5,803,160 of record NC_052160.1, on the reverse strand, counting down.
AAGATGAACCTGACCTTCTCCAGCCTCAGGAAATCTGCCAGCTCGCTCACCTTTATTCCCGCTTTCGATAGGTCCGAGTGCTGCCACCTGAGCAAAATCTGTCTCCGGGCTATCAGCGAGGCAAAGGTCAAAACATCTGCCTCTCTATCAGCGAGGCAAAGGTCAAAACATCGGCCTCTCTATCAGCGAGGGAAAAGTCAAAACATCGGCCTCTCTATCAGGGAGGGATAGGTCAAAACATCGGCCTCTCTATCAGGGAGGGATAGGTCAAAACATCTGCCTCTCTATCAGTGAGGGATAGGTCAAAACATCGGCCTCTCTATCAGGGAGGGATAGGTCAAAACATCAACCTCTCTTGCTTCCTTTTTCAAAAGCAGACTTCCTGCCTGGAAGCCAGTGTTTGACAGGCGTATCTGAATGGCTGGCAAGGAGGACTTCAGAAAATGCCACAGTTGAGGATTAGGTAGGTTCGTAGTTCTTGGGGATAGAGATCCTGGGCTGGTAGGTAGGGGGAAGGCTGTATATCATTAAGCATATGATTGACAGGTCAAGGTGATCACAGGGGAGAGTTGGGGGGAGGACATTGCAGGGCAGGAGTCAAGGTGGGAGAGTCAAAGATTGCCAGGGAAGATCATGAAGACAGATGTTATAGAGTGTAAGTGTTCTATAGTTTTATAGTAAGCAGCTTCCTATTTGATTATATACACACGGTAAGTGTGAGCATGTGCGAATGACGGCATCAATAGCGCACACTTGTAGTATTGCCACGGGGGCTCTGTGTATAGTGTGTAACCCTACCTAACCTGCACATCTTCGGACACTAAGGGGCAATTTAGCATGACCAATCCATAACCTGCACATCTTTGGACTGTTGGAGGAAACTGGAGCACCTGGAGGAATCCCACGCAGACTAGGGGGAAATGTGCAAACTCAAGACAGACAATCGTCTGAGGTCAGAATTGAACGTGGGCCCCTGGCGTTGACAGGCAGCAGTGCTAACCACTGTGTCATGGTACCACTTACTGTGAGCTTACCGATGAAAAACAAGTCAGTGGCACCATGGCTATGTTCAGGACTATCAGTGAGTTTGTGGAGGGGCAGGAGAACGGGACTAAAAATGTGAAAAGGTTGGGACACTTTTCTTTGGTGAACGGTGTGGTGATATGCATCACTGTAAATACATAAGGGGTTAATGTAAATACACGTAGACTAGATAAACGCTAGAGGGAGCACCAGAGACACGACACACGACATTCAACCAATAGGTCAGTAAGGTAGGACAAGACCAATGGCAATTCACAATACACACAGAGGTGACACTACCACAGGAGGGCATTACACCAACCCATATATAAAGGACACAGCGCACATGATCGTCCTCTTTCCAGTGGAGACACTCAGTGAGTGTCACAGGGTTGATTGAACATCACACCCACCACGTGGATTGTAGCAGACTGGTTCGTCAGTCTGAGTAGCTATGGAAGGATTAACAGTAAAGTCGAATCCAAGTAGGAGAATGGTTAACAGTTTAATAAACGTGTTGAAGCTATCTCCACGTCTGAACCTTCCTTTGTCAGAGTGCACATCAAGGAAGCAGCTTATGCTAAGTCAAGAGCATAACAAGACAAACGGAATTGCAGATGAGGCTAGGCAATACTCAATTCTCCTGAGTGTGTGGGGCAAAGACATTCAAGCTAATGAGAAATTTAGCAACACCACGGAAACTGGGGGACATTTCATCTACGGATTTAGTTGCACTCGTTCAAAATCACACAATCCTAATTCTCAGTGATTGTCCAGGTTTTTAAATTCTACACTCACTTGTGTAAAGCAGGACAGTCGGTAGCTTACTTTATTGCTGAATTATGTCAGCTCCCTGACCATTGAGAATTTGGGGCAGTGTTAGAGGACATATCCTGGGACAGATTAATCTGTGGCATTAAAGAAGGCAACACGCAGTGTTGCTTGTTGGGAGAAGCCACGCTGACTTTCCAGAAGGCTGCAGAGATTTCTCAGGGAATGGAAATGGCTGCCAACAATGCAAAAGATATTTCAACGGCCAATGGTGATACACAGTCGGGTGCAGTGCATCAAGTTGGAAAATAGCCAACAAATAAAAAGACGAAAGTTGTGGAATGTTTCAAGTGTGGAGGAACACACTACGCAAATCATTGCAAACTTAGCAAATGTGGGCATGCACAAGTGACATCATTGGTAGCGCGGGCATGTACGGGTTTTTAGTATTGCCACGAAGGGCCTGTGTATAACTACCGCTAGTTTCTGAATAAGAACATAAGAACATAAGAACTAGGAGCAAGAGTAGGCCATCTGGCCCCTCGAGCCTGCTCCGCCATTCAATTAGATCATGGCTGATCTTTTGTGGACTCAGCTCCACTTTCCGGCCCGAACACCATAACCCTTAATCCCTTTATTCTTCAAAAAACTATCTATCTTTACCTTAAAAACATGTAATGAAGGAGCCTCAACTGCTTCACTGGGCAAGGAATTCCATAGATTCACAACCCTTTGGGTGAAGAAGTTCCTCCTAAACTCCGTTCTAAATCTACTTTCCCTTATTTTGAGGCTATGCCGCCTAGTTCTGCTTTCACCCGCCAGTGGAAACAACCTGCCCGCATCTATCCTATCCATGATGACTGTTATTTTAATCTTTTTGTAAATAAAGCAGATTAAACGTTCACAACACGTTTGACTACCTTTTTGCGGTCAAGTTACCACAATAACTTCAACAAATGAACTTGTTGGGCTGGGAGGAATCATTCCTGTTCCTCCAAGATCACAAGCAGAGCTGTAAAGGCACTTAATGGATAGGCTTTCTCACCTTCCTTTTACCTGACAACAGACTTCAAATGGGTTTGAGATCTTAAAAATTGTTTCTCACCCGACCCCAACTCACTTGTTCTGGGGTTTTAAATACGTCCCTCAGTAACAATGCAAACTCCCCCACGCTGGTTAGTGCTCAAAATTACAAATGCTAGAAAAACAACATATTTCTTCAAACAGTAGCTGGAACTGCGTTCAGTGATAATAGATTCATACCTGTATTCCCCTGGAGAATTAAAAATATTCAATGAAATCAGACTGACCTACCTATCCTCAGTTGATCAGCTTATTGCTGCTAAAACACATGCAATGGGTGGTGCGACAATAATTCACAGCACATGAATAAGAAGAGGAAGAAAAACAATAAAAATCTAATTTTTGAAGTAATCCACAACATGCGTTTTCCATGGTGCTAGAGAGAATACATTTCAGAAACAAGAACAGAAAATGCTGGACAAACTCAGCAGGCCTGACAGCACCTGTGGAGAGAGAAGGGAGCTTCGCTCAGATTCCAGCATCCACAGTCATTTGCTTTTATATATTTCAGAATGCTTGATAAGGGCAAGTACAAAAACAGACAGCATTAAGGAAGAGCAGAATGGGGAATAGATGGAGTGGGTGTAGGACAAGCTCTTAAAAAGTTTTTGAAAATCCATACGAACATGTGAATAGGCCATCCAGCCCTTCAAGTCTGCTCCTCCTTTCAATAATATCTTGGCTGACCTGATTGTAACCACACGCCCACATTCCTGATTAACCCACAAAAATGTTTCACCCCCTGTTGAATAATAATCTATCCACTTCTGCCTTAGAAACATTCAAAGGATCAGCTTCCATTGCCTTATAAGAAACAGTATTCCAAAGTCTCTCAACCCTCAGAGTAAAAAGGTTTCCCCTTAATTCTACCTTAAATGAGCAATTCCTTACTTTTAAACAGTGACCCCCCTTAGTTCTAGATTCTCCAAGAGGACACATCCTTTCCACATCCACCCTGTCAATACTTCTCAAGATCTTAAAGGTTTCGATCAAGTCATCTCTTACTCATCTAAATTCCAGTGAATACATGACTAACCTCTCCAACTGTTCCTCATAACACAACCTTGTCCATTCCTGGTATTAGTCCAGTAAACCTTCTCTGAACTGCTACTAACGCATTAACATCTTTTGTTAAATAAGGAGACCAATACTGTGCACAATACTCCAGATGTGGCCTCACCAGTGTCCTGTATAATTGAAGCATAACCTGCTTACTCTTCTAACCAATTCCCCTCACAATAAATGCTCACATTCTATTAGCTTTCCGAATGGCTTGCTGTTAAAGGAAAGAGTTGCAAAGGAAGTTGCAATGTGTTTAAAGGATCACTAGTGGCGGACAGGAGTGAATGGAAGCCAGGAAACTTGAGGTGAAATGAAACCTTCAAGGGCTTTTGACTGGAGGTGCAACTGAGGATCATGGAGCAAGGAAAGTGCTTTAATATGAAGATCAGGCCCAAAATCTTGAAATTAAGTAATTTAGGATTGAATCAGGGCAAGGACAGGGTTAAATGGGAGTGCAGGTGAGGATGCACATCATAAGAGGCCTAACTTGTGGAAAGTGATCGCTGACACGGGGAGTGTCATAATATCCACTCATGGATATAATGAGATGCAGACAGGCAATGATTGACACATAGGATAACCAATGAACACACACGACACAGAACAACCAATCACCAGACAGGACACTACCACTATAAAACACACGAGGCATTAAGACTCTGCCTCTTCTCACTGGATACAGCTACAGAGATAGTTAGAGTGCACAAGGCCATGAGCACCTTCTCCATGTGACAGAGAGCTAGTCTGGTCAAGCCAGTCTGAGGTTATCAGTTTACATTAATAGAGTGTCAACCCACAGCAGATTATGTACAGCAACAAGCAAGTTCAATAAAACTGTTGGACCATCTCCTGTGTCGGAAGCCTGATTCGAGTCTCACTGCATCCAGTTGCAGTCGATGTTAGACCAACTCAGATAACACATCAGGGAGCTGTATTGAGATCTGCAGATAAAGGTTTGGCCAAACCAAGTTGCAGTGCGTACATAAAATGAAAGAGTTTATTTATAAAGAACCTTTCACAATTACTGGATATCCCAAAGCGCTTTACAGCCATCAAAGATTCATCTGAAGTGTTGTCACTGTTGGAATGTAGGACAAGCAGCAGCCAATTTGTGCACAGCAAGCTCCCGGAATAGGATAACGACCAGACAATCTGTTTTGTGACGTTGACCGAGGGACAGGTATTGTCCGGGACGAAGGAGGTAACTTCCCTGCTCTTCTCCAAAGTAGTCCATGGAATCTTTTGTCTCCAACGGATAGGGGCAGACAGAGCATCAATTTAGTGTCTCGTCAAACCCAAGACGGCATCTCTGACAGTGCTGCCCTCCCTCGGTCCGATGCAGGAGTGTCAGCTTTGATGTTTGTTCATAGTCCTGGAGTGGTACTTGAACTCAGAATTTTCTGACTCAAGACCAAGTGTGTTACAAACTGACTCACAGCTGACAACTAAAGTTTATTAGTGAGTAAGCTTTGCTTGGTAACAGTGTTGATGATTCCTTCCAACATTTTGCTTACGACTGGGAGGAGAATAATAGGACAGCAATTTCAAGTTAGATTTGTCCTCTTTTTAGTCGCTAATTTTAAGACCATAAGATATGGGAGCAGAATTCGGCCATTCGGTCCATCGAGTCTGTTCCGCCATCGATCATGGCTGATATGTTCCTCATCCTCATTCTCCTGCCTTCTCCCCATAACCCCTTATTACTCAAGAACACCAGATTTGTGTTTGAGGTACTGTTGCCTTCAGGGCTACAGACCAAGAGCTGGAAGGTGAAAATAGACAGAATATTTATTTCTTAGAACATAAGAACTAGGAGCAGGAGTAGGCAGTTTAGCCTCTTGATCATTCTCCAGTGTTCAATACGATCATGACCGATCTCATCATGGCCTCAACTCCACCATCCTGCCTGTTCTCTGTAACCCTATAACCCATTACCAATTTAAAATCTGTCTAACTCCTCCTAAAATGTAGTCACTGTCCCAGCATCCACCGCACTCTGAGGTAGTGAATTCAACAGGTCCACAACCCTTTGGAGAAATAGTTTCTCCTCATCTCGGTTTTAAATTTGGTACCCCTTATCCTAAGACTATGACCTCTCGTTCTAGAATGCCCCACAAGAGGAATCATCTGCTCCATGTCTACTTTATCCACAATTTGATCTCCCTAAATTCTTCTAAGCTCTAGAGAGTATCGGCCTAAACTGTTCAATCTGTCCTCATACGACAAACCCCTCAGGCGCGATTCTCCGCCCCCCCACGCCGCTTGGGAGAATAGCGGGAGGGCCTCCCGACATTTTTTGCGCCCTCCCGCTATTCTCCCCCCCCCCTCGCCCGACCCACGTCACGAATCGCCGCTCGACGTTTTTTACGGCGAGCGGCGATTCTCCGCGGCCGATGGGCCGAGCGGCCGGGCCTTTACACCCGTTTTTTCACGACAGCAAACACACCTGCTTGCTGCCGTCGTAAAAACGGGCGCTGGATGCCCGTTTGGGGCGGGAGCACCACCGTTGTGCTCAGGAGGGGACAGGCCCGCGATCGGTGCCCACCGATCGTCGGGCCTGCGTCCAAAAGGGACGCACTCTTTCCCCTCCGCCGCCTGACACGATCAAGCCACCACATCTTGTCGGGCGGCGGTGGAGAAATGCGGAACCCGCGCATGGCGTGATGACGTCACCCATGCATGCGCGGGTTGGAGCCGGCTCCATCCCCGCAATGCGCAGCCGACGTCATACAGACTCCAGCCGTGCGTCATCTTGGCGCGCGGCCTTAACGACGGCCGTTAAGGCCGCAACGCCGTGATTCCCGGGGTCCCGCTCCTAGCCCTGATTTGGGGGGGGGGAGGAGGGGGGGGGGGAGAATCGGATCCCGGGAACAGGTGTGAAGGCTGCCGTGAAACGCGGCCAGTTTCACGGCAGCCTTTACGACTCTCCGTATTTGCGGAGAATCTCGCCCCTCATCTCTGGAATCAATCTAGTGAACCGCCTCTGAATTGCCTCCAATGCCACTACATCTTTCCTCAAATAAGGGGACCAAAACTGTGAACAATACTCCAGCTGCGGTCTCACCAATGCCTTGTACAGTTGCCACAACACTTCCTTACCTTTATACTCTATTCCTTTAGCTATAAATGCCAACATTTCATTTGCTTTCTTTATCATCTGCATACTAGTCATGTGTGACTCATGCACAAAGACACCCAAATCCCTCTCCACCGGAGCGCCCCGAAGACTTTTAAATAATAAGTTGCCTTTCCATTGTTCCGACCAAAATGGATGTCCTCACACTTATCCACGTTAAACTCCATCCGCCACATTTTGGCCCACTCACCTAACCTATCTATATCCATTTGTAAGGTTCTTATTTCCTCATTGCAACTTACTGTCCCACCTATTTTTGTGTCTCCTGCGAATCTGGCTATAGATCCTTCTGTTCCTGTATCCAAGTCATTAATATAGATTGCAAAAATTTGGGGCCCAAGGACCGAACCCTCTAGTTACATCTTGCCAACCAGAAAAAGACCCATTTATCCCGACTCTCTGCCTTCTGTCAGTTAGCCAGTCTTCTATCCAAGCTAATAAATTACCCCTAACCCTAACCTAGTGTGTTAACCTTCTGTGTGGCACCTTATCATTCGCCTTCTGGAAATCCAGATATATTACATCTACAGGATCCACATTATCCACTTGCCTTGTTACATCTTCGAAGAACTCTGGCATATTAGTCAAGCATGATTTGCCCTTCATAAAACCATGCTGACTTGGATGGATAGCGTTCTGACTTTCCAAATGTCCTGATATTACTTCCTTAATAATGGATTCCAACAATTTCCCAGTAACAGATGTTAAATTAACTGATCTGTAATTTCCTACATTTTGTCTGCTCCCTTTTTGAATAAGAGCATTGCATTAGCATTTTCCCAATCCACTGAAAATGTTCCCATGTCCAGGGAATTTTATAATATTATAACCGATGGATCCACTATCTCTGCTGCTACTTTATTTAACACCCCAGGATGTAGGCCATCCGGCCCTGGGGACTTGTCTGCCCTCAATCCCAAGAGTTTGTTGAGTACTGTTTCCCCATTAATGCTAATTGTTCCAAGTTCCACCCTTTCTAATACTTCTGAATTATCTGTTACTCTAGGAATGGTACTAATGTCCTCCACCATGAAAATAGAGGCAAAATATTGATTTAGCATCTCCGCCATTTCTGTGTTCCCCACTATTAACTCTCTGGTTTCATCTTCCAAGGACCAACATTCTTAGCGACTCTCTTCCACTTTATGTTCATTGCTATCCTTTTTGATATTTTGCGCTAGCTTCCGTTCAATTTATCTCGGCTCTTTTTATTGTTTTTTTAGTAACTGTATTCGTTTGAAAGTTTCCCAATCTTCCAGCCTGCCACTGACCTTTGCAATATGATATACCTGAGTTTTTGTCTTTTTACTGTCCTTACCCCCCAGCTTAGCCATGGATGTATTTTTTACTCTCTTACCATCTTTCTTCCTCTCTGGAATATATTTTAGTTTTTTAAAATAAAATTAGAGTACCCAATAATTTTTTCCAATTAAGGGGCAATTTAGTGTGGCCAATCCACCTAACCTGCACATTTTTGGTTGTGGGGGCGAAACCCACGCAAACTCCACACGGACAGTGACCCAGAGCCGGGATCGAACCTGGGACCTCAGCGCCGTGAGGCGATTGTGCTAACCACTAGGCCACCGTGCTACCCTATATATTTTAGTTTTGACCTCATCAGATAGATGCAAGTGTCATAGTTGCATTGGAATGGTTTGGTGAGTGGAATAGATAGTTTCGGTGCTGAGGTTAGATGTACTATAACAGATGTTGATAAGATTAATAGCTTCACTCTGTCCAATGCCCACATACACTTCCTAATATCATGTTGAATGAAATATGGGCTGGGCACTGGAATCCATGACCGTGGAGTTTTGGGAGAAACTGAACGGAATTTTTAATTTGGAACTTTGGTTGAAGATGTTTATGAATATTTGAGTTTTGTTTCTTGAATTCAAGTATTGGGCTGTGTGTGATGTTAATAGAGCCTTCTTCACTCATTATTTGCTAATGGCAATATAAAATATTAATTAGCTATGCTGTTTTATGTATTCAGAACATTTAGAAAAATATCTACATATTTTGCCTTTGGTATGCAGAATTCATTGCATATTGAAGGCTGATTTAACTTTTAATTTGGATGTATTTTTCTCAACAACTATGCTGTAAACAAGTTTCAAGAAACAATGTCAAATATCGCACAGTAAATCTTGTTAGTTGGCTGTAACATTCTGTTCCTGTATCCTGCTCCCTGACCTATTATAATCCATGAGCCAAAACTCCCTGGGCAACCAGATCACTAATTAACAAATTCATGCTTCACCTATTAAAAGGATATGAAAAGAATTCTTGATGAAAAACACAAGCAACAGGACACACACCAGAATAAAGATAAGCCAGGTGATGCAGAGACACAGTGGGAAGGAGCACCAATAACCGGAGAGCTGGGGGTTAGGTTTCATTATGCACTCTGTAATATTCTGTTTTCCAGGTGGGAACAATAATTCCTGGACTACTTTGCTGTGCCACCTGGCAGGAAGCTTACAATAGCATTGGTGAGGCAGTTAGATGTGTCAGTGCAGCAGCTAGGCCAGAGGGGGCACAAACAGGAGGTTGCATCATAAAAAATGCATTACCTGATGCTGATATATTTTGGAATTACTTTAAATCAAAAGCGCGCATTACTAATCATCAGCTTTATGGAGGACTGCAATATTTTGGAGCAAGATTTTTAAAAGCGCAGTAAAATTGTGCATTTTGCTTTCAGTTTACAGAGAAAATGCGGAGAATGAAGTTCTGTGTAATTCCAGCAATCTATTACTTTCAGAATTAAAATTGCCACTATCCATGACATTGGCATGAGAGGAAATTGCACAAATTTTAGAAGTTAACGGTAATTAAATGCATTCAAGCTTTGCATATTAAAAATTAAATTCCTGTTCCGGTGGTGAAATACATGATCATAATGGTGAGTTGTTGAATGTCGGGCAAGGTGATATTTAGAAACATAAGAACGAGGCGCAGGATTAGACAATTCAGCCCTTCCAGCCAGCTCCGCCATTCAATACGATCATGGCTGATCTCACTTAAGGACAGTGGGGGGAATCTATGTGTTACATAGTTTTTCATAGAATTTACAGTGCAGAAGGAGGCCATCCGGCCCATCGAGTCTGCACGGCTCCTGGAAAGAGCACCCCACCCAAGGTTAACACATCCACCCTATCCCCATAACCCAGTAACCCCACCCAACACTAAGGGCATTTTGGACACAAAGGGCAATTTATCACGGCCAATCCACCTAACCTGCACATCTTTGGACTGTGGGAGGAAACCGGAGCACCCGGAGGAAACCCACGCACACACGGGGAGGATGTGCAGACTCCGCACAGACAGTGACCCAAGCCGGAATCGAACCTGGGACCCTGGAGCTGTGAAGCGATTGTGCTATCCACAATGCTACTGTTCTCTCGGCCTCAGCTCCATCTTCCTGCCCACTCCCCATAACCCTTCACCCTGCTACTAATTAAAAGCCTATCAATCGGGGCGGCACGTGGCACAGTGGTTAGCACAGCTGCCTCACGGTGCCAAGGACCCGGGTTCAAATCCCGGCCCTGGGTCACTGTCTGTGTGGAGTTTGCACAGTCCCCCTGTGTCTGCGTGGGTTTCACCCCCAAACCCAAAGATGTGCAGGGTAGGTGGATTGGCCATGCTAAATTGCCCCTTAATTGGAAAAGGAAATAATTGGGTACTCTAAATTTATATTTTTTTAAAAAGCCTATCTATCTCCTCCTTAAATGTGTTTAGTGTTCCAGCATCTGCTGCACTCTGGATTCACAGATTTAGACACAGAGCCTGAGACTGCAGGAGGGGCTGGCAGCATCCATCCAGCACCTGCAGGTGCAGTTGGAGGAGTCCAAACTTGTGCAGGGGCAGTAGGCAGTGCCGAGAATGCGTACCTACAGGCCAACATCGAACATGGCATCCGCGGTGGAGGCCTCTGGGGGTCTCTCCACCAAGGCCTGGGGCACTCTGTGCAGGTGGGGGCTGAGGCACAGGACAGGGCTGCTCTGTCACAGGCAGCTATGTACCAGGACTACCTGGACATTGCTGTGGCGCTCCAGAGCTTGGCCCAGTCTCAACGGGTTATGGCTGAGGGCATCGTCAGCATTGCCCAGGCGCTGGTTGACCTGTGCCAATCCCAGAGGGGGTGGCAGTCACTGAGTGATGTGGTACAGTTCCAGATGGAGGTAGCCCAGTCCCTGTGCTTCATGGCTGCGAGCATGGAGACCTGGTTGAGACGAGAGCGGGCCTCCAGGATTGGCAGCGGCAGGGAAGCCCCAGGAGTTTGCAGCGGTCGCGTTCCCATCCCACAGAGTAGCCCGGGGGATATCAATGCCTCTGCTGTAATGAGGTACCTGTACCTTTGAGGAGAAATATATTAAACTGCTGTCAATCAGTGTTATCTCGACAGGATACAGTATATTTGTCCCATGGATTGTATTCAGTCTGCAAGCAGTAGCAACAGAGATCAGATTACCTGTACATAGTCTCCCCAATAACTCAATTTGTATATAGTCTTACCTTCAATATTGTTTCACCAATCCGTGTTTGGTACATCGAAGTCTAAGGAAGTAACAGCTACCACCTCAACTTTCACATATTCTCTGTACCTGTCTTGAATTTCTTTCCTTTCGCTTTATTCCAGTCTCATATTAATATCACTTCAATCATTGAATTTGTCACTACTGTTCCATTTAAGGACTGTTCAGATCATTTTACTTTATTAATTTTTAACACTTCATTAACTTTGATTCGCTCATGTCAAAACTGAATTTGTCCTTACCTTCTTCACTTCTAATGAACACCCAAAATGCTAATTTGCCTGTTCTCTCCACACATGCTGACTGACCTATTTAGTATTTGCAGCATTTTCTGCTTCTGTTTAAATATTTCATATAAACAGAACAGAGTATTTTATTGCAGCATTTATTCCTCTTAAAAATAATGGATTATTTAATGATATCCAATTCATCTATGAGATTATATACTTCATCATTTTTCTCATATGCAATCCGCTATGACAATTTTGAATGCTTATTTGTAAAGCTTATTTCATTGCTTTTTTTTTTTTTTTTAAATAATTTTTATTGAAAGAGTTTTTCCATACAGACATTTACCCCTACTAATTTTTAAATTATTTACAACACAATCCCTCTAGGCAAATGTCCCTCCCTCGCCCGCCCTCTCGCGCGCACCAGTCCTCCCCCCCCCCCCCCCCCCCCCCCCCCCCCGGCAACCTTAACAACCAAGGCAGCCTACAGTTTCAGACATGAGCAGCGAGCAGGCTTGCCCGCGTTACAGTCGTGCATGCCCCCCCACGACCCTTGCTGTCCCCCTCCCTCCCCCCCCCCTCCCCCCCTCCCCTCCCCCCCCTCCCCCCCTCCCCTCCCCCCCCCTCCCCCCCTCCCCTCCCCCCCCCTCCCCCCCCCCCCCCCCCCCCCCCCCCCCCGGGTTGCTGCTGCCACGACCCCGAACGTCTATCTCTGATCTAAAAAGTCAAGGAAAGGTTGCCACCGCCTGGCGAATCCCTGTACCGACCCTCTCAGGGCAAATTTGATCCTTTCTAGCTGAATATAGCTAGCCATATCGTTAATCCAAGTTTCAACGCTTGGAGGCCTCGCGTCCTTCCATTGAATTAATATCCTTCGTCGAGCCACTAGGGACGCAAAGGCCAGTATTCCGGCCTCCCTAGCCTCCTGTACCCCCGGTTCTACCCCGACCCCAAAGATCGCAAGCCCCCATCCTGGTTTGACCCTGGACCCCACCACCTTCGACACCGTCCTTGCCACCCCCTTCCAGAACCCTTCCAGCACCGGACATGCCCAGAACATATGCACATGGTTCGCTGGGCTTCCCAGACATCTGACACACCTGTCCTCACCCCCAAAGAACCGGCTCATCCTTGTCCCCGTCATGTGAGCTCTATGCAGCACCTTAAATTGAATGAGGCTCAGTCTCGCACACGAGGAGGAAGAGTTGACCTTCTCCAGTGCATCCGCCCACGTCCCGTCTTCTATCTGCTCTCCCAGCTCCCCTTCCCACTTGGCTTTCAGCTCCTCCCCCGATGCTGCTTCCGCCTCCTGCATTATCTTGTAGATGTCTGATATCTTCCCCCCTCCGACCCAGACCCCCGAGAGCACCCTATCACTCGCCCCCTTACTGGGGAGCAGGGGAAACCCCTCCACCTGCCGCCTAGCAAATGCCTTCACTTGTAAATATCTGAACATGTTTCCCGGGGGGAGCTCAAACTTCTCCTCCAGCCCTCCCAGGCTCGCAAACCTCCCCTCTATAAACAGGTCCTTCAGCTGCCGTATGCCCACCCTGTACCAGCTCTGAAATCCCCCGTCGATGTTCCCCGGGATGAATCTATGGTTCCCTCTTATTGGCGCCGCCAACAGACCTCCCATTTCACCCCTATGTCGCCTCCACTGCCCCCATATCTTGAGGGTGGCCGCCACCACCGGGCTCGTGGTGTACCTCGTGGGGGGGAGCGGCCATGGTGCCGTTACTAGGGCCCCCAGGCTTGTGTTGCCACAGGACGCCCTCTCCATTCGTTTCCAAGCTGCCCCCTCCCCTTCCATCATCCACTTGCGCACCATTGACACATTTGCCGCCCAGTAGTACCCCGAGAGATTGGGCAGTGCCAGCCCTCCACTGTCCCTACTCCGCTCCAAAAAGACCCTCCTCACCCTTGGGGTGCCATGCGCCCACACGTAGCTCATGATGCTACTCGTCACCTTTTTGAAGAAGGCCCTAGGGAGGAAGATGGGCAAGCACTGAAATAAAAACAAGAACCTTGGGAGGACCGTCATTTTGATTGACTGCACCCTCCCCGCCAGCGACAACGGTACCATGTCCCACCTCTTAAATTCCTCCTCCATCTGTTCCACCAGCCTGGAAAAGTTCAACTTGTGGAGGGTCCCCCAGTTCCTTGCCACCTGCACCCCTAAGTACCTAAAGCTCTTTCCTGCTCGCTTGAAGGGGAGTCTCCCAATACCCTCTCCCTGGTCCCCCGGGTGTATCACAAAAACCTCGCTTTTGCCCAAATTTAATTTGTACCCCGAAAAGTCCCCAAACTCTGCTAATAGTTCCATTATCTCCGGCATTCCCCCTTCTGGGTCTGCCACGTACAGCAGTAGATCATCCGCATACAGCGATACTCGATGTTCCTCCCCTCCCCTAGTCAGTCCTCTCCACCCCCCTGAACCCCTCAGTGCCATCGCCAACGGTTCAATCGCCAGTGCGAAAAGTAGGGGGGATAGGGGACATCCCTGCCTGGTCCCTCGGTGGAGCCCGAAATACTCCGACCTCCTCCCGTTTGTCACTACACTCGCCATCGGGGCCGAGTAGAGCAACTTCACCCACTTAATAAACCCTTCCCCAAACCCAAACCGTTTCAACGTCTCCCACAGGTACTCCCACTCCACCCTATCGAATGCCTTCTCCGCGTCCAGCGCTACCACTATCTCAGCCTCCCCCTCCACTGCCGGCATCATAATTACATTCAGCAATCTCCGCACGTTCGTGTTGAGCTGCCGCCCCTTCACGAACCCCGTCTGGTCCTCATGGATTACCCCTGGCACACAATCCTCTATTCTAGCTGCCAGGATCTTTGCCAGCAACTTGGCATCCACGTTCAGAAGCGAGATAGGCCTGTAGGACCCGCACTGCACGGGGTCTTTATCCCGCTTCAATATCAGGGAGATCAGAGCCTGCGACATTGTCGGGGGCAGAACCCCCCCCTCTCGCGCCTCATTAAAGGCTCGTACCAGTACCGGTCCCACCAAGTCCACATTTTTCTTATAGAATTCCACCGGGAACCCATCTGGCCCCGGCGCCTTCCCCGCTTGCATCTGACCTATTCCCTTGACTAGCTCCTCTAGCCCTATTGGCGCCCCCAGCCCTTCTACCAGCCCCTCCTGGACCCTTGGGAACCTCAATTTGTTTAGGAAGTCCTCCATTCCCCCTCTCCTTGTCGGCGGCTCAGACCGATACAACTCCTTGTAAAAATCCCTGAAGACCCCGTTCACTTCTTGCCCCTTCTGCACTACCTTCCCGCCCCTCTCCTTCACTCCCCCAATCTCCCTAGCCGCATCTCGTTTGCGAAGCTGGTGTGCCAGCATCCTGCTCGCCTTTTCCCCATACTCATAGACCGCGCCCTGTGCCCTTCTCCACTGCGTCTCTGCCTTCCTGGTGGTCAGCAGGTCGAACTTGACCTGCAGGCTGCGCCGTTCTTCCAGCAGCCCCTCCTCTGGTGCCTCCGCATATCTCCTATCCACTTCCAATAGCTCCCCCACCAGCCTCTCCCTCTCCTGCCTCTCCTTTCTTTCTCTATGCGCCCTTATGGAGATCAGCTCTCCCCTGATCACTGCCTTCAGGGCCTCCCAGACCATCCCCACCTGCACCTCACCCGTGTCATTCAAGTCCAGATAGCTCTCAATGCTCTTCCGGACCCTTTTACACACCTCGTCGTCCGCTAACAGCCCCACATCCAGCCGCCACAGCGGGCGCTGGTCCCGCGCCTCCCCCATTTCCACATCCACCCAATGCGGTGCATGATCAGAGATCGCAATGGCCGAGTACTCAGCTTCCCGTACCCTCGGGATCAGCCCCCTGCTCAACACGAAGAAATCGATTCTGGAGTACACTCTATGGACGTGGGAGAAAAAGGAATACTCCCTCGCCCTCGGCCTACCAAACCTCCATGGGTCTACTCCTCCCATCTGCTCCATGTACCCCCTCAGCACTTCTGCCGCTGCCGGCCTCCTATTGGTCCTTGCGCTCGATCTGTCTAGCCCGGGGTCCAGCACTGTGTTAAAGTCCCCCCCCATGATCAAGCCCCCTGCCTCCAGTCCCGGAATGAGGCCCAATAGGCGCCTCATAAAACCCGCGTCATCCCAGTTCGGGGCATATACGTTGACCATCACCACTTTCTCCCCCTGCAGCTTACCCTTCACCATCACATACCTACCCTCCTTATCCGCCACCACCTCCTCCGCCACGAATGACACCCTCTTTCCCACCAGAATCGCCACCCCCCGGTTCTTTGCGTCCAATCCAGAGTGGAACACCTGTCCCACCCACCCCCTTCTCAGGCGAACCTGGTCCACTACCTTCAAATGGGTCTCCTGTAACATTGCTACATCAGCCTTCAGTCCCTTCAGGTGTGAGAATACCCTTGATCTCTTGACCGGCCCATTCAACCCCCTCACGTTCCAAGTGATCAGCCGGGTCGCGGGACGACCCGCCCCCTTCCCCTGCCGATTAGCCATGTCCTGTTCCCTGCTCGCCCCGGGTCGACCCTCCCCTTCTGACCCGCTCCCCATGGCGATGTCCCCCTCCCCCCACCTCTCCAGTCCTCCACTTCCCGTTTCTGGTCTTTTCAGCAGCAACCCGGTGTCCCTCCCTAACCCCCCTCCCCCCCCCCCCAGGCTAGGACCCCTCCTAGCCGCGATGTACCCTCCATCGTACTCCCGTAAGTCAGCTGGTTCACGCTGACCCGGCTGCTCCTGCCCCACTCCGACTCCCCCCGGCTCGGGGGGGGGGCCTCCCCCCCCCTTGCCACTCCTCCCTGGCCCCGCTCCAGCGCGGGAAAGGTCGCCATTGCTAGCCACGCCCCGCACTCCTCCCCTCCCCCCTCCTCTGCCCCGCGCGCGGGAAAACAGAGGAAAGCCCGCGCTTTCGCCCTGCCACACCCCACCCCGCCATCTTCAGTTCCACCCCCGTCCCCGTCCATGCCTGTAAAAGAACCCCCCCTAGGAGCCCATATCCCCGATCTGCTCTCCCCCCCGTCCCACCTACCCAACTTAACATTATAAATAACAGATAAATAACAAATAACAATGTACTTAACAGTCGCCCTCTACCAAACAGCATAAATAACCATAAATAACCCTGAATAACCGCAATAACAATAACTAAGGGAAGTTGGCAAAGGGGGAAAAAACATCAGAAGAAAAACCACAGCAAGAGTTCAAAATCCAAACAAAGAATTCAGCTGAAAGTACCCGAGCGGCTACGGCCGCCAAGTATCCCCTGGGTCTAATTCGAGTCCAGTTTCTCTTCCTGTACAAAGGCCCACGCCTCCTCTGGGGACTCAAAATAGTGGTGTTGGTTCCTGTAGGTGACCCACAAGCGCGCTGGCTGCAGCATTCCGAACCTGATCCGTTTTGCATGTAGCACCGCCTTCGTCCGGTTGTACCGGGCCCGCCGCTTTGCCACCTCCGCACTCCAGTCCTGGTAGACCCTCACCGTCGAATTCTCCCACTTGCTGCTCCTTTCCCTCTTGGCCCACTCCAGCACTCTCTCACGGTCGCTGAGTCGCTGGAACCGCACCAGCACCGCCCTCGGGGGCTCATTTGCTCTTGGCCTCCTAGCCATGACCCTGTAGGCCTCTTCCAGCTCCAGGGGCGAAGGGACGGCCCCTGCCCCCATCAGGGAGCTCAGCATTTCTGCTACATATCCCGGGAGGTCTGACCCCTCCAGGCCTTCTGCCAGGCCCAAGATCCTCAGGTTCTTCCGCCTCATTCGGGTATCCAGCTCCTCAAAACGGCTCTGCCATTTCAGGTGGAGTGCCTCGTGCACCTCTACCTTTCCCACGAGGACCGTGGCCTCCTCCTCCCTCACAGTCATCTCCTGTTGCAGCTCCCGAATCGACGCCTCTTGGGTCGCCTGGGCTCCCATCAGCCTGGTGGTCGTCGCATTCATTGACTCCAAGAGCTCCATTTTCAGCTCCGTAAAGAAGCGCAGGAGAGCGGCCTGCTGCTCCTCCGCCCATTTCCTCCATTCCTCGGGTGCTCCACCGGCCGCCATTTTGGTCTTCTTCCCCCGCTTTTTTTTGGGAGCTGCTGTTGCTTTCTTTACCACCCCACTCCGGGTACCGACCATAAAGTTGGTCTGGTTCTCTTCAGGGAGCCTTCCCCCACCGGGATTTGTCCTTACAGCGCCGTTGGGGCCCTCCAATCGGCCCGAAAACACCTTTGTAGCAGGAGCAGCCAAACGTGCGACTTAGCTGGTCATAGCCGCAACCGGAAGTCAGCTTATTTCATTGCTAACTGCAATAGACAGCTGAAGAGGACTTAAAACAGTTTGGTTTTAACATAACGTGGTGTTTCACATTGCCCGGACACAGGAGCAGGAAAATAACTCTGCAGATGAACAATTAATGTGGCACTTGTCATATTTCTGATGCTGACTGGAGGAGGTATAATTACAGCTGTAATGTTGGATAAGAATCTAGTCTAAGCCTCGATCATCATCCACACATTGCTCAGCTACTGTATGAATGTTACTCAGCTCTGTTGGTTTATCATTTCTCTTGGGCCCACAATCACTCCCTGCTGTCAGAATTAGGTCATGGATTAGTCAAACCTTTTGCCCAGTTGATCATCAAAGTCATCCATTTTGGCTCCAACAAGAACTTTCATTGCCCTGGCACCGGTTCATTGCCCTGGCACCGGTTCATTGCCCTGGCACCGGTTCATTGCCCTGGCACCGGTTCATTGCCCTGGCACCGGTTCATTGCCCTGGCACCGGTTCATTGCCCTGGCACCGGTTCATTGCCCTGGCACCGGTTCACTCATAGAAGACAAGTTCAATATGACCTCCTTACTCTTGTACCCAATGTCCCTATTAATAAAGCCTGAGATACAATATACTTTATTAACTGCTCGCTCAACATTCCCTGCCATCTTCAATGGCTTACGTACAAATACACTGAGGTCCCTCTGTTTCTGCACCTCCTTTAGATTTTCTCCCTTTTTTTACACCGTCAAAATGAATCACCTCACAGTTCTCTGCATTGAATTGCATCTGCCATTTGTCTGCCCAATCCACCAACATGTCTATGTCCTTCTGAAGTTCAAAACTAAACTCAGCAGTTGACAATATTTCCAATTTTAATATAATCAGCAAATTGTGAAATCATGCCCTGAACACCACAGTCTAGGTCATTAATGTATATCATGAAGAGGAACGGTCCCAAAACTGACCTCTGGGGATTTCCACGACAAAACTCCCTCCAATCTGAAAACAACCATTTATCACCACTCTCTGTATCCTGTCATTCAGCCAATTTCTTATCCAAGCATCTACTTTCCCATGAGCGACAAAAGCCCCACCCCTGTGCCTGAGGAAGACGGGAAGATTATCACTAGGGTCTCTGCAATTTCCACTCTAACTTACCTCAATACCCTTGGATGCATCCCAAATAGCTGCCAAATAGTGACCCCTTTGGCCAGGCTCATCTCCCGCGGACCTCCCCAACCAGCGACCCCAGTCCCTGCCAAAGCCCCCCCCCCCCCGCCCGCGGATCGGGTCATCCCTGACTGTGGCCGGCCTGGGCTTAGTCCGCAGCCGCCACGGCGGGTTCTGAAACAAAATAGCGCACGCGCCCCGCACCTTCAGGAACTCAGCCCATCAAGGGCGGAGCATCAGGGGAGGGCCTCAGGTAACGTACTGAAGCAGTCCCGACGGCCGTGCGGCGAATTCTGCGACTATTCCATTTTGGAGGGGGCAGAGCATCGCAACAGCGGCACAGCCCCTGATTTCATCGCCAACGGGGATTCTCCGGCTGAGCGCTAAACGCGTTTTCGGCATCGGAGACCAGGGAATCCTGCCCTGGATATTTATAAGCTGCCATGCAGTCATTATCTTTGATAGTAAATGGGTGAAATAACTTACTTGAACAATTTGGCTGGGTGCTGAATTGGCACGGGGCACACCAGACTAGTTGTTGGCTTTGTGTGCCAGTCTTCCCAAGCTCTGACTGACCCTTGACCCTACCCCTAGGCCCAATTCATACGTCTCTCATTAATTAGATGGTGGTTCTGATGTTTTAAAACCTGGAAACCAGCAAGATCGAAATTCGGCTCCAAGGTTGCCGATTTTGAGATGCTACCTGTACCATATTTTTGGTCCTTAAACTGTCTGCATCTTCATAGAACATAGAACAGTACAGCACAGAACAGGCCCTTCGGCCCTCAATGTTGTGCCGAGCCATGATCACCCTACTCAAACCCACGTATCCACCCTATACCCGTAACCCAACAACCCCCCCCTAACCTTACTTTTATTAGGACACTACGGGCAATTTAGCATGGCCAATCCACCTAACCCGCACATCTTTGGACTGTGGGAGGAAACCGGAGCACCCGGAGGAAACCCACGCACACAGGGGGAGGACGTGCAGACTCCACACAGACAGTGACCCAGCCGGGAATCGAACCTGGGACCCTGGAGCTGTGAAGCATTTATGCTAACCACCATGCTACCCTGCTGCCCCAAATGTCACTGCATTACATAACCCTTGGGAATAGCTTATTCTTTGCAAAGATTCCATTATAATTGCACAGCAAATCTTAACATTGATTAATGATTAATATTGATCCAACACAATGTACATAGTTTTTAAAAGTTTGTGAAAAGATGATTCATGTGATAATAATTGTTCTAAATCCACGAGTGATTGAATATATGACAGAGAATGGATGATCCTGGGAAAAAATGATAAACTACAATAAATTACAAATCAATTGTATGTCACAAAATTAATAATCTGAAGTGTTTATCATAATTTATATTAAATTTATTTTGCTATCAATTTATTCTATCTTTCGACTTCCGGTGGCGGCGATGCGGAGCTAAGCCGCACGTTCGGCAGCTCCCGCTTTTTTCGGACTTTCGGGCTCTTTTAAGAGCCCGCAACGGCGCTGTTTTAACTTTTCCCCGGGGGGAAACACAGTCAGTGTGCCCAGCGGCTGGTGGATGAACTGGACTCGCAGTGGAGCGGTCCATAAGTCGGCTTTGCAGCAGAGGAAGGCGAGAGGCAGAAAAAGCATGATGGCGGCGAGCGGGGAAGCCAGCTGACACACGGAAGCACAATGTTCGGGGTAACGCAGCTAGGGGGGCCCTAGCTTGGGGGGGGGGGGGTTTGGGGGGGAGGAAGAAGGGGGGGTTACCGGGTTGTTGCTGCAGGGACTGTGAGGGAATGGATGGTGAAGGGGGGGGGGGGGGGTGGGGGGGTTGGGAGGGGGGTCTGCCGCCGTGGGGAGCGGGCTTGGGGGGTTCCCTGGGCGCGTGGCGGGGATCGGCGTAGTGGGAGGGGGATGGCCCCCCGGGTTCGGCTGGTCACATGGAATGTGAGGGGGCTGAATGGTCCGGTGAAGCGATCCCGGGTCTTGGCTCACTTGAGGGGGCTGGGAGCGGATGTGGCTATGCTCCAGGAGACGCACCTCAGGGTTACAGATCAGGTGAGGCTAAGAAAAAGTTGGGTGGGACAGGTGTTTCACTCGGGGCTTGATGCAAAGAACCGTGGGGTGGCAATTTTGGTCGGTAAGGGCCTGTCGTTCGTTGCGTCCAAAGTGGTGGCGGATAGAGCAGGTCGATATGTGATGGTGAGTGGGAGACTTCAGGGGGAGCGGGTGGTCTTGGTTAATGTTTATGCTCCCAACTGGGATGATGCGGGCTTCATGCGGCGAATGCTGGGCCTGATCCCGGACCTGGAGACAGGGGGATTGATCCTGGGTGGGGACTTTAACACGGTGCTGGATCCGGCTCTGGTTCGCTCGAAGTCTAGGACGGGCAGGAGGCCGGCAGCGGCCCCGGTGCTGATGGGGTTCATGGATCAGATGGGGGGGGGGGGGGTGGACCCTTGGAGGTTTTTGGAGCCGGGGGGTAGGGAGTTCTCCTTTTTCTCCCATGTCCATAAGGCGTACTCCCAGATTGATTTTTTTGTGCTTAGCAGGGCGCTAATCCCGAGAGTAGTGGGGGCGGAGTATTCGGCGATAGCCATTTCTGATCATGCCCCACATTTAGTGGATCTGGAGCTGGGGGAGGGGAAGGATCAGCGCCCGCTGTGGAGGCTGGATGTGGGGCTTTTAGCAGAGGAGGAAGTGTGCGGGCAGATCCGTAGGGGCATAGAGGGGTATCTAGAAACCAATGATAACGGGGAGGTGCGAGTTGGGGTGGTTTGGGAAGCGCTAAAGGCAGTAGTCAGAGGGGAGCTGATATCTATTCGGGCGCACAGGGAGAGGGGGGAGAGGGCCGAGAGGGAGAGGCTGGTGGAGGAAATGGTAAGGGTGGATAGGAGGTATGCGGACACCCCGGAGGAGGGGCTTTTGAGGAAGCGGCGCAATCTCCAAGCGGAATTGATATACTGACCACCCGGAAGGCGGAGGCGCAGTGGAGGAGGGCTCAGGGGGCGGTTAATGAGTACGGGGAGAAGGCAAGTCGGATGTTGGCTCACCAGCTCCGGAAGCGGGAGGCAGCTAGAGAAATTGGGGGAGCCACGGATGCAGGAGGGAACTTGGTGCGGGGTGGAAAGGACATAAATGGGGTGTTCAGATCCTTTTATGAGGGGCTGTACCGGGCGGTGCCCCCGAGGGAAGCAGGTGGGATGGACCGCTTTTTGGATAGGCTGGAGTTCCCAAGAGTAGGGGATGAGCGGGTGGAGGGTTTGGGGGCCCCAATCGAGTTGGAGGAGCTGGTGGAGGCGGTGGGAAGTATGCAGACAGGGAAAGCGCTGGGGCCTGACGGGTTCCCGGTGGAATTGTACAATAAATTTTCAGATTTGCTGGGCCCTCTGCTTGTGAGGACCCTGAATGAGGCTAGGGAGGGGGGGTGGCTCTGCCCCCAATGATGTCCAGGGCAATTATCTCTTTGCTCCTGAAGCGAGACAAGGACCCCCTTCAGTGTGGATCTTACAGGCCGATCTCACTCCTTAATGTAGATGTTAAGTTGTTGGCAAAGGTGCTGTCCAGGGGGGTGGAGGATGTGGTCCCGACGGTGATTCATGAGGATCAAACGGGGTTTGTAAAGGGGAGACAACTGAATGCCAATGTGCGGAAGCTCCTGAATGTTATGATGATGGCGCCGGCGGCTGGGGAGTCAGAAATAGTGGCGTCCATGGATGCGGAGAAAGCTTTTGATAGAGTGGAGTGGAGTTACCTGTGGGAGGTGTTGCGGAGGTTTGGGTTTGGTGAGCGGTTCATCAGCTGGGTGAGATTGCTGTACAGCTCCCCGGTGGCGAGTGTGGTGACGAATGGGAGGAGGTCGGCGGACTTTCGGCTTTCCAGGGGGACGAGGCACGGGTGCCCCTTGTCTCCCCTGCTCTTCGCGTTAGCGATTGAGCCCCTGGCCATGGCGCTGAGGGATTCGAAGAGTTGGAGGGGGATTGTGCCGGGGGGGGGGGGGGGGGGGGGGGGGGGGGGTGCTGAGGATACTTGAGGAGTTTGGGGACTTTTCGGGATATAAGCTCAATGTGGGGAAAAGTGAGCTGTTTGTCCTGCACCCGGGGGGTCGGGAGAGGGAGATAGGTGAACTCCCGTTGAAGAGGGCTGAGAGGAGCTTTAGGTATCTTGGGGTCCAGGTGGCTAGGACCTGGGGGGCCATGCATAGGCTTAACTTTTCGAGGCTGGTGGGGCAGATGGAGGAGGGGTTTAGGAGGTGGGACGCGCTACCACTTTCGTTGGCGGGCAGGGTCCAGTCGATTAAGATGACGGTACTCCCGAGGTTTTTGTTTCTTTTCCAGTGCCTCCCCATATTGATTCCAAAGGCTTTTTTCAGACGGGTGAATAAGTCGATTCTATGGTTTGTGTGGGCGCAGAAGGCCCCGACAGTAAGGAGGGTATTTTTGGAGCGAGGAAGGGAGGTCGGGGGCCTGGCGCTGCCCAATCTGTGTGGATATTATTGGACGGCGAACGTGGCGATGATTCGCAGGTGGGTGACGGAAGGGGAGGGTGACGCATGGAAGAGACTGGAGGTAGCGTCCTGTGCGGGTACGAGTCTGGAGGCCTTGGTGACGGCCCCACTTGCACTCCCCCCGGCAAAGTACTCCACGAGTCCGGTGGTGGTTGCGTCCCTTAAAATCCGGGGACAGTGGAGGAGGCATAGGGGGGGAAGTGAAGGCCTCAGTTTGGGCCCTGATACAGGGCAATCACGTTTTGCGCCGGGGAGAACGGGTGGGGGATATGGGAGTTGGCACAGGGCAGGCATCAGATAGTTTGGGGACCTCTTCCTGGATGGGAAGTTTGCGAATCTGGAGGAGCTGGTGGGGAAGTGGAACCTCCCCCCGGGAACGCTTTTAGGTATATGCAGGTCAGGGCATTTGTTAAGAGGCAGGTGGCGGAGTTTCCACGGCTGCCGCCAAGGGGGGTGCAGGACAGGTTGCTTTCGGGGACGTGGGTCGGTGAAGGAAAGATCTTGGCTATTTACCAGCTGATGCAGGAGGAGGAGGAGGCCTCAGTAGAAGAGCTCAAAGCGAAGTGGGAGGAAGAGCTAGAGGAAGAGATTGAGGATGGAACATGGTCGGACGCCCTGGAGAGGGTGAATTCCTCCTCCTCTTGCGCACGGCTCAGCTTAATTCAGCTAAAGGTGCTGCATAGGGCTCACATGACAGGGGCAAGGATGAGCCGGTTCTTCAGGGGGGAAGACAGGTGCGGGAGGTGTTCGGGAGGCCCGGCGAACCACACCCATATGTTCTGGGCTTGGAGAGGTTTTGGAAAGGGGTGGCGGGGACTTTGTCGGAAGTGGTTGGGTCTAGGGTCAAGCCAGGCTGGGGGCTCGCGATCTTTGGGGTAACTTCGGAGCCAGGAGTGCAGGAGGCGAGAAAGGCCGGCATTCTGGCCTTTGCGTCTCTAGTAGCCCGGCGCAGGATTCTGTTACAGTGGAGGGATACACAGCCCCCGAGTTCGGAGGCCTGGATCAACGACATGGCCGGGTTCATCAAGTTGGAGAGGATGAAGTTTGCCCTGAGGGGGTCGGTACATGGGTTCTTTCGGCGGTGGCAGCCCTTTCTCGACTTCCTGGCGAAGGGGTAGAGAGTGGTCGGTCTCAGCAGCAACTTAGGGGGCGGGGGTTTGGGGATGGTTAGGGGGGGGTTTGGGATGGTTGGGGGGGGTTTAGGGGATGGTTGGGGGTTTGTTTTTGCGGCGGTGGGTTTGCGATGTTGTTATTTTCTTCTTTCTTGTATTGCTGTTGGTTTTTTGTTATTATTTATTTTGGGGGGTGAGTTCTTTTCTTGTGTTGGTGTGGAAACACGCCTTGTTTGTTTTAAATTGTGGGGAGAAAATTTGTTATTGAAAAACTTGAATAAAGATTATTTTTTTAAAAAAATGATTCTATCTTTCTAAATGTCAAGATTAAAATTATTGTGGCAAAATAAATATGAGAACACATCTTTAACCCCTTTGAATAAACCGAACTTTAGCTTTAAAAAAGTTATTGCGAAGAATACTACAAATATACTGCTACAAACACTTTGTTGAGAAGGGGAGGTATTTTCAGGAGAAGTAGATGAAAGAAAGTATTGTTGTACTAATCAGACATTCTAGAGATGATGACATTGGGAAGGGATGGGGGAAATTCACAATAAACTCTAAATTGAACAGACTCTTCACAGTCTTACTCCCATTATTTTAAGGAAGTTGAAATGTATCCTAAAATGGCTGTTTTTACAGAAAGATTTGAAGATGGTTAAATTAAAATCTGTAATTATCAGCTTTGTAATGGACACTCTTGAAGGACCAGGAGCAATTTCCAGTAAAAATTAGGATCACAAAACACTCCTGGGAAACAATACTGAAAATTGAGCATTGCTGTCCTTATATCTTTCTTAATCCTGTGACAATCTGAAATCTTTCATCACAAATAAAGAAGGAAGAATCTGTACTTTACATCGAGTCTTTCACATATAAAAGATATCCAAAAGTGTTTCAAATAAAATGAATTTGTTTTGCAATGAATTGCATGGTTGTTATGTATTCAGATGTGATAACCAATGTGTGCACAAGGTCACAAAACACTAAATAAGATACATGACAGCTTAATTTCTTCCTGGTGATTTTGGCTGAGGGACAACGTGAGGAGAGAGCTCCCTGCTCTTCTTTGGATAGTGCCATTGAATCTATGTCAACCTGGACCTCGGTTTGTTACCTCATCTGAAGGACAACAGCTCCAACAGTGTAGCAATCTGACAGCACGCGACTAGATTTTGTACTCAAGTCTTGAATTGGGACTCTGGTCCGTCACCTCTGATGAAGAGGCAAGCTGAATAACAACAATCTGACACTGACCAGTCCAGACATAACAGAGCAACAAGTTTCCTGTGGCCTTAGTAAGTTTCCTGTGGCCTTAGAGATAAATATCACATTAAATTTTGTTTTTATTAATAATGTTTTCCTCTTCACAAACTAAAAAAAAATTTTTTGTCAACTGTGGTTTGCACAATACTTAAGCAATTAGACTTCTTCAGGATTCCTTCTCAACAGAAGCTTTGGTGGACGGTTTTAAAAGTTATTCTATATGAACGATTCCTGTTTGCACTTGACTACAGATCCTGTAATTGCATTGCATAAACATTGCATTGCTGAAAAAAATAGACACGACATGCTGTCAAAGCTTGTCGTCGTGCACCAATCAGGTCAAATGCAAGAATGCCAAATTTTAAAGGGAGCAACAATTAAACTGTATGAGAAAAGGGTATTGATTGGTTGGCAAGTCAACAAGAGTGGGAGAACAATTGTTCCCTGGTGCATTTGTCATGGCCAATTTGTCGGCCAATCAGAACCAACTTGTCAACTAATCAGGACACTTTTCTTATCGAGCATAAATTGTTTTTCCCTTTGAAATTTGGTATACTTGTTCTGTCCTGATTAGTGCAAGATGAAAAGCTTCAACAGCATTTAAGTTCTGTACCTCCAAGTAAACGTTTGAGTTATTGTAGGTAAGGGCCTTTACGCCCTTAATTAGAGTACGTGCGTGGTTTATATTAAATAATCAACAGAAACATTAATCAAATCGATAAGCAGAACCATTTTTAAACCAACCCTTCCAAACAAGAGTTCTATTACTTGAAATATTCATGGTTTTAAAGAAAAGGTCAAAATAAATGAATAAGATGCTCAACACCAATAAATCATGTGGTTGGATCACTCAAGGATTAATTTTACTCAGAAAATCCAAGTCTCCAACATATATCCTCGATTAGCTTAGTGAAGTCGTAATAAACTTAATTGATAAGACCGAGAAAAGTAAAAGTAAATATTTATTTTCAAAAGGGCTTGGTTATTTTAAATTATTTATAATGTAAACTACAGAGCACAAACCAAGTCCCCATGCAACTGAATAAATACTTACAATTAATGTATGGTGACTATTTATTGGCTGGCCCCTATACATAGGAACATAGGCATTAGGAGCAGAAGTGGGCAATTCAGCCCCTCGAGCCTGCTCCACCATTCAATCAGATCATGGCTGATCTCTTCCTGGTCTCAAATCCACCTTCCTACCTGTTCCCCATATCCCTTTATCCCGCTTTTTTAAAATCAGAAATATAACTATCTCCTTCTTGAAACCGTTTAATGACTCAGATTCCACCGCACTATGGGACAACGAGTTCCACAAATTGACTACCCTCTGCGAGAAGTAGTATTAAAAAAAAATCATTTATGAATTGCCTATACGCCGATGGTCAACACGTAGGATTTTATGTAAGAAATAAAACCTCAGTAGGGCTAGAATCAAAACATATAACCTGACAGGGTGAGACAGAGGACATGACCTCAATGTTAAATGCCAGAGTCCTCTACAGTTATTACTTACTAAAGGTGATAATTAATGTTTCAGCTCACTTATTTCTACCTTATGCTTCTGTAGCTCTTAGTCCCCGAATTTCACAAAAAAAGATGAATTGGCATTTATTGCCATCACTAGTTTAACACACAGTTGTTCACAGCTTCAAACGTTATTTATTACTTCAGAAATCATTTGTACAACACATGCAGCAAACTGGGACTATAGTAGGGCCTGGCACTAATAGTGCAAACTTCATTTGTCTGAGTTTCAGGTAATAACATGCAGTAAATGAGAAGATGGAATGTTCCTCTGCAGGTGAAGTAAGTAGGAAAAGTCTGTTACATTGCAGCATGCCTGCTGTACTCCTATCTGAATAGGTGTTGTCAAACTGGCAGAAAGACACGAGTCTTGTGAATAAATGGGACAAAATCATCCACTTTCTATGGAGGAAATGGAAATACAACCATAAGACCATAGGAGCAGAATTAGGCCACTCGGCCCATCGAGTCTGTTCCTCCATTCAATCATGGCTGATATTTTTCTCATCCCCATTCTCCTGCCTTCTCCCCATAACCCCTGATCCCCTTATTAATCAAGAACCTATCTATCTCGGTCTTAAAGACACTCAGTGATTTGGCCTCCACAGCCTTCTGTGGCAAAGAGTTCCACAGATTCACCACCCTCTGGCCAAACAAATTTCTCCTCATCTCTGTTTTAAAGGATCGTACCTTTAGTCTGGATGGTGTCTTCTGCTTCCAGTTTTTCCTACAAGTGGAAACATCCTCTCCACTCTATCCAGGCCTCGCAGTATCCTATAAGTTTCAATAAGATCCCCCCACATCCTTCTAAATTCCAACGAGTACAGACCCAGAGTCTTCAACCGTTCCTCATACGAAAGTTCGTCATTCCATGAGTGACTGGAGAGCACTAGTGAATACAGAATATATTCCAAACAAACACCCAACTATTGGATATTCTCTAAATAAGGTATACGTATGTCCTGTTAAAAGAAAGAGCAACGTACTTACACACAAAATGGCAGCAGATGCATTAGGGTCTCTTTTTTAGGATTGGATGTGAACTCTGGAAGTGTTTGTATAATTTTGTTCATTATGTTCCTTAGGTACTCCTGGAGTCGTTTGCGCCGTTCCTCCACAAACTTTGCATCCTTAAAAACATGATAAAACAAAAATAATACTCCTGACAATCTCGACTCAGTTTCAACATAGCTATGTTACATGGCTGGAATTAAGCCAATGATGCTTTGCAGCACAATACTACTCAGCAGCCATTACTGCACCTTCTTCAACAAGGTATTAACCTGTGTTATAAGGCACACCTCCACGGCAATACTGAGAGTGAAAATATTCTTCAGTGTTTTCCTCAGTTTACCACCTATTTTTCCACATGCACTTTGTTGTCAATAAACCTCTTTCGTAATATCTGTGCGCTTGTAAAATAGCTTGAGAAATAATTTAATCTAAGACTGAAATGCTGAGCCTTACAAAGAGATATGGACTCACATAGCAGCAAATGTGAAGGATTCAAATCAGAAATAGAACAGATTCTAAACTGAACAAAACTCCAATAAAGAATCACAGTGGACGCATTTACTCAATCCAGTGCACCCGGCGCCAATCCCATTCCACCAGGTGTATAATGGGAAAGGCCCAAAAGGTTTCTCGTACCCCGCGGATCGCAATGCACCTGACTCTACATCCAGCGCGATCTGGATCACACCCTCACTGGGCAAGATCCAGATAATTATGTGCAGTCAGTTTAAGGAAGCATTCTCCGAGCTCCCAAGAGTCACAGGCTGCACCGGCGAGTCCTCACTCAGGCGCAGATTAGTACTGGTCTCCATTATGATGGCCATGCTGGGGGGCGCGGAGGCCATGGAAACCTCCTGGGTGCTCAGGGACAGGGCAGAGCACTGCCCTGGTAGTGCCCCAGCACCTGGGCGGTGCCAACCTGACATCCAAGCAGTGCTAACCTGGCACAATGGCAGTGCCAATCTGGCTTGCATGGTGGCAGGCTGGCACTGCCAGGGTACCCAGGTGGCACCAGCAGTGCCAGGGCACCACCCTGCCCAAAGGGCATGCATCCGGGGGCTTCCAATCCCCTGGGAGACCCCCACGAGTGCTGTTCCACCTGGTCCCCGTTTGTGGAGACCAGTGCTGATCAGCACTTGCCCAAGGTCTCAGGTACCTTGGATTATGCACATTAGAGTAAAGTTTACTGCATCGCTCTAATATGCAGATTTGCCAAAAAGTGATCCCACCTATTGTGGTTGGGATTCACATCGTAACGTCTCGCAGGATCCCGTTGGATGTCACGAGGCGCGGCAAGCCGGGTAGATCCAAGGAGTGAGCTGCTTTTCCGGTGCAGCATGGCCGTTGGATTGCGCCCACAGTAATTTGGGGGGAGAATGGCGGCCAGTGCCTGTATTGCAATTGCTTCATCTCATAATTCAAATCTGAATTTTGAAATTTAAGAATGTAATATTCAAACATTGAAATTAGCTAACTTTGATCTAACAGGTGTAGATTGTTGCACCAAAGTGGCACCTTCTCTGACTCAAAACATATTTATGACAGCGTGTCTGTTTGTGTTTCTGTTGCAGGTAACAGTCCACCTTAGCTCAAGGAATGAGCTGCAAAGGCACTTTTACTCGGAAAGTGGTGAAGTTCTGTCGTTCTTGCCAACATGAATCCCTCAGCTAATGCCACCAAGACAGATGAAGTAATTGTGGTTGATTACACCCTCTGTATAAAATCTTGCTGTCATGTTTGCTTGCATAATAAGTGATTTGAAAAGTAATCCACTTTTCAAATGGTGGCATGGCTTGGGACACTTTGACAATTTGAAACCTGCTGTATAAATGCAGCTTCTTTCTCGAAGGTCAGGAAATGCGACCAGACAACGTTTTGGCATCCAACATGCTGGGAGGTTTACAACTGTCTTAGTACGTTCACGTTAACTTCCTTTTTTTAACCTGTTTGTTTTTCTTCAGGTAAACAGTTCAGTTAAATAGGTTTTGTAACTAGATAATAAATGGATTTGGACTAATATTTATTTAGACAGAAACTTAGAATGTTGTGTGTTTTGCAGTGACAGCATGATTGGCATCTTTATTTGTTCTTTAAAACTGGATTTCCTCTGTTGCTGGTTGAACTTCAAAGGATTTATCTTGGAACAATCACTCAGCTGACCAGTTTTCTACTAAACCTAACAAGAAGTCAGCTGGAAACAGGTGCATCTTACAAAATGCCACCTAATGTTCTTGTAAGGGACTCTGTCTCCCTTCCAGTTTTAGCGCAACAGTAATTTTAATTGGTGTTATTTCCTATATTCACAGAGGAACATTTTGCTGTGATCGTAATGCTAAGTCTTGCTATTGCTTACTTGCTTTAGAACCACAGAAGGTTACAGCACAGAAGGATGGCATCTGGCTTAGCATGGCTACACCAGCTCTTTAACAGAGCATTACATTTCCCCCTTGGCTACATATCTACCACTTCCTCTATTCATCCAGTTTTCCCTTATAAGGTGCACCAGTCTCAGATCTAATTACTTCCTGTGAACGAGCCTTCCATTTCATCAACTTTCTAAACAAGGCATTTTCTCTCCACATTTTTAATGGCAGCATTCAACTGGTGACCCACTGTCGCCGACTCTCCCATCAGAGAAAACAATCTTGCCTTATTCACCCCATCAAAATCCTTCATCATTTTAAATCATCGCTATTGTGAGAAATGATTTAGCCTTCTCTGCTCCAATGGAAGTAGTTGCAGTATCTCTGTCTCATTTCATAACTACAAGTTCTCAGTTCTGGTATGCTGCACCATCTTTGTGGATTTCTCTCATTGGGACCCAAACTTGTAACTGTGCCCTAACAGCTGCCTTGAACAAATATATTTATGCTTTCCTCAAACACTGCTGCTGGGATCTAATGAGGCCTGCCTGAGCAGGCTATTTGGGAGACAGGCCCAAATAATGGTGGGGCAGGTCCATTCCCACAGTGGTAAAGCTGACCCCGACAGCAATAGATTGGGCCAGCAAGGGAAACCCATCCGCTCGCAACTAGGCTCATAGAACATAGAACAGTACAGCACAGAACAGGCCCTTCGGCCCTCGATGTTGTGCCGAGCAATGATCACCCTACTTAAACCCACGTAACCCGTATACCCGTAACCCAACAATCCCCCCATTAACCTTACACTACGGGCAATTAAGCATGGCCAATCCACCTAACCCGCACATCTTTGGACTGTGCTCATTATTGATTTATGTAATGGCCATTATCCATGAGCCCTGCATGCTTTACAGGTTAGCTCAAGGATTCTCCAAACATACGCAGATCACCTATGCCTCCTGAAGCCAAAAAACTCTGTAAGGTGTTGTCAGCAAAACTGGGAGAGTCCCTCCTTCAGAGGCTTGTCCAAGTGACCCGCATCAAGAAGGGAGGTGCCCTCTGGAGCCAACCCTCCTGCCCTTGCCTCTGAACCACTCCCCATACCTCACTGGTGACCCAAACCCTGCTGAGACTCACCTGTCTCCAGGGATCCGGCGATGGTTGTGGTAAAGGCCTCCGAGCTCCAAGTGGCGCTGCCGGCAAGCGAAAATTGCCAGGCTCTGATTGATCGGTGAGTATTGGGAGGGACTGCTGCCCTATTGGGCACTTAATTCTGTGGGAGATTCAACACTGCCCACTAACTGCCTCATTACACTTAATAGAAAGGTGACACACGTTTACCGTCAGCTTTCCCATTGGGCTGAAATGTGTCACCTGAGCAAAATTCTGCTCTACGCCCCTACTGATAAAACCCAAAATAATATTGGACTTTATGGCTTGATATACCTGGCCCTCTCATTCTAAAAGAATTATCGGTTGGATTCTCCGCACCCCAAAGCCAAAATCATGTCCAGGGCGGAGAATCCAGTTCCACGCATGGAATTGGGACTGGCGTCGGTTCCTCAATTCTCCGGCCCCGGAAAAGCGGCGTACTCCGCATCGCGTATCGCCCACCTGCGGCCATTGCCAGAGGCCTGCCCCGCTATTCTCCACCCCCGACCGGCTGAAATCCTGACGGCGTAGGCCACTCATGGTCCTGCCATTCGGGATACTCAGTCTGAAGCCGCCATGGTCGGGCGCGGGCCGATCGGAGGGCAGGGGGGGGCCACAAACGGGACCAGGGTATCTTTGAGCGGGCTTTCGGGTTCGAGCGCGCAGCCAATCGGGGGCATTATTTCCGCGGTCCAGCTCCACGGTCTGATTCCGCCCTGGAGCACGGTGCAGCCGCTGCAGTCCACCGGCATGCGCATGTGCGGCCTCTGACCCGGAAGTGCAGGGGGCTGTATCTGCAGCTGCGAGCTTCAAGACGGTTCTCTGCTAGCCCCCTGCAGCGCTTTGAATATGTGACCTTTTGACATCAGTTTTTCTGGTGTCAAAGGCTACAGTTGTCACGACAGCGAGGGGACATAGTCCCTGAAACAGGGAATCCAGCAATATGTATTACAGTATTACACCAACATCTCACTGTTGATCCATCTCTTTCCAAATCTTTCTGTTGAATGCATACTCTGATTCCTCTGAAAATATACTGCATCACAGTATATGTTATTTGCTATCTGTCTGCCCATTCTGTTAACCTGTTCATGCCCACTTACCCAAGACCTTGTGAAATCCTGTTTGCCACTTATTCATTTATACCTGATGCCAAGGTATGAAGATGTGCGTACTTTATTGCTTTCCAAAGTTTAGACAACCACAAAGCCTTCTGATATTTTCAGGGTGTTGTTAGTAGTTAGAAGGGATTCTGTTCAATCCCTGACATGCTGTACCCATTCTTGCGCATTTAAAGTTACAGACTGGTTCTTGTGGGGCACCTGGCTTATGGGAGTGGTCTTTGATGCTGAGTGTGACGGAGATATCTAAGTAAGAAGACAAGCATAGCAAAAACAGTACGCAGAGTAGTTTTCTTTGTGCCCTCCACACAATATGCCTCAAACTTGGATTCATATAGGCACTCTCACTGTGAATTATTTCATTTGCAAAGGGCAATTTAGGTGACAAATTAGGAGCCATTCTTTGCTGTGGAATTAAACCTATTAAACACTTGTTTGCAATTGCCCAACATCATTTCACACAGACTTCTTATGGGCAACAGACAAAAAATACTTCCATCTCATTAGGTTGAACTGGATTTGAACTCACTTTGCCCAATTGTCCCCTGGCTGATTAATATCAATTACAACGTGTTAAATATTTGTATAACTCAAAATAAATTACAGTTCATGCATTAGTCATTGCTAAAAAAATATTTTTCCCCATAAATATTCCAGTAATTGATGTTTTCAGTGTGAAAATTCAGCATACCAAGCAGAAATAACCCGTGTGTTTTTGGAACAAATTGCAAATGTCATAGAGACATTATTGCAATGTGAATGCCCTGGTACACAGCAGGTTTCCATCGCATTTCAAATTTAAGTGAAGTCTA
Source organism: Scyliorhinus canicula (assembly GCF_902713615.1). Lineage (NCBI taxonomy): Eukaryota > Metazoa > Chordata > Chondrichthyes > Carcharhiniformes > Scyliorhinidae > Scyliorhinus > Scyliorhinus canicula. The sequence continues at coordinate 5,769,014 of NC_052160.1, read as the reverse complement.
AATCTACAAATGTAAAAAGGCGCAAAATTCATAATTAGAGTCTTCAAGCTCAGAGCATGATTTTCTACACTACTCAATTTTATAGCAATTCAGATGCTAATATTCTACTTTAATTTGCAATATATAGAAATTAATATTTTATTGGTACTGTATTCTATGCCTTAGATAAAATATTATCACTTTATAAGCACAAGATGAAATTTAAACTTGGAAATGGTTTAGAGGTGACATATGCTAATTATTGCACCAATGCCAAGATCCATCCAGAAATTGCATATTATTAAGGTATTATCAAAGATTTCTAGACATTTTAAAAAAAAAGACAGTTAATTAAGCTAACTTAGATGAGATGTCCTAAAATAAATTTCAAAGTAAAAAGTCTTATTATTGCAAAGGAAGACAAGACCCATTTGAGAACTGGTCGGCGATCTCTAAGGTAGTCTTTAATCACACTTTTATGTGCAACATCTACTAAATTAGCCATGATCCATAATTCAGTGATTAATTTACAATTTGGTTTTATAAATGTATCTTTAAGGTGATATATTTAAATGGGATCAAAATTTTTACAATTACTACAGTAAAAGGTGGTAATTCTGTCTCTGTTCGTGATGTTCTACGAATGATGGCATTGCACTTACTGCCAGTCAACAAACAATGGAATAGAATTCTCAGACCCAGTGAATAACAGAGAGACGTCCGTACTGAATATTGGAAAATTAAATGATATTTCAGGGCCAACACTTGAAACATGCAGAACGTCCAAAACAAAACCACTGGGTGAGGCCATGATTAATTCCAACGACTTACTTGGCTAAAGATAAAGGGACTAATGGTACATTGTTATGATTTGCTGAAGAATCCCTGGGGAGTAGATAATTTATGAGAGGTTATATGTAGGCCAAGCTAAGCAGGTCATGTGACATCTTAGTGGATTACAGATAATGCAATTAATGGGAGGAGCCAGGTCTGTCTGTACTTTTTCAGTTTGCCATAGGATTTCAGTGTGACAAGACAGAGGACTTTTAGTTGAACAACAGTTTTGCCAAATGCTGTCGAGTTGAGCAGAATTTGCCCCTGAAAGGAACTTTCTCCAAAGTCTCCATACAGCCAAGCAAGTAAACTTGCTTTGTTAACTTGATTTATAAGTGGCATTTGAACTGTATTGGATTGCTTAATTGGTGTAAGTAGCAGGTGTAGATAGTAAGTTTAAGTTTTTCCTTATGTTTCAGAACTGTTTAACTGATAACGGTAAAGCTATTTCTTTGATATTAATGTGGTTAATTCTGTGTTTAAATTAAAGTTTGTTTCAACATTAAATATACCTATTGGTCAGAGTCATCACTCCTGAGTTGAAGTATCCTTTCCTCACAGTTTTACAAATTTTAAAAAATTGTTTGGGATTCTTGTCCATTAACCTAACAAATGTTGGGGTCTCGTCCAAAATCCTAAATTTATCACATCTTTATCCTAAACCACGCATTGATGGACATTTAGATACAACAGGCTTTGCAAACATTACTAATACGTAGATAATCTTCTTTGGCCTATTCCAGTGCTCCCCAAATCAAGGGTAGATTTATCCTGCCAATTTACTTCACTTTGCAGGACATTTAGAAGCCACTGATCTCACTGGACACAGAAAAAGGTGCAAGCCCTAAATATTCCGCAACTGTAATTTTGAAGATTCATTCATTAGAATTATCCATCCATAGAATCCCTACAATGCAGAAAGGCCATTTAACCCATTGAGTCTACACCAACACTATGAGAGAGCACCCTACTTCGGCCCACTCCCCCCACCCTATCCCTGTAATCCCATAACCCCATCTAACCATTGGACACCGAAGGACAATTTAGCATGGCCAATCCACCTAACCAGCCCATCTTTGGACTGTGGGAGTAAGCGGGAGCAGCCGGAGGAAACCCACGCAGACACAGGGAGAACGTGCAGACTCCACACAGACAGTGACCCAAACCGGGAATCAAACCCGGGTCCCTGGCGCTGTGAGGGAACAGTGCTAACCACTGTGTCACCATGTCGCCCGTGCCTCCATTTCCAAACAAGCTGACACAGTGCAGTTAGAACAATGCCACCTACCCAACAAATTTTTAAAAACATGCTCAGGAACGTGCTATCCACAAAATGCAGAATAAATTAAACTAATTGTTAATAGCCTCTCATTCTTCAATCATCAGGAGGTGTGTCAATACCACACTCACTCGGAAGCTGCTTGCTGATGTTCAGTGCCAGTTCTGCCAGATTCACTTAGCTTCAAACTTCATCACTCCTCGATCTGAGCACAGGTATGAGATGGATGTAAACGGTGAAGTGACACTAACTACATTTGATATCAAGGCAGCTTTTAATGGAGCATGGCACCAAGAAGCCCAAGCACAACGGAGGTTGATTATAGACAAGATGAAAGCTGTCCAGCTGCTAGAGTTATTTTTTAATCTTTTCATGGGAAGATGGTGTCATTGGCAAGCCCAACATTTGTTGCCCATCTCTAAATACCCGGAGGAAACCCATGCAGACATGGGGAGAACATGCAGACTCCACTCAGACAGTGATCCAAGCTGGGAATCAAACCTGGGACCCTGGTGCTATGAAGCAACAGTGCTAACCACTGCGCTACCATGTGGAGCTGGTCAGAATATTTGACGGCCAATTATTTCTATTCCAGGTCATCGCTGCAGGAGTTCCTCTGGGCTGCGTCTATTGACCCAACAACCTTCACTTTTTTATTTTGTGTCTTCTTGCCATCTGAATATCAACAGGGGGTCTGTGGTCTGTTCACTGACGATTCTACACTATTCAGCTCCATTCACAACTCCTGCTGCACAGCCCACACTCTGGGAGGCACATAATTAAAACTGTGATTGTATTAACAATCTCAGACAGTACAAGATATGTAAACATTTCTACTTGTAGGTTTGGAATAGGCAACTGCGTTGGTCTTATAACAAAAAGGGGAGGAGGAACAAGTGTGGGGCGATGAAAGAAAAATGTGCAAATTGTACATAATATTCATCTCAATCAGCTGCTGTACAGTGTACAAATGTGAAATTCAATAAAAATATTTAACAAAATAACCCAGAGTATTGGAGCAGAATAATACGAGTTTCACTGTTCATCTGCTGAGCAATCTTGAATCTATTGACGCCGAGCAACCAAAGTGTCAACATACTTGACTGCAGTGCCAACAACCTTTGTGCAAAAATATGTTACAAAATCTGAAGAACTAACAGAATATTGACCTACATATGTTGAAAACGAAACAGAACAAGTATTTTCTACCACATTTATATAAGAATGAAAGAAGCAGAACTGTAGGTAAATCTGCGCTGTGTTTAGAAATGATTCCTCTCCATTATTATCACATTTGAAACCCAGCCATTGTCAGGCAAATCCCTTGTCCCTGTTGTGTGTCTTATGGCTAAATCTAAATTTTGACACTAGAATTACTTTTCTTTCCATGCATATTCTCCCAGAGGAAATAATAATAATAATCACTTATGGTCACGAGTAGGCTTCAATAAAGTTACTGTGAAAAGCCCCGAGTCGCCACATTCCAGCGCCTTTTCGGGGAGGCTGGTTTGGGAATTGAACCCGCGCTGCCGGCCTTGTACTCCATTACAAGCCAGCTATTTAGCTCACTGTGCTAAACCAGCCCCGTTAAAGGCAATCACTCGAATAAATCTTTGAAACCATTCCTTTGTTTTGGATCAGTCTGTGTTATTATGTGAGACATTCAGTGGAGGATATGAAAACATAACCTGCAGTATGAAATGGAAGTATAAACTGCAGTACCTGGCTAATAACCACGATTAACCTTTAGGGTGGCTGCGATCACATTGATTAAACTCTGTGCCATAACTTGAAAGTGTGACTGCTTTTGGCAAATTTATAATATCAAGACACTGCTGGAGGCTGTCAAACTAAGTTTCAGCACTAAATATTCCCAGCAATATATATTATCCAAAATATCAGAGAGAGATGGAAGACGAGTATGCAATCTCCGGCATTCTGATGCCAGAGGAAGAAAAAAAAACTCACTGAATCATTTTTGACAATATTCCTTTGATTCAGTTACAGCCTGAGAAACACCCGCATTAGAAATATTTATTTATTCTGGATCTTTGATCTGTAAGTTTTCTGGTGGTGTTCTTCTCATTGAAACTTTGCTATCCTATGAATCCATTTGGTGACTGCAGATATTCAGTCTGCCCTGTGACTGAATCGTATTTCTCTCCTCTCTGCAGCACCTAACAAGACAATTTCAAAGAATACAATAAACCTGAGTTACCCACTGTCTGAATATGCTGCTTTTTCAAATTAACCTATCCTATCACATACACTAAGGCAGCTTTAAAAAAAAACGCGGTCTCTACTCTATTTCATCACCTAATACAAAACCTTTGGCACTTTATCAGGTTTTAAAGTCACACTTGTTAATAATTTTACTCAAGGGTAAAAGGTAGCGCTTGAATGAAACCAAAACCAAATCTAATTTGTCTTTATCTCTGCCGAGGATGCAATAGTCAATGACTGCAAAGTTAAAAAGAGACTTGGAGTCATTCATCCATGATAGGAGTCAGCATCTCAAAAATGCTGCATAACAAGCAGCTCGCAACAGCAAGAAACGATTCATCTTTACCTGCCCCTGTCCAACCTGCAAATAGATTTAACATTCCCATAATCCTCCATTCACTGCTGGCATTGAAAGAGCACGTTAGAGCGGATAGAACTATCAGGGCACAATGAGAGTAATATTAATATCAGACACCAACATCCACTTCTCTCTCTAGAAATATCCAAATTTTTACCCCCTTTCCTGACAAATCTCAGCCTTAGGCAAAGTGAAAGATGGCAATGTTTAAAAGTGGAGCATTCTGCCTTTTATAAGGCCGTGAAGGAGTCCACAACAAGTAGTTCAAAGATACTGGGCGCGATTCTCCCAAAACGGGAGAAATCGTAAAGCTGGCGTCAAACCCGGGCGGGTTTGATGCCAGCGCGCCCCTTCCCGACCGGGAACCGATTCTGGTCCCCGGTCGGGGCTAGCAGCCCGACGCCGTAGGCTCCGGCATGACGGGCTTAACGAATAGCGTTAAGCCCGCTTGCCGGAGTTAGCGCCGGCTGACGCGTCATATGACGTCAGCCGTGCATGCGCGGATTGGAAGACTCCAACCCGCGCATGTGCGGATGACGTCATCGCGTATTTGCGCGAAACCCGCGCATGCGCGGGCCGGGTTGCCCCTCAGCCGCCCCGCAAATGGATACTGCGGGGCGGTGGAAGGAGAAAGAGTGCGCGGGCATCGGGCCCGCTGCCCGCGATCGGTGGGCACCAATCGCGGGCCCATGGCACCCTTGGCACGGCCGTGGTACTGCCGTGCCAATCGGTGCCATGGTTATGAAAAGCGAGTTTGTGACGCCGTTTTTACGAACGGCCAGACCAGGTGTGTTTGCCGTTCGTAAAAACGGCGTAAAGGGCTGGGACTTCGGCCCATCGAACAGCTGTGAATCGCTGCCGGCCGTAAAAAAACGGCGGCAGCGATTCGGGTCGGGAGTTGGGCGGGGGGTGGGGGAGAATAGCGGGGGGGGCAGGATAAATGTCGGGAAGGCCCTCCCGCTATTCTCTGACCCGTCGTGGGGGTCGGAGAATTTCGCCCACTTTGTTTATTTACAATAACTATTATATACATCACATGGTAGATCCCAACTGGGTCTGCCTTGCCGGTGCCTAACTGGATGGCTTTATATACCCTACAACTAGACATTGTTTAGAGGTCCCCCACCCAGGGGAGCTCATATTCTGCAAGGTTCACGGGGAAGTTAATTGTTCCCATTCCATACGGTACTTGTGGGTTATAACACTCCTTCTCTGCGCAAGCATTCTTTGGCCAGGTTTAAGTCCTTAAAATTCAGGATGCGAAGGGGCTCCTTCTTTTATTTGTTCACAGGATGTGGAGGTTACCAGCAAGGCCAATCTTTGCTGTCCATCCTTGATAACAGTTAAGAACCAACCTCACTGCTGTGGGCCTGGAGTCACATGTAGGCCAGGCCGGGTAAGGACGGCAGATTTCCTTCCCTAAAGGATATTAGTGAACCAGATGGGTTTTTGTGACAATCGATGATAGTTTAATGGTCACCATTACTGAGGCTAGCTTTCAATTCCAGATTTGCTTTTAATTAATTTAGTTTAAATTTCCAGATTACTAATCCAGTGACATTACCACCACCATGCCACCATTTCGCTGCTCAAGAATCTCTACACCACGTTTAGGATCAGAATGAAAAAAACCCCAACATCATGGTACTGCCCACTACCATTGAAGCAGGAATATCTTGGAGAGGCGGGCAATCCTTATCCCTTTGTCAGTAAATTGGTATGATGTTGGAAAACAGATTTAATGTACAGTTGCTGAAATTATAGTTCAAGATTGAATAATATGTTACCTTTGAACACAGACTGAGCTATAAACACACCATGGGTGCATATAGCACTGTACAGGGTTTATTTGGAAACAACAGTGAGTCGTTTCAGTGAATATTATTTTGTAAAGGAAATTTGTGTTCTTAGACCTGCTTGGCTGTCAATATAATATCTCTATACACGCACTCACACAGACATCCATGAACAGGCAAACAGCAGCATAATAATGGATCTACTGCGGCATAGCTCTGTGGAAATCAGGATATGTAGTCGGATCAGGACAGCTGCATTATGCCACATAATATGGATTTTGCTGCTCAGTTGAAACTGCATCTCATTTAGATGAACATATGGGTGAGGTAATTAAAGATCAGCCGCTCTACAGGCTGGAGATCAAAACAATTGATGGACTTGCATTAATATAAGGCCGTTCACAACTATAGGACCTCCCAAAACACTTTACAGTCAATGAGATTACTGTCGTAATGAAGGAAATGTGGCAGCTGATTTTCAGACAGCAAACTCCCACAGACAGCAATGTGAATTTAGTAACTAGAAGCCAGCGGTAGTGGCTTTATTGAACAATGTACAATACTCTGCCCATGGCAGTTACTCCCACAGACAGCAATGTGAATTTAGTAACTAGAAGCCAGCGGTAGTGGCTTTATTGAACAATGTACAATACTCTGCCAATGGCAGTTACTCTAAAGCAACCCAGTCCTTGCTGGGACAACAAACAACTCCGAGCCCTGCTTGGGCCGGCTTTTACGTGTAGGTTTTTAACGAGCTCCAGTTGGGTGGCCTCCTCCCCCTACCTGGGAAGCTTGTACTCTACGGGTCCAATGGGGAGATGGACAATGGCTTCTCTGTGATCCTCGTGGTGGTTATGACATTGATAATCACCAAATGATCCTTTCCTGTAATGTTGATTGAGGGATAAATATTGGCCAGGACACCGGGGATAACTCCCCTCCTCTTCTTCAAAATAGTGCCTCGAGATCTTTTACTTCTACCAGTAAGGGAAGACGAAATCTTCATTTAGTGCCTCATCTGAAAGGCTGCACCTCAGATAGTGCAGCCCTCCATTACTACTGCACCAGAACGTCAGTCTGGACTTTGCCGCTCCAGATATCCCTGAGTGGATTTGAGCCCACAACCTTCTGACTCACAGGTTAGAGTGTTGCAACTGAATCATGCTGACATTTGTGTGTGGGATATTAACTACTGTGCCTCTTGAATGCTTTCATTCTGGACACATTCTATAAATATTCCAATGCTTTACTTCCACCTTTTTTATAAAAAGACATTCTGTATTCTGTCTGTCACATTTTTGACTTCACATAACATACGTACATAAAGCTTTTAGATAGAAAATCTCCCCACTAGGTTCAAGGATGTGCTGCTTGACAAGAACAGGATCATTATATCACGTACAACACAACATATAATTATATTTTCAAACTTTAGGTGTGTGATTTTTCATTCTATAAAGTCTAATTGAAGGGAGGATTAATACAAAGTTTAATTCAAAGTCTGTAGATATTATGCAGGGAGGACTTGTGACACAGCAGCTTTGAGATCCCACTTCACAACTTGATGGCCATGGAAGGTACGTTCATAATGTGGCCAAACAGGTAAACTCATTCCAATACACCTGATGGCAGGCAGTATGCCGGTCTGCCACGGCCATGCCAAGCATCGTCATGGGCCAATATACATCAAACATGTAAGTCCATGGTTGCCAATGCCCTCTTAGGGCATGGTACCTGAAGAGAGAGAGCGAGAGAGAGAGAGAGATTGTGCTCCACATGATGTCCGTGGATTACAAATAATTCCTGTTGCTTTGCCACTTATTTTCCTATATATATAACACAGAAAAGTGCATTATACACTGGATGTCACCTCTCTCAGAACCATGTCTTCTGAGGGCATTGGCGAATATGGACTTCTTCCATGTCATGGCTCCCCCCACCCGACGACCATCACTTACCTCTGGCCTGAGATCCATCCACAATCCTGGGCCTCAGGTAATGTTGTAACTGTAGCAGTCATCACCTCCCCAGTTGCACTGCCATTCAATAGACCTGTCAACCTCTGATTGACCAGCAGCACACATTAGGCGGGACCTTTGCCATCAAAGTCCTCGATTGCTGGCCTGTCACGTGCCTGAGTGGGTCAGGTTGCTCCGGGTTTTCATTAAAAGAGGCAACAACAAGCTCTCGCTGGCTATCCAGCCAGTGGTCAAGCTCTCGCTGGCTATCCAGCCAGTGGCCAAGCTCTCGCTGGCTATCCAGCCAGTGGCCAAGCTCTCGCTGGCTATCCAGCCAGTGGCCAAGCTCTCGCTGACTATCCAGCCAGTGGCCAAGCTCTCGCTGGCTATCCAGCCAGTGGCCAAGCTCTCGCTGGCTATCCAGCCAGTGGCCAAGCTCTCGCTGGCTATCCAGCCAGTGGCCAAGCTCTCGCTGGCTATCCAGCCAGTGGCCAAGCTCTCGCTGGCTACCCAGCCAGTGGCCAAGCTCTCGCTGGCTATCCAGCCAGTGGCCAAGCTCTCGCTGGCTATCCAGCCAGTGGTCAAGCTCTCGCTGGCTACCCAGCCAGTGGCTAAGCTCTCGCTGGCTACCCAGCCAGTGGCCAAAGCTCTCACTGGCTACCCAGCCAGTGGCCAAGCTCTCGCTGGCTATCCAGCCAGTGGCCAAGCTCTCGCTGGCTACCCAGCCAGTGGCCAAGCTCTCGCTGGCTATCCAGCCAGTGGCCAAGCTCTCCCTGGCTATCCAGCCAGTGGCCAAGCTCTCGCTGGCTATCCAGCCAGTGGCCAAGCTCTCGCTGGCTATCCGGCCAGTGGCCAAGCTCTCGCTGGCTACCCAGCCAGTGGCCAAAGCCTGCATCACACCACATTCCACCTTAAGTTGCTGATCAGTTATGACTCTGGCACTGTTAACAGGTTTGACAGGGAATCAACCTTTTTTTTTTCTTTCACGGGGCGTAGGCATTGCAGACCAGCATTTATTGCCCACCCTAATTGCCCTTGGGAAGGTGGTGGTGAATCACATTCTTGAACTGCTGCAGTCCCTGAGGTGTAGGTACACACACAGTGCTGTTAGGAAGGTATTTCCAGGATTTTGACTCAGTAACAGTGAAGGCGATATAGTTACAAGTCAGGATGGTGAGTGGCCTGGCAGGGAACGTCCAGGTGGTGGTGTTCCCCTGGATCCGCTGTCCATGTGCTTCTAGGTGGTAGAGGTCATGGGCTTGGTTTGTGCTGTCGAGGGAACGTTGGTGAGTTGCTGCAGTGCATCTTCTGGATGGTACACACGGCTGCCACAATGTGTTGGTGGTGGAGGGAGTGAATAGTGAAGATGGTGGATGGGATGTCAATCAAGTGGGCTGTTTTGTCCTGGATGGCATTAAGCTTCTTGAGTGTTGTTGGAGCTGTACTCATACAGGCAAATGGAGAGTATTTCATCACACTCCCAACTTTCAGAGAGGCTTTGGAGAATTAGGTGGTGAGTTACTCTCTGCAGAATAGCCAGCTTCTGACCTGCTCTTGTGGCAGCACGGTAGCATTGTGGATAGCACAATTGCTTCACAGCTCCAGGGTCCCAGGTTTGATACCGTCTTGGGCCACTGTCTGTGGTGAGTCTGCACATCCTCCCCGTGTGTGCGTGGGTTCCCTCCGGGTGCTCCGGTTTCCTCCCACAGTCCAAAGATGTGCAGGTTAGGTGGATTGGCTATGATAAATTGCCCTTAGTGTTGGGTGGGGTTACTGGGTTATGGGGATAGGGTGGAGGTGTTGACCTTGGGTAGGGTGCTCTTTCCAAGAGCCGGTGCAGACTTGATGGGCCGAATGGCCTCCTTCTGTACTGTAAATTCTATGATTACTAATAATTCTATGATCTGACTGGTCCAGTTCAGTTTCTGGTCAATGGTAACTCCCAGGATGGCAATGTCATTGAACGTCAAGGGGAGATGGTCAGATTCCCGCTTGCTGGAAGATATGGTAACATCTTCTTGCTAATATTGTGACTAGTGTAGAAATGGTTATATATTGCACGCGATTTACCGGTCGCGTCCAGCCGGAATCAGGACAGGACTCGGATGGCCGATCCCGCGAGAGGCCTCTTCCGGGTTTCCCAATGGTCATTACGTCTCCCGAGATCTAACGAGATCTCACGAGACGGCGCAATCTAGATCCCACCCACGATGGATGAGACCCAGACTTGCAGAGTTAAGTGAACGTTGCTGATGCTCGATCAAACAGCATCTGAGATCTACCGGCCTTGCCGAGGAGTTCCCAGCCGGGCGCCCACAAACGGAAACAAGGCAGAACGGCACTTGGGGGGGATCCGGCTGGTTAGTTATATGGGCAGGGTGGCACCCTGGCACTGCTGATGCCACCCGATAACCCTGGCAGTGCCACCCAGGCGCTACCCTGCTACTGCCATTGTGCCCAGGTGGCACTGCCATGGTGCCAGGTTGGCAGCACCAAGGTACCCAGCTGGCATTTTGCCCATGCCGGGAATTGGACCAAGGAGTGCCCTGCCTGTATGAGGTGGGGTAGGGGCGGCTCAATGACCCCCCCAAAAGGTGGTTTGGGGGGATCTGGGGGCCATATTGGGGGGTTGAGAGATTGGGACACTGCTTAAAAATAGCTCCCCAATCTCTTCCTGCACTGCAGGAAATGTGACTGAGTGCAGCCTCGGCGGGCGTTCCCCACCAAGGCCTGAAGAAAAAACATGGTGCCGTAAGATAGCGGGGTCATTCCCAGCGTCTTTTTTCCCATTAGATCGAGCCCATTATATTTCATATTAGCGGCAATAATGTTATTTAAAAACTCTGGTTTCAAATATATACATTTAGTAGACATATGTCTACTAAAGCTGCAAATAAGGTGTCATAAAAGGTGAGCTAAGTATTGATTTTAACCATTTATTTGTGAACAGAGAGATGGCTAATGGAACATTGTTTTGATTACAAGAGATTCTCTGGGCTATGGATAATTTAAGGGATTGTATTTAGTCCTCGCTCAGCAGGTGATGGGAGGATTAATTCATTAATTAATGGGAGGAGCCAGGTCTGTCTGTAGTTTGCACTTTTGCCAAATGCTGTTAGATTAAGCAGAAGAGTTTGACAAGATAGAAGTGTACTGGATCTACTATTGCCAGGGTCTCTCTCAAAATGTCTCTACACAAAGGACAATAAGTAAACCTGTTGTTTACTTTATTTCTAAGTGGTATTTGAACTGTATTTGAGTTGTTCGGTTGGAATATTTAAAGTGAGGGTGAAGGGCATAAGTTAAAGCTTTTCCCTTGTATTTAAGAACAGTTTAACCGTTAATTGTAAAGCTATTTCTTTGATGTTAAGGTCGTTAATTCTGTGTTTAAATTAAAGTTTGCTTTAACATAAAAGATCTCTATTCTCATCACAACTGGGGTGAAGTATCCTTTTCTCACAGTTTTAGGAAGTGAAAATTATTTGAGGTTCTCGTCCGGCATCCTAACAGAAGTTGGGGTCTGGTCCGGTAGCCAAACAATATGATATTCCTTTATCAAGATTCTTATTTACTGATACAGCCTCCAAGTTATGGGAAAAGACATTCTCACAGATTAAGACACTTTCTTTACAAAGAGGATATGAATCCTCAGCCAACCACCTCTCCATCCCCAATTTCCTCTCCTTTCCACTGTCCATTCAGGCCACCTGATAGCTGCCATGGAGAAGTTAGGTGGACGTACTTTCCAGATCTCTGCTAACATTACTCACTTGCCAATTAGTCACCAGCATGTGGCTGCAGTCAATCAACGTGCCCATGCTGCCTCAAAACAGGCACTTAAAGCCGCTCTGTGGATTTTGGCTCTGAGCAAAGTGGGGTTCAGATTGAGCACCAGGTAATTTTACAGCCTACCAAGCTGTTGACAGCTCTGTAAAAGGGCGAGCCCAATTAGTCTTATTTTCTCATTCTGCCCATTTTCTCACTTACTTCTTATCTACCTGCTCCATGGATTTGCTCAATCAATCGCACACTGTTACTCTTGCATAATATCTGTTACAACAGCACCTGACAATTTAGTAATTTGCAACAATGAAGTAAATATATTGAAAGTAGAGCTGTGGGAGTTCATTAACTCAATGCTATTTGCTCTTATGCAGTTTCATAAGTAGATTATTCAAGGTGTTGGCGTGTGATAACAATTTATCCAATTTGTTAACGTCCATCTGTATTAATTTCTTAGCTGTGGTGCTGGACAAAACAACAGGCTCTGCTTTTAATGTTTCATTCAGTCAAAAATGAGTCATTATTTAGCTCACTGTCTACACCAATGGTTTTCCACCAATGTTATCCTGGAATTATGAAAAGTACTATTGCAAACAAGATTATCACCATAGAAATGTTGTTGGTTTTCCCTTCAACTACACTAATGAACATACAACACTATCACCCCATCAGCTTCATGATACTATCACAGTGTGTCATGTGTGACATTACAATGATGAAACTGACTTCAATTTCCTTCACATTTTGATCTCTTCTTCTGCATTTCTAAATGTCAAAAATCTTTTCAGCTGTAATAATAGACGGGTCGCAAAATATTGCCATTGTATTGCCTATTGATTATGCTTGATTATGGAAGAATGAGTAGGAAAAAAAATTAATTTCAACAAACGAATTCAAAATTAATACAAAAATCAGCAACCTGGCAAGAAATTATCTTCATATTTTTGTTTAAAAGCTATTGTCATTTCCATATTAATAGATGTAAGCTGCAAATCTGATACACAGGTTTCACCTAGGATGGGAAAGTTATACTGACGACACTAGTTTGTGAAATAGTGGTCTAGCTGAATGGGAACAGGGTCCCATATCGGCGATTAGTAGGGTGTTTCCCGGCACACACGCTATCAAACGGCTATTCAGGCAGATCGGGGGCCTCAGCGTAGAACCCGAAGCTGAGGTCTCACTTTGTGCTGTTTACTGCATTGAGGAGCGCTGCTCGCCAGAACTCCTGTGCTGGGAGAGATCGGAACACCATTTTTGAATGGCGCCCCGAACTCTCGACCTCCCAATGTGACCCCCGAACCGCACCACCCCCATCCCCATGCTCTAACTCACCCATAAGGAAGTCCTCGGTCCCCTGCACCGATCCCTGCCACATGGAAAATACCAGCTTGACACACTGGCAGTCCCGCTGCCAGCTGGCAGGGCTACCTGGGCACTTTGGCAGTGCCAGGCTGGCACCCAGGTGGCAGTGCCAGGTCGTTAGGCTGGCAGTGACAGGGCAATAGTGCCATCTTACCCACAGAGCAAGCACCTGGGGGCCTCGGATCCCCTTGGAAACCCCCACGAGTGCCGTTCCTTCTGGCCCCTGCTTGTGAAGAGAAGCACTGACCGGTGCTGACCCGGTGTTTCTAAGGTGAAAGATCCCGTGCCTCGGGTAGAGTGTGGGAATGTAAGAGTGAGACATTGCAGATTTGATTGTGATCAGAAAGTGATGTTTTGCAAGGCATAGCGAGATCCAAGTAGATCCAGGAAGAGGGCTCTCCCGGCATCTACCGGCTGCACCTGCTGCTTTTCGGCCGCAACGTGGTCGGAAGGTCTGACCCAGTAGTTCTAATGTTGGCCGCAATTCTCCCAAGAAATAACAAAGTATCATTTTGGGCGGGTTTGATGTGGTGTTTCCAAATCGCTCTTTAGGTGCGATCCAGACTTGCATTCACCTCACTTAGTCACTTTTTTGGGGCTTGGGGAGTTTCTCACACGTCAAGTTCACACTTGGAAATGTTTTCAGCAATAGGGAGCTAAACCCACTGGCGAGACCGGCTTCTCAGAGGTCGGGGCACCATTTTGAAAGTGTGCCCCGATCTCTAAGTGAGCAAGGGCCCACCCGCAGACAATGTGACCCCCCCCCCCCCCGGCAAGCATGGACGTCACCCCCCCCCCCCCCCCCCACTCCAGTGAGCACACCCTGCTCCGGGGTCGCTGAGGGGCCCCCCCCACCTTTAGGGCTTCCCCCGTGACTCAGGAACCCCCTTCAACCCTCCCAACCTTCCGCCTCTTCATAAGCCCCCTTTCATGGGCATGGCCCCCCTCAGGTGCTTGCAAAACCAACCTGGCACCCAGGCAGTGCCAACCTGGTGGTGCCAATGGGATTAGAAATGGTCAAAACGCAGTGGAAATATCGCGCCCGAAGATCAGAGATGTTTATTTCTTTAAATCATGAAATATCTGTATTTTGACAAAATCTATACAGGTGTACCTTGTTTCCAATAGCTTTTTTAGGTGGAAAATGAAAAGTGTTCACTGAAGGGAATTTGGTCCGTAGCCTTGTGTGCAGTGCTCTGAATTCGGTGTATCTTCTGTAGACATTCCATTCATCATCCTTGATCCGAATGTAAACCTGCCATTAAACAAAACAAAACGTTTCATACTCACATTAATGCTGACAAAGTTAATGTTTTGCTACCCAACTGCAAATGGTTTAGAAAAGCATGAAATTCCCGTCTTCAATCATGAAGAACCTGAGCACAGGGGGATTATAGATAATTCATCACTTTTCATTGCATGCACCACCAATACTGTTATCAGGCAAAGCAGTCTACACTCTCTATAATGACGCACAATCTTATTGAAGATAATGAAAATCGACACAGTGCAGAAGACAGACTTAAAGGCTTTCCAGCATCTTACACTCAACACTTAAAAATACTGACACATACATAAAAAAACAAATTGTTGAACGGTTGACACTTCTAAAGAAGTATTTTTCAATTTCATGGAACGACCAAATGTTACGGCATTTCAAAACATTAAAATCTCAGCCTTTTCCAGTTGGATGAGTTATGTCGATGCATTTTTTGTGAACACACTCCTTAACAGCTCTTTTTCCATTTGTACAGCTGGAAAAACAGTTATAGTTTGATGTTGCGGTTAACAACCCATCAATGGCTTCGGTGGACGCAATGTAAATAATTGTGATGCCACCGGGCACAGTTCCCTTAGAACAGAAGTTCAGTAAATAGGCGATAGTCTGATTTGGATGGCCACAGTCATAACCTGACCTGTTCCTCATGTGAAGCATCTTCCCTGGCCCCTCCATAAATGTGTGCGTGTTGCCCAGATTTTCAGTGGAAGGTTGAAACCTAAAATGTCACCATTGGGGGTTGGTTACCAGGTTGCGATTGGGGATGTTTGCTGTCAACCTGGGGATATGCCAGGGGGAGGTGGGGCTGTTGTCAATTTGTGGGGAGTGGAGTGTGTTCCAGTAGGGACCAAGGGGTTCTAGACCAGTGTGTGTGGGGAGTTTATTTGAGGTCCTGTGTTTTGTTGGCTGTCAGTTGTGGGTGTCCTCTCAGGAGGATGTTTTCCTGCACAGCCCGAGATTATTTTAATAAACGCTGGGACAACATTGCTGATGTGGTGTCACTGCCAGGGTACTCAGTTGGCAACAGAAATGCGAGGGAACCACACTGCCCAAAGGGCATGCAGCTGGGGCCTCCAATCCCCTGGGAAATCATCATGAATACTGTTCCGTCTGGTCCCCGTTCATGGGGATCAGTGCTGAACGCCGCTCACTTGAGGTCTCTGAGGCAAAGGGGTTGCATCTCGTGAGGCGGGGCGAGCTGGAGCGATCCCGGGAGGCGGGGCGAGCTGGAGAGATCCCGGGTGGCGGGGCGAGCTGGAGCGATCCCGGGAGGCGGGGCGAGCTGGAGCGATCCCGGGAGGCGGGGCGAGCTGGAGCGATCCCGGGAGGCGGGGCGAGCTGGAGCGATCCCGGGAGGCGGGGCGAGCTGGAGCGATCCCGGGAGGCGGGGCGAGCTGGAGCGATCCCGGGAGGTGGGGCGAGCTGGAGCGATCCCGGGAGGCGGGGCGAGCTGGAGCGATCCCCTGAGGCGGGGCGAGCTGGAGCGATCCCGGGAGGCGGGGCGAGCTGGAGCGATACCCGGAGGCGGGGCGAGCTGGAGCGATCCCGGGAGGCGGGGCGAGCTGGAGCGATCCCGGGAGGCGGGGCGAGCTGGAGCGATCCCGGGAGGCGGGGCGAGCTGGAGCGATCCCCTGAGGCGGGGCGAGCTGGAGCGATCCCGGGAGATGGGGCGAGCCGGAGCGATCCCGGGAGGCGGGGCGAGCTGGAGCGATCCCGGGAGGCGGGGCGAGCTGGAGCGATCCCGGGAGGCGGGGCGAGCTGGAGCGATCCCGGGAGGCGGGGCGAGCTGGAGCGATCCCCTGAGGCGGGGCGAGCTGGAGCGATTCCGGGAGGCGGGGCGAGCTGGAGCGATCCTGGGAGGCGGGGCGAGCTGGAGCGATCCCGGGAGGCGGGGCGAGCTGGAGCGATCCCGGGAGGCGGGGCGAGCTGGAGCGATCCCGGGAGGCGGGGCGAGCTGGAGCGATCCCGGGAGGCGGGGCGAGCTGGAGCGATCCCGGGAGGCGGGGCGAGCTGGAGCGATCCCGGGAGGCGGGGCGAGCTGGAGCGATCCCGGGAGGCTGGGCGAGCTGGAGCGATCCCAGGAGGCAGGGCGAGCTGGAGCGATCCCGGGAGGCGGGGCGAGCTGGAGCGATCCCGGGAGGCGGGGCGAGCTGGAGCGATCCCGGGAGGCGGGGCGAGCTGGAGCGATCCCCTGAGGCGGGGCGAGCTGGAGCGATCCCGGGAGGCGGGGCGAGCTGGAGCGATCCCCTGGGGCGGGGCGAGCTGGGGCGATACCGGGACGCGGGGCGAGCTGGAGCGATGCCGGGAGGCGGGGCGAGCTGGAGCGATCCCGGGAGGCGGGGCGAGCTGGAGCTATCCCGGGAGGCGGTGCGAGCTGGAGCGATCCCCTGAGTAGGGGAAAGCTGGAGCGATCCCCTGAGGCGGGGCGATCTGGAGCGATCCCGGGAGGCGGGGTGAGCTGGAGCGATCCCGGGAGGCGGGGCGAGCTGGAGCGATCCCCTGACGCGGGGCGAGCTGGAGCGATCCCGGGAGGCGGGGCGAGCTGCAGCGATCCCCTGGGGCGGTGCGAGCTGGGGCGATACCGGGAGGCGGGGCGAGCTGGAGCGACACCGGGAGGCGGGGCGAGCTGGACCGATCCCGGGAGGCGGGGCGAGCTGGAGCGATCCCCTGAGGCGGGGCGAGCTGGAGCGATCCCGGGAGGCGGGGCGAGCTGGACCGATCCCGGGAGGCGAGGCGAGCTGGAGCGATCCCCTGAGGCGGGGCGAGCTGGAGCGATCCCCTGAGTAGGGGAAAGCTGGAGCGATCCCCTGAGGCGGGGCGATCTGGAGCGATCCCGGGAGGCGGGGCGAGCTGGAGCGATCCCGGGAGGCGGGGCGAGCTGGAGCGATCCCGGGAGGCGGGGCGAGCTGGAGCGATCCCGGGAGGCGGGGCGAGCTGGAGCAATCCCGGGAGGCGGGGCGAGCTGGAGCGATCCCGGGAGGCGGGGCGAGCTGGAGCGATCCCCTGAGGCGGGGCGAGCTGGAGCGATCCCGGGAGGCGGGGCGAGCTGGAGCGATCCCGGGAGGCGGGGCGAGCTGGAGCGATCCCCGCAGGCGGGGCGAGCTGGAGCGATCCCGGGAGGTGGGGCGAGCTGGAGCGATCCCGGGAGGCGGGGCGAGCTGGAGCGATACCGGGAGGCGGGGCGAGCTGGACCGATCCCGGGAGGCGGGGGGAGCTGGAGCGATCCCCTGAGGCGGGGCGAGCTGGAGCGATCCCCTGCGGTGGGGCGAGCTGGAGCGATCCCGGGAGGCGGGGCGAGCTGGAGCGATCCCGGGAGGCGGGGCGAGCTGGAGCGATCCCGGGAGGCGGGGCAAGCAGGAGCGATCCCGGGAGGCGGGGCGAGCTGGAGCGATCCACTGAGGCGGGGCGAGCTGGAGCGATCCCGGGAGGCGGGGTGAGCTGGAGCGATCCCGGGAGGCGGGGCGAGCTGGAGCGATCACGGGAGGTGGGGCGAGCTGGAGCGATCCAGGGAGGCGGGGCGAGCTGGAGCGATCCCGGGAGGCGGGGCTAGCTGGAGCGATCACGGGTGGCGGGGCGAGCTGGAGCGATCCACTGAGGCGGGGCGAGCTGGAGCGATCCCGGGAGGTGGGGCGAGCTGGAGCGATCCCCTGAGGCGGGGCGAGCTGGAGCGATCCCGGGAGGCGGGGCGAGCTGGAGCGATCCCGGGAGGCGGGGCGAGCTGGAGCGATCCCGGAGGCGGGGCGAGCTGGAGCGATCCCGGGAGGCGGGGCGAGCTGGAGCGATCCCGGGAGGCGGGGCGAGCTGGAGCGATCCCGGGAGGCGGGGCGAGCTGGAGCAATCCCGGGAGGCAGGGCGAGCTGGAGCGATCCAGGGAGGCTGGGCGAGCTGGAGCGATCCCGGGAGGCGGGGCGAGCTGGAGCGATCCCGGGAGGCGGGGCGAGCTGGAGCGATCCCGGGAGGCGGGGCGAGCTGGAGCGATCCCGGGAGGCGGGGCGAGCTGGAGCGATCCCGGGAGGCGGGGCGAGCTGGAGCGATCCCGGGAGGCTGGGCGAGCTGGAGCAATCCCGGGAGGCGGGGCGCGCTAGAGCGATCCCGGGAGGCGCGGCGAGCTGGAGCGATCCCGGGAGGCGGGGCGAGCTGGAGCGATCCCCTGAGGCGGGGCGAGCTGGAGCGATCCCGGGAGGCGGGGCGAGCTGGAGCGATCCCGGGAGGCGGGGCGAGCTGGAGCGATCCCGGGAGGCGGGGCGAGCTGGAGCGATCCCCTGAGGCGGGGCGAGCTGGAGCGATCCCGGGAGGCGGGGCGAGCTGGAGCGATCCCGGGAGGCGGGGCGAGCTGGAGCGATCCCCTGAGGCGGGGCGAGCTGGAGCGATCCCGGGAGGCGGGGCGAGCTGGAGCGATCCCGGGAGGCGGGGCGAGCTGGAGCGATCCCGGGAGGCGGGGCGAGCTGGAGCGATCCCGGGAGCGGGGCGAGCTGGAGCGACCCCCTGAGGCGGGGCGAGCTGGAGCGATCCCGGGAGGTGGGGCGAGCTGGAGCGTTCCCGGGAGGTGGGGCGAGCTGGAGCGATCCCGGGAGGTGGGGCGAGCTGGACCGATCCCGGGAGGCGAGGCGAGCTGGAGCGATCCCCTGAGGCGGGGCGAGCTGGAGCGATCCCGGGAGGCGGGGCGAGCTGGAGCGATACCCGGAGGCGGGGCGAGCTGGAGCGATCCCGGGAGGCGGGGCGAGCTGGAGCGATCCCGGGAGGCGGGGCGAGCTGGAGCGATCCCGGGAGGCGGGGCGAGCTGGAGCGATCCCCTGAGGCGGGGCGAGCTGGAGCGATCCCGGGAGATGGGGCGAGCTGGAGCGATCCCGGGAGGCGGGGCGAGCTGGAGCGATCCCGGGAGGCGGGGCGAGCTGGAGCGATCCCGGGAGGCGGGGCGAGCTGGAGCGATCCCGGGAGGCGGGGCGAGCTGGAGCGATCCCCTGAGGCGGGGCGAGCTGGAGCGATCCCGGGAGGCGGGGCGAGCTGGAGCAATCCTGGGAGGCGGGGCGAGCTGGAGCGATCCCGGGAGGCGGGGCGAGCTGGAGCGATCCCGGGAGGCGGGGCGAGCTGGAGCGATCCCGGGAGGCGGGGCAAGCTGGAGCGATCCCGGGAGGCGGGGCGAGCTGGAGCGATCCCGGGAGGCGGGGCGAGCTGGAGCGATCCCGGGAGGCGGGGCGAGCTGGAGCGATCCCGGGAGGCTGGGCGAGCTGGAGCGATCCCAGGAGGCAGGGCGAGCTGGAGCGATCCCGGGAGGCGGGGCGAGCTGGAGCGATCCCGGGAGGCGGGGCGAGCTGGAGCGATCCCGGGAGGTGGGGCGAGCTGGAGCGATCCCCTGAGGCGGGGCGAGCTGGAGCGATCCCGGGAGGCGGGGCGAGCTGGAGCGATCCCCTGGGGCGGGGCGAGCTGGGGCGATACCGGGAGGCGGGGCGAGCTGGAGCGATACCGGGAGGCGGGGCGAGCTGGAGCGATCCCGGGAGGCGGGGCGAGCTGCAGCGATCCCCTGGGGCGGTGCGAGCTGGGGCGATACCGGGAGGCGGGGCGAGCTGGAGCGACACCGGGAGGCGGGGCGAGCTGGACCGATCCCGGGAGGCGGGGCGAGCTGGAGCGATCCCCTGAGGCGGGGCGAGCTGGAGCGATCCCGGGAGGCGGGGCGAGCTGGACCGATCCCGGGAGGCGAGGCGAGCTGGAGCGATCCCCTGAGGCGGGGCGAGCTGGAGCGATCCCCTGAGTAGGGGAAAGCTGGAGCGATCCCCTGAGGCGGGGCGATCTGGAGCGATCCCGGGAGGCGGGGCGTGCTGGAGCGATCCCGGGAGGCGGGGCGAGCTGGAGCGATCCCGGGAGGCGGGGCGAGCTGGAGCGATCCCGGGAGGCGGGGCGAGCTGGAGCGATCCCCTGAGGCGGGGCGAGCTGGAGCGATCCCGGGAGGCGGGGCGAGCTGGACCGATCCCGGGAGGCGAGGCGAGCTGGAGCGATCCCCTGAGGCGGGGCGAGCTGGAGCGATCCCCTGAGTAGGGGAAAGCTGGAGCGATCCCCTGAGGCGGGGCGATCTGGAGCGATCCCGGGAGGCGGGGCGAGCTGGAGCGATCCCGGGAGGCGGGGCGAGCTGGAGCGATCCCGGGAGGCGGGGCGAGCTGGAGCGATCCCGGGAGGCGGGGCGAGCTGGAGCGATCCCGGGAGGCGGGGCGAGCTGGAGCGATCCCGGGAGGCGGGGCGAGCTGGAGCGATCCCCTGAGGCGGGGCGAGCTGGAGCGATCCCGGGAGGCGGGGCGAGCTGGAGCGATCCCGGGAGGCGGGGCGAGCTGGAGCGATCCCGGGAGGCGGGGCGAGCTAGAGCGATCCCGGGAGGCGGGGCGAGCTGGAGCGATCCCGGGAGGCGGGGCGAGCTGCAGCGATCCCCTGGGGCGGTGCGAGCCCTAGGCGATACCGGGAGGCGGGGCGAGCTGGAGCGACACCGGGAGGCGGGGCGAGCTGGACCGATCCCGGGAGGCGGGGCGAGCTGGAGCGATCCCCTGAGGCGGGGCGAGCTGGAGCGATCCCGGGAGGCGGGGCGAGCTGGACCGATCCCAGGAGGCGAGGCGAGCTGGAGCGATCCCCTGAGGCGGGGCGAGCTGGAGCGATCCCCTGAGTAGGGGAAAGCTGGAGCGATCCCCTGAGGCGGGGCGATCTGGAGCGATCCCGGGAGGCGGGGCGAGCTGGAGCGATCCCGGGAGGCGGGGCGAGCTGGAGCGATCCCGGGAGGCGGGGCGAGCTGGAGCGATCCCGGGAGGCGGGGCGAGCTGGAGCGATCCCGGGAGGCGGGGCGAGCTGGAGCGATCCCCTGAGGCGGGGCGAGCTGGAGCGATCCCGGGAGGCGGGGCGAGCTGGAGCGATCCGGGAGGCGGGGCGAGCTGGAGCGATCCCCGCAGGCGGGGCGAGCTGGAGCGATCCCGGGAGGTGGGGCGAGCTGGAGCGATCCCGGGAGGCGGGGCGAGCTGGAGCGATACCGGGAGGCGGGGCGAGCTGGACCGATCCCGGGAGGCGGGGGGAGCTGGAGCGATCCCGGGAGGCGGGGCGAGCTGGAGCGATCCCCTGCGGTGGGGCGAGCTGGAGCGATCCCCTGCGGTGGGGCGAGCTGGAGCGATCCCGTGAGGCGGGGCGAGCTGGAGCGATCCCGGGAGGCGGGGCGAGCTGGAGCGATCCCGGAGGCGGGGCAAGCAGGAGCGATCCCGGGAGGCGGGGCGAGCTGGAGCGATCCACTGAGGCGGGGCGAGCGGGAGCGATCCCGGGAGGCGGGGTGAGCTGGAGCGATCCCGGGAGGCGGGGCGAGCTGGAGCGATCACGGGAGGTGGGGCGAGCTGGAGCGATCCAGGGAGGCGGGGCGAGCTGGAGCGATCCCGGGAGGCGGGGCTAGCTGGAGCGATCCCGGGTGGCGGGGCGAGCTGGAGCGATCCACTGAGGCGGGGCGAGCTGGAGCGATCCCGGGAGGTGGGGCGAGCTGGAGCAATCCCCTGAGGCGGGGCGAGCTGGAGCGATCCCGGGAGGCGGGGCGAGCTGGAGCGATCCCGGGAGGCGGGGCGAGCTGGAGCGATCCCGGGAGGCGGGGCGAGCTGGAGCGATCCCGGGAGGCGGGGCGAGCTGGAGCGATCCCGGGAGGCGGGGCGAGCTGGAGCGATCCCGGGAGGCGGGGCGAGCTGGAGCAATCCCGGGAGGCAGGGCGAGCTGGAGCGATCCAGGGAGGCTGGGCGAGCTGGAGCGATCCCGGGAGGCGGGGCGAGCTGGAGCGATCCCGGGAGGCGGGGCGAGCTGGAGCGATCCCGGGAGGCGGGGCGAGCTGGAGCGATCCCGGGAGGCGGGGCGAGCTGGAGCGATCCCGGGAGGCGGGGCGAGCTGGAGCGCTCCCGGGAGGCTGGGCGAGCTGGAGCAATCCCGGGAGGCGGGGCGCGCTAGAGCGATCCCGGGAGGCGCGGCGAGCTGGAGCGATCCCGGGAGGCGGGGCGAGCTGGAGCGATCCCCTGGGGCGGGGCGAGCTGGAGCGATCCCGGGAGGCGGGGCGAGCTGGAGCGATCCCCTGGGGCGGGGCGAGCTGGAGCGATCCCGGGAGGCGGGGCGAGCTGGAGCGATCCCGGGAGGCAGGGCGAGCTGGAGCGATCCCGGGAGGCGTGGCGAGCTGGAGCGATCCCGGGAGGCGGGGCGAGCTGGAACGATCCCGGGAGGCGGGGCGAGCTGGAGCGATCCCGGGAGGCGGGGCGAGCTGGAGCGATCCCGGGAGGCGGGGCGAGCTGGAGCGATCCCGGGAGGCGGGGAGAGCTGGAGCGATCCCGGGAGGCGGGGCGAGCTGGAGCGATCCCGGGAGGCGGGGCGAGCTGGAGCGATCCCCTGAGGCGGGGCGAGCTGGAGCAATCCCGGGAGGCAGGGCGAGCTGGAGCGATCCCGGGAGGCGGGGCGAGCTGGAGCCATCCCCTGAGGCGGGGCGAGCTGGAGCGATCCCGGGAGGCGGGGCGAGCTGGAGCGATCCCGGAGGCGGGGCGAGCTGGAGCGATCCCGGGAGGCGGGGCGAGCTGGAGCGATCCCGGGAGGCGGGGCGAGCTGGAGCCATCCCCTGAGGCGGGGCGAGCTGGAGCGATCCTGGGAGGCGGGGCGAGCTGGAGCGATCCCCTGAGGCGGGGCGAGCTGGAGCGATCCCGGGAGGCGGGGCGAGCTGGAGCGATCCCGGGAGGCGGGGTGAGCTGGAGCAATCCCGGGAGCGGGGTCTCCAGGCTTTCAATGGCTACACTGCACCGTGGCGAGATGTTTTTCAGGCGCAGCATGGCTGTTGGATCTCACCAACATCTCAATATTAAAAATTCTTTTTCATGTATTCAAATTCCCCTATGATCTCAGTTTTTCCCCATCTCTTCCAACTTTGTAACTTCTTGAGGGAGCTCTGACTCTGTAATTCGGGCCTTTTGTAGATTGACATCTGCAGCCAAGCCCCAAAGATCTGGAATTGCCACACCCTATTACCCTTCTGCCTCTCTACCTTACTTTCCTCAATATGAACCTCAAAGCCCACCTCTTTAAATGAACTTTTGCTCATAGCCAAGCCTAATCTTGCTTACACCTGATGTGCACATAAACTTTCAAGTGGGGCTTATTGGAAAGCAATGTGTGTTAGCAAATCTCCTTGATGATTTTTACCCTTGGTTGGCCCACTTGAGGTTCTCCATAGGTTTGAAATTTAATTACAGTGCATTGGAGAACCAAATAAAGAGAGAAAATGTTCTATTCTCAGCAACAGAAGACATTTCTGAGAAGTAGACAAATATTGGCACAGTATATCCATGAACGACAACACAGGATTTTGTGAAAGGTGGCTTGAGAATGAAGATTTCAACACTTTGATGTTAGTACAATCATTATTATTTGTACAGCATATACCTTTCATTGATTTATTTTCTCACCAGATAAACCTTGACAAAAGATAAAATAAAAGGGATTACACAAATCCATTCCCTCCTTCTGAAATCTAATATTTTACTTCAAAACCCCAGCAAACAGTTAATAAATGTTTGTAGGTTGACAATTTTAAAATTGCTTAAAAAGGCTTAACTGCAGAAAATAAAGCAATACTCATTCTAAAATAACGGGCGCGATTCTCCGCTGCCCACGACGGGTCAGAGAATAGCGGGAGGGCGTCCCCGACATTTTTCATGCCCTCCCGCTATTCTCCCCCCCCCCCCACGGCCGCCCCACGACACGAATCGCTGCTCGCCGTTTTTTACGGCGAACAGCGATTCTCCCCAGGCCGATGGGTCGTGTTCCCAGGCCTTTACGGCCGTTTTTACGGCAGCAAACACACCTGCTTGCTGCCATCATAAAAACGGCCGCAACATGCCTGTTCTGGGCATCCAGGGCCCCGATTGGCACGGCAGTACCACGGCCGTGCCAAGGGGGCATGGGCCCGCGATCGGTAACGGACGCACTCTTTCTCCCTCCGCCTCCCCGCAGGATCAGCCCGCGGGGCGGCCGAGGGAGATGACGGCCCCGCGTATACGCGGGTTGGAGCCGTCCAATCCGCGCATGCGCGGCTGACGTCATCGTGCGCGTCAGCCGGCGTGACGCTTGGACTTAGCGACGGTCGCTAAGCCCGCGATGCCGTGCTTCACAGGGCCCCGCTGCTAGCCCCGCCGGGGGGGAGAATCGGGTCCTGGGAGGGGGCGCGGAGGCTGCCGTGAAACACGGCCAGTTTCACGGCAGCCTTTACGACTCTCCGCATTTGCAGAGAATTGCGCCCAACACCTTTCATATCCTCGGGATGTCCCAAAGCACTTCAGGGTTGATAAAGTGTTTTCAAAGTGTGGCTGTTATTGCTTGATATGTGGAGATATTCAACTTGCACAGCAAGATCCCACAAAAAGCATTGGATGAATGACCAGAGGCTGTATCTACAGTTAGTGACATTGGTTATGGAATACATGCCGCTAGGTCACAGGGAGAACTTCCCTGATCTTAAAATAGTGCTATGAGTTTGTATACACCTGAACACACAGACATTTCAACCAGAAAAGGCACCTCCTTATTGGAAAGATAGCCTTCAATACCAGATATTGGTCAGAAGAACATTAGACCTAGGAGCAGGAGAAGGGCATCTGGCTCCCTGAGGCTGCTCCGCCATTCAATAAGATCATGGTTGATCTTTTTGTGGACTCAGCTCCACTTACCCGCCTGCTCACCATAACTTTTAATTCCTTTACTGTTCAAAAATCTATCTTTGCCTTAAAAACATCCAATGAGGTGGCCTCAACTGCTTCACTGGGCAGGGAATTCTACAGATTCACAACCCTATGGGTGAAGAAGTTCCTCCTAAACTCAGTCCTAAATGTGCTCCCCCTTATTTTGAGCCTATGCCCCCTAGTTCTAGTTTCACCCACCAGTGGAAACAACCTCCCTACTTCTATTGTATCTCTTCCCTTCAAAATTTGACAAAGCTGGGGAAGTGTAGTATGAGCATAAATTAAATGAAAGGGATTCAAGTGTGGAGGCACAAGGCTGAATTTATGGGAAAATAAAGAATGGTTCACCTCCTGACCCACAGTTATGGATAGATAAATGGATCTCCAGTTGCCTCAAGTAGGAACCCTCCTCATGTCAATACCTGGCTTACCTGCT
Source organism: Scyliorhinus canicula (assembly GCF_902713615.1). Taxonomy (NCBI): domain Eukaryota; kingdom Metazoa; phylum Chordata; class Chondrichthyes; order Carcharhiniformes; family Scyliorhinidae; genus Scyliorhinus; species Scyliorhinus canicula. The sequence goes on along the minus strand of NC_052160.1, from coordinate 5,743,012 downwards.
GTACATATTACCTGCTGAATCTGTAAAACTGGTGCAAAAAAAGATGGCATACACAGAAATCATACAAGAGAAACCTAACCGCGCATGCCATATCTTGCCACTCGCCCAAAGCTTTGTAACATTATGAGTTGCCACAAATACGTTCAACACTACAACTGGCCCATGGCAACGCATGACAACTGTGCAGCTCTTTCATGCAAATCCCTAAAACTGCAATGGACAACCTTACTACAGAAATATCTTCAAAGACCACAATGTCCAAAACAATAAAATAATGCAGCTACAAAATAACATTATTTATTGGCACCCTGGTTGGAGTGCAGACTGTAGACTGTGCGTGCATTCCTGCACTTTCTTGAAACAACGTATCTGTTTCACAACAAAACTGCAACTTGAGTGCACAAACCTTTTGAGAGAAAGATCTTCCTGGTCAAGTGCGGTTGGCAAAATCACAGCTCCCGGACACACGCAGGATCTGTGGACTTGCCCATTTTGGTAATTATGAGTTTGTGCAATCTGCTTGAAGTACAGGGAAATCTAACTCTGGAGATTCTTCTGGATTATCTCCTCGTCTTCTAGCTGCCTCGGTGCAAGAGGAGCAACATAGCTAAGACCATAAGATACTGGAGCAGAATTAAGCCATTCGGCCCATCAAGTATGCTCTGCCATTCGATCATAGCTGATATTTTTCTCAGCCCCATTCTCCTGCCTCTCCCTGTAACCCCTGATCCCCTTATTAATCAAGAACCTATATATCTCTGTCTTAAAGACACTCAGTGATTTGGCCTCTACAATGAATGGTAGGATGCTCGGAAGTACAGAGGACCAGAGGGACCTTGGGGTGCAAGTCCAGAGGTCCCTGAAGGCAGCAGGATAGGTAGATAAGGTGGTTAAGAAGGCATATAGGATACTTACCTTTATTAGCCGAGACACAGAATTTAAGAGCAGGAAGGTTATGATGAAGCTGTATAAAATGCTCGTTAGGCTACAGCTAGAGTATCGTGTGCAGTTCTGGTCACCACACTATAGGAAGGATGTGATTGCTCTAGATAGGGTGCAGAGGCCATTCACCAGGATGTTACCTGGGTTGGAGCATTTCAGCTATGAAGTGAAGCTGGTTAGGTTGGGGTTGTTCTCCTTTGAGCAGAGAAGGCCGAGGGAGATCTGATTGAGGTGGACAAAATTGTAAAGGACATATATAGGGTAGATAGGAAGAAGCTTTTCCCCTTAGTTGAGTGGTGAATTACCAGGGTGAATAGATTTAAGGTAAGAAGCAGGAGATTTAGAGGGGATTTCAGGAAAAACCTTTGCACTCGGAGGGTGCTGAAAATCTGGAGCTCACTATCTGAAAGGGTGGTTCAGGTGGGAATCCTCACAACAGTTAAGAAGCATTTAGATGAGTATTTGAAAGGCCACAGCATACCAGGCCATGGACCAAGTGCTGGAAGATGGTCGGTGCAGACACGGGGGGGGGGGGGGGGGGGGGGGGGGGGGGTGGGGGGGGGGGGGGGGGGGGGGGCGCGAAAGGCCTCTTTCTGTGCTGTAAAACTCTATGACTCTGTGACTTTTTTAAATGACCAAAAATGAGTTTTCTTTAGTAGTGTACAGATGCACTCCATCAGATTGGGGTAGTGAATAAAAGGAAAACAAAGATCAAAGTCTTGATTTGCAGATATTTTTAAGGTTTAATGTCACTTGCAGCACAAACCTCCTGCTGCCCAATGCTGCTTGGTCAGCGAACAGAGATAACAATCATTCTTTATCCTCCTTTTCTCCCACAAAGTTTTAAAGAGGTGAAAAAAGCCTGTTTCCCCACAATGAGCTGTTTAAAATAACTGATGTTTTTAGACACTATTTGTCACGATGCACTTTAAACGATTGATCAACACCTTTTGAATCAAATGCAGGAAAGCCATTAGCCCCCTCCGTAATTATTTGCTGGAAAGGTCACACTGCCGTGTGTCTGGACTATGGTTTAAGGGTTAGATTCAAGTTCCTCGGAGTGCTTGGCTGCGGTCACTGATCTTTGAAACAGGGATAATTTCAGAGTGAGGAAAGAACATGGAAACGCAGTGGGAGTTCAGGCCAGGTGAGAACCCTGACCTCAGGTTTCAGGTTGGCAATGTTGAAAACACTATGTTTTTTTAGAAAATATTTTATTGAAGCATTTGTAATTTTCACAATTTAACATATTGACATTTCTAAAACAAATGCGTGGGTCGACGCACAAAATACTCCCTAAAATAACAACAAACAATAAACCACGTACCCCACTTCTCCCGCCCTATCCCCAATTACCCATATACTGAATTCCCTGTCCTTATTTAACATTACCATGCCTCCTATTTTCCTCCCCCCCACCCCCATTTCCCTTTCCCCCTTACTGCTGACGTTCAGTTTTTGTTAAAGAAATCGATGAACGGCTGCCAACTCCAGGCAAATCCCTGTACTGATCCTCTCAGAGCGAACTTGATTTTCTCAGTTCCAGGAGGGCCCTCTTTACTGTCGGGGTTTTACCCGCCCATATAAACCTCGATATTGCCACATTCATACTTCTGAAAAAAGCCTTTGGGACAAAAATCGGGACACACTGAAAAAAGAAAAGCAGTCTCGGAAGGACCGTCATCTTCACCATCTGAACCCTCCCCGCCAGCGTCAGTGGGAGCATGTCCCACCTACAGAAATCCCTTCTCGTTTGATCCACTGCTTTGCCCAAATTTAACTTGTGAAGCTGCCCCCAATCCTAGGCCACTTGAATCCCCAGATACCTAAAACTCTTCCCAACCACTTTAAAAGGTAGCTCCTTCAGCCTCCTTTCCTGCCCCCGTGCCTGAGTCACGAACATCTCGCTTTTTCCCATATTTAACTTATAGCCTGAAGATCACCCAAATTCTCCTTATACCTCCATGATTTTGCTTAACCCCCCGACTGGGTCCGTGATATAAAACAATAAATCGTCCGCATAGAGAGAGACCCTGTGCTCCACCCTCCCCCCTCCCCCCTCACTATTCCCCTCCAGGTATTCGCTGCTATCTGAGCCATTGCTAAGGGTTCTATGGCCAGGGCAAACAGTAATGGGGAGAGCGGGCATCCCTGCCTTTTCCCCCGACAAAGACTAAAGTATTCTGACCGAACTCGGTTAGTTCTTACATTTGCCACCGGGACCTGGTACAATAGCGGGACCCACTCCACAAATCCCAGCCCAAACCCAAACCTGCCTAAAATATCCCAGAGATACTACCACTCTACTCGGTCGAAAGCCTTCTCCGCGTCCATGGCGACTACCACCTCAACCTCGCGCCCCTCCGCTTGCATCACAATTACATTAAGAAGCCATCTAATGTTGGATGTCAGGTGCCTGCCCTTTACAAATCCCTTCTGATCCTCCCCAATTATCTCCGGGACAGAATCCTCTATTCGAGTGGCTAGGATCTTTGCCAATAATTTGGCATCTAAATTCAAGAGGGAGATTGGCCTGTACGATCCACAGCTCTCCAGATCCTTGTCTCGCTTCAGGATGAGAGAAATTAATGCCTGTGATAACGTTGGGGGGAGTTATTCCAACTCCTTGGACTCGTTGAAAGCCTTAACCAGGAGCGGCCCCAGTAACTCAGAGAACTTCTTATAAAATTCCACTGGGAATCCGTCAGGTCCTGGGGCTTTACCTGATTGCATCGCCCCCCCCCCCCCCCCCCCCCCCCCCCCCCTAGTCTCTATATCATCTCCCGAAGCCCAATTGGGCCCCCCAGGGCCTCCACCAGCTCCTCATTTACCTTCGGGAACTCTAGCCTCCCCAGGAATTGATTCACGCACTTCTCCCTAACCGGGGGTTCCGACTCGTATAGCTGGCTATAAAATTCCCGGAACACTTCGTTCACCGCCCCCGGGTCCATCATCATCTTCCCCCTCATATCTTTTATTTTCCCTATTTCTCTCACCACCGCCTGTTTCCTCAGCTGATGTGCCAGCATCCTGCCAGCTTTCTCCCCATGTTGAAATATTGCCCTTTTTACCCTCCTCAGCTGTCCCTCCGCCTTTCCTGTGGAAAGGAGCCCAAACTCCATTTGGAGTCTCTGATGCTCCTTCAGGAGCTCCTCATTTGGATACTCCGAATATCTCCTGTCCACCCGTAAGGTTTCTCCTACCAACCTGTCCAGCTACGACCGCTCAGTTTTATCCCTGTGGGCTCGAATCGAAATACATTCCCCTCTAATGACTGCTTTCAGTGCCTCCCAGACCACCCCAGCTGTAGTCTCTCCCGTGTCATTGATCTTTATGTACCCCTGAATGGCCTCTCTCACTCGCTCACAGATCTCCTCATCCGCTAACAGCCCTGTATCGAGTCTCCATTGTGGGCGATGGGACATTCCCCTGTCTGCCCGTAGGTCTATCCAGTGTGGTGCGTGATCTGAGACCACAATTGCTGAGCTCTCAGTGTCCTCAACACCTGCTAATAGTGTTTTATCTAGCACAAAGAAATCTATCCTGGAGTACGCCTTATGTACATGGGAGCAGAATGAATAATCCCTGCTCCTTGGTCTCTCAAATCTCCACAGATCTACCCCACCCATGCACTCCATGAACCCCCGCAGTTCCTTTGCCATTGCTGATAGCTTTCCCTGACCTAGCACTCGACCGGTCCAACCTCGGGTCCAGGACCATATTAAAAAGTCACACCCCCCCCCCCCCCCCCCCCCCCCCCCCCCCATGATCAGCCGGTGTGAGTCAAGGTCTAAGATCTTCCCCAGCACCTTCCTGATAAACACGACATTATCCCAGTTTGGGGCATATATATTCACTACCATCACTGCCATTCCCTCCAGCTTCCCACTAATCATAACAAATCTGCCTCCTGGGTCTACCTCTATCTTCCTCAGCTCGAATGTCACCCTTTTGTTTATCAGGATAGCCACCCCCCTTGCTTTAAACTCCAGTCCTGAATGAAACACTTGCCCGACCCATCCCTTCTTTAATCTAATTTGGTCTCCCAGCTTCAAGTGTGTCTCCTGTAACATAGCCACGTCCGCTTTTAACTGTCTCAGGTGTGCGAACACACAAGCTCTCTTAACCGGCCTGCTCAGTCCACGAATATTCCATGTAACCAGTCTGGTCGGGGGGCTTTTGCCCCTCTCCCCTGTCGGCCAACCGTGACGTTTCCTAGGCCAGCTCCTAGCCCGTGTTCTGCGCCTCAATTGATCCGCCCCTCAGTGGCGACCGCCATCTGATCTCTATCTCCAGTCTCCTCACTGTCCCTTACCCGTCAGCAGTGCCCCCCCTCCTGGTCTTTCCTCAGCTCTCCCCCCACTTTGCTCCCATGAACCAGCTATCCAGCTAGCTCAGCATCTCCCACCCTCTGGCGTCAAAAAACCTGCCGACTGCCGGATTCTATCACACCTAGCAATAACACAAGCACTCAACTCAGTGACAACAATCCCAAAAAGCAAACATACCATCCCCCAACGCGCAGGCAACAAAGCAAACCCCTCCCCCTTTAACCGATCCTTATCAGTCCTATCACCTTCAAACAGAATCTAACACAAAAGAAGCTTCAAGCAGCTTAAGTGAAATTATGCATGCAAGAATCAACCATCCTTCTTGCAGAAACTAAAACACTATATCGCATCTTAAAAGTTCTTCCCTCTATCCAGTACATAAAACAATAAATCAAAATTAAAGTACACAAAAAGAGAGGAAAGAAAAAAAAATTCAAACACCCAAACCCTTTTCTTCCCGAACATCGCAATTTAACACTCAGAATTAAAAGACTGAAATTTTAAACAAGACAAAGCAGAACACAGAACCAATTTCCGCCCCTCCCCGCCACTCCATCCCTTCACTCAAACTCAGCCCACCACAGTTAGAATTTAAAAGTCCTTAATTTAAGAGTCCTCAAGCCAGATTATTGTCTTTCATGAAAGTAACCACCTCTTCCGGAGAATTAAAGTGCAGCTCCCGGTTCTCGTAGTTCACCCAAAGACGTGCCGGTTATAACAGTCCGAATTTAATGTCTTCCTCAAACAGGGCTGCCTTAACTTTGTTGAAACTTGCTCTCCTCTTTGCGAGTTCTGGTCCCCAGTCTTGGTACACCCGGATCTCTGATTCTACTCACATGTACCGTTTTGTCTGTCTGGCCCACTTCATGATACGTTCCTTGTCGAGGAATCGATGTAGCCTCACCACCACTTACGTACGAGCATACTGAGTGCCCGGTCCACCTCCAGCGGCTTCTCAAACACATCGGCCCCGACCATCTCCTGCAACATCTTCCCCACATACGTTCCCATATCTGATCCCTCCTTCCCCTCTGGCAGCCTGACGATTCGGATATTTTGCCTGCAAGACCGGTTCTCCAAGTCTTCCACTTTATCTAGCAGTGGTTTCTGTCTGTCCTGTAGTATGCTAATTTCCAAAGCCATTGCCGTGGACTCCTCTCATTCAGGCGCCAGCTCCCGCAACTTTAGACTCTCCTGTCCCTGGGTTGTCCTTTTCTCCTCCACCCGGTCAACCACCTCCTTAATGGAAGCTATCGCCTGGGTTACATCTTCTGTACACTCCTTGCGATGCCGGGCGAACTTCTCATCCAGGTACTCGACCCATTGCTCCATCGACCAGTGAGCTGGCGTGGACACGCTTTGTCTCGTTACCATTAAGCTCGATGACCTCTGATTCTTGCTTTCACTCATCTTTTGGTTTCTCCTTTTCCAACTCTTATTTGGACACGATGCCATAAATTGAGGGTCACCTCCTTTTCCTCTCCCTTCGATCAACTTATGTTGAGAGATTTTCTGAAAAATCCGGCTTAAACACCATTAAACTGAGGGTGAGAGCTGCTGAATGTGCGACCGTTTACTCCATGGCCGCCACCGCATGTCGAAAACACTATTACACACAGCAGGAGGATCAGAACTGGATGAGTCATTTGGGAAGAGTTAGAGGAAAGTATACAAAATAATGTTAAAACAGGAAGTTTAGATGGAACAGAAAAGCATGACAGATACATTTGATGGAATAAGAAGCAGGAAAGTTCTGCGCGGTTAATGTAAAGGAAGGAAGGGCGTGCCTTGTACAAGACTTCTAATTATGTTAATACAGATTTATGTAACAACACAAGTCTTGCAGACCCCGTGCATTTACTTTTCTCAAAATTAAATTAAATATTGTATAAACTGACCTCAGAGTTGGAGCTGGGAGGCCTGGAAGATATGTGGCACTGTTCTCACGTCAACCTCTGAAACATTCAGCTTTACCTCCAAGATATAAATCTCAGTTGTTATGTGCGCCTGTGTCATTTGCCTCAGGGTTGTGGAATGGAGATACTTGATGGATACTGCCTCTGTATACTGCCTCTGTACTTTTACATCACTTCACTGCTGCTTTTCCCAGTCTCAGGCCGAAGCTTTTACAGACCTGTTTCAACCCCTTCCCTCCCCCACTCATATTATGCTATGGAATGGTAGCAAAGCTGTTATGTTACTGGGCTATTAATCCAGATGCCTGGACTAACACTGGGAATAAAAAACATCTGGGATAGAAAGCTAACATCAATAAATGCAATTATAAAACAAGTGGATTGTGGTAAAAATCCATCTGGTTCACTGTTGCCTTTAGGGAGGGCATTATGTAGACCTCACTCAATCTGGCCTACATGTAACTTGAGACACAAAACAATTTGGCTGACTCTTTACACATGCAAAGTCCTCCTCATTTACATCTGGGGTCTTGACTGAGTGAGCTGTCTCACAGACTAATCAAGCAACATCTGACATATTAATTCTCCCTAAATCTTAAAGCCAATTCCCAGATTCCTCCATTATTATTTCTCGGTGTGCTTGTCCCACCAGCTGGACAGACCCACCAGAGGTGATGGCACAGTGGTAGACAGTCAGGAAAGTCTGGCCCTGGGAATCCTCAATATTGATGCCAGACTTCATGACGTCTTATGCGACCATGTCAGACATTGGCAAGGAAACCAGCCTCTTCTTAACACCTACTGTCCTCCCTCAGCTGTTGTAACATGTTGAATGCCACTTGGAAGAAGCATTGAGGGTTCTCTGGATGGGGGAATTCAACATCCATTACCATAAGTAGCGAGGTAGCATTACTACTGACCCAGTCAGCGGTGTCCTGAAGGACATATCTGCCAGACTGGGCTTGTGGCTAGTGATGAGCAAACCAATGTGCGGGGGAAACCTACCTGGTCTCCTCCTCCCAAATCTAATGGCCACTGAAACATTTGTTAATTGTGGAGATGGAAATCCCGTATTCACAGTGAGGATACCCCCCGTCATGTTGTGTGACACTACCACTGCAATAAATGGAATAAATTCAGAAACAATCTCACACGCCATAACGGGGTATCCATAACGTGCAGTGGACCAGCAGCAGCAGACCATATCCTGCAATCTCTTGACTTGGCATGTCCCTCGCTGTACCCATTACCATCAAGCCAGGGGACCAGCCATGATTCAATGAAGCGTGCAGGACAGCAGGTCAGGATCAACACCAGGCATATCCGGTGACAACCTGGTGAATTTCAACACAGGGCTACAGGCATGCCAAACAGCAGACACAGCATGCTTTAAACAGAACAAAGCGCTCCAAACCAGCAGATTAGATCAAGACCTTACCATTCAATTGTGAATGGTGGTGAACATTACACAATCGATGAGGGAAGGGCTCTCCAAGAACCTCCCCATTCTCAATGACTGTGATGCCCAGCACGCGAGTACAAATGACAGGGTCGAATCATTTGTAACCATATTCAGTTAGAAGTACTGATGGTTGAACCATCTCATCCCCTGCCTCCTGAAGTCTCCTGCCTCACGGATGACAGTCACAGCCAATTTAATTCACTCTAGATGATTTCAAGAAACATACAAATTAGAAGCAGTAGACCATAGCTTGTTGTGTCTGTTCTGCCATTCAATAAGATAGTAGCTGATTGATTGTAACTTCACCCGCACATTCTGCCTACCCCCGATAACCTTTCACCCCCTTGTTAATCAAGAATCTATGCCTTAAGAAATATTCCATTATCAATTCCCCAAGACAAAACTAACGTAGGATCAAAGCTCGCTTTGTTAACTTTTCTTATTTAAATAATGGACCGATACTCTTTAGAACATAAAAATCAAGGTAAAAAGCATGAAATACTCAAATTGTTCTGGCATAACTTTCCTGAAGGAACTACATTGGGTTAGCACATTCAAGGGGTGTTTATAGCACGTTATATTTTATTTTTGTTTCTTTATAAATTTAGAGTACCGAACTATTTTTTCCAATTAAGGTGTAATTTAACATGGCCAATCCACCTACCCTGCACATCTTTGGGTTGTGGGGGTGAGACCCACGCAGACACGGGGAGAATTTTCAAACTCCACACGGACAGTGACCCAGAGCCGGGATCGAACCCGGGTCCTCGGCGCCGTGAGGCAGCGGTGCTAACCGGACCGCCCTTATAGCAAGTTACATGTATGACAAATGAAAGTTTCAGCAAAGACAAATTTCAAAGTATCATTTATAGGTTTTAATCGATTTTAAATGCTGAAGTTTATTTTATTTACTCAAAAGTAATGATTATTCAAATATTGATTGATTGATTGATATTTATTGTCATGTACTGAAGTACAGTGAAAAGTATTTTTCTGCGGCCAAGGGAACATACTCACTATGTACATAGTAGACAAAAGAATAATCGACAGAGTACATTGACAAATGGTACATCAACAAATAGTGATTGGTTACAATGTGGAACAAGGGTCAAACAGGAGTAGCATAGGGTGTCGTGAATAGTGTTCTTACAGGAAACAGATCAGTCCGAGGGAGAGTCATTGAGGAGTCTAGTAGCTGTGGGGAAGACGCTGTTCTTATGTCTGGATGTGCGAGTCTTCAGACTTCTGTATTTTTTTTTCTGCCTGATGGAAGAGTCTGGAAGAAGGCGATGCCTAGGTGGGCGGGGTCTCTGATAATGCCTTGCTGAGGCAGCGGGAGGTGTATACAGAATCAATGTGAGGGTGGCAAGCTTGTGTGATGCGCTGGGCTGAGTTCACCACACTCTGCAGTTTCTTGAGATCTTGGTCCGAGCAGTTGCCATACCAGGCTGTGATCTAGCTGGATAGGATGCTCTCTATGGCACCTCTGGAGAAGTTTCCTGAGAGTCGATGCAGAAATGCCGAATTTCTTTAGCTTCCGTAGGAAGTAGAGACGTTGTTGGGCTTTCTTGACTTTGAATCAACATGAGTGGATCAGGACAGACTGTTGGTGATGATGACCCCCAGAAATATTCCTTCTATCTTTTGTCATAATTATCACATCTATCAATGTCAGTATTTATGTAATTTATGCCTGGCACCATAATGTCTATAGATAACAGACTAACTATTCATTCAAAGCACTACACCTTCAAAATAGGCCAAACTGCAATTTTACTTCATTCCTGTCTCCCCTTTTATTTTCTCTCGAAATAACAACTGTGTACATGAAGTTCAAATGAACCAGAGGAAATGGAAATGAAATATATAAATATCTAAGCACTTTCCTTCATTTCATTTTGCAGTAACTGTACAAGTTTTTTAGGAGGTCAAAGTAATAAACACCACTGAGGTTTTTATTAAACACCTCAGTCTGTGGTCTTGGCACTCAAATAAGCACAGCTGTTGTTTCGCACATTTTACATTTGTGACAAATGGTAGTTGCTGCGTAATCCTAAATCTTGTAACAAAACCCTTACTCTCCTGGCGGTGGGAGGTAGGGAGTGAAAAACAGTGGAGAGGGAGGGGAGGGAGGGAAGGAGAGAGAGAGAGAGAGGAGAGATAACTGTGAGAGGAGAGAGAGCAAGAAGATTTGTAATTCTGTTACCGTATACCTTGTTTCTTTTTGTTCTTTGATAATAAAAGAGAGCTTTGAGAATCAAAGCCAATATTCTATTTCTCTTATATGGTGACCATACATATAGGCGGAGCATATTAAAAGTTTTACATTGTCATGACACTCTGCTGATTTCTATGTGGCCGATTAAGAAGGAGTGAATCCAGCCTTCTGTGCTGGGTTTAGAACAATTAGTTGAGTAGATTTTCTTTTGCCAGCTCAAGCTGTATTGCCCAAAGTGGCACGATATTCCACTGCATAAGCCAAGCTGGATGAGTAGCTTGTCCCTCGGCCTCAAGGTGAATATAAATGAAAAATGACCACATGCTTCCTGAAGGATTAGGATTCAGAATCACAGAGGACACAGGGCACAGTTAAACTACTTCCTGCCAAGCATTAAGAATGTCTGGTGATTTGTCCCCTTGTTATAAATAACTTTATTACTAACTGATCATACTTAAGATCATGATGAATTCTAATTTAGGTCTTGTTACCATTAAATCTAAATAATCTACTTTCTAAAAATTAAGATAACGCTAGAGGTAAAACCATGATTGTACAAAACATGATATAACTTTGATTTTTTAAAACAGATAAATTAAACAATTAAACAATTATTTTTCAACATCGCTTTTCTCTTCCATCAATTCTTGCAGACTGCCAAAGTTACAATGGCTTTCTACATCTCTGCGGCAAAGCATTTTAGGAGGTTGAAATAGTACTGTCGTAATCTGAACGACAATTACAAACTGCCAGGCAAAATTATGAATCTGTTAACTTGTGATAAATTACTGTTATATAAAGAGGGTTATAATACTAAGCTTCATTGAATTCTTAATACACCAAAATCCCTCTGGTTGGATTTGGTATTCCAATTTTTTGCAGGTTTAAAACAGAGTGCTTCTCTTTGTGGTAAACATCATTTCATATTATAAGCCAACATTTTAAATTTTTATTTTAAAGTGTCAGAATCTGACACTTGTTGGGGGCGATTCTCCGAGCCCTGTGCCGGACCGGAGAATCGGCGCAACCGCGCCACGACGCGCGATTCTCCGAGGTGCGGAGAATCGGCGGCATTTGCGCCGGTGCGGCGTCGGCCGCTGGAATGGGCAGGGCCGCCAATTCTCCGGCCTGGATGGGCCGAGCGGCTGCGCCGATACAACAGAGTCCCACCGGCGCTGTTCACCCCTGGTCACTGCCGGGGGGAACTCTGCGAGAACGGTCAGGGGGGGCCTCCTTCACTAGGGGGGGCCTCCGATGGGATCTGGCCCGTGATCGGCGGGCCGGCCTCTCCCCCCCTCGGCCTACTTTCTGGCGCGGCCGGCCTCTGAACACCGACGGCACGTTGGTCGGGGCCGGAGCTAAAGAAGTCACCCGCACATGCGCAGGTTGGCGCAGCGCCCATTTGGCGCTCACGTGGGGACCAGAATCAGTCATACCCGGGCCCGGTTCGCGCCGTCGTGAAACGCGATGGTGTTCATGACGGCGCGAACACTTGGGCTCCATATTGGAGAATCGCCCCCATTGTCTGTGACCAAAATATGATTGTTTCAACACAGAAAACTGTAAGTTATTGCCTCTCCTGCTCAAAGGTTCACCCTGTCTTGATAAGTGATGATCATTCTTGTTCCTGGTAAAGATCACGATAAAATGAGATGCCAGCAAGTTTTGCCAATCCCAGGATAATGAGAGTAGCATGAAAGCAGCTTGCCATTTTGGAAAAATGCACTTAATTGTGGCAAATACCAGAAAATGTACAGTTGTCCCAATTATATCCAACCATTCCCATTTCTAGCTGAGATAATGTAAGATTTATAAATAGAAAATCATTTTAAGCCGATCAAAGCAATGATCTCTATTTCCTGACTCCCGCAGAACAGTATCGGCTTCAGTTGTGCTCTATGAGTTGAAGTTGAAGAAATTCGAGCTTAAGATTTCAGTCCCAGGGATATACAATAAGTTTGCACTTGTTTAGGTGTATTTTTGCTTAGCTAGGATAAATAGATAGAGATAATTTTGACCCTGCAACATGGGGGATATAAAGGTCGATATAAAGGTGGTTAGCACTTCTGCCTCACAGCGCCAGGCACCCGGGTTCAATTACAGCCTTAGAATTATAGAATCCCTCACAGTGCATAAGGAGGCCATTCAGCCCACCGGGTCTGCACTGACCCTCTGAAAGAACACCCTACCTAGGCCCAATCCCCCACCCTATTCTCATAGCCCCACCTTGGAACAATTTAGCATAGCCAATGCACCTTGTCTGTGTGGAGTTTGTACCTCGCCGCTAGTGCCTGCGTGGGTTTCCTCCAGGCGATCTGGTTTCTCTCACAGTCCAAAGATGTGCAGGTTTGATGGACTGGCTGTGCTAAATTGCCCCTTAATGTCAAAAGATATGCAGATCAGGTGAGGTTACAGGGATGGTGGGGAGGGGGAGAGTGGAGCCTGGGTGGGCTGCTCTTTTGGAGGGTGGGTGCAGACTTGATGGGCCCAATGGCATCCTGCAGTGTAGGGATTCCATGAAATGTGCCCATTCAAGGAATCTGCCATCAGGAAGAGGGGTCCCTGCAGGAAGCCACCCCTCCGTCCTTGCATCTGACCCTCCTCACCAGCTACTCTGGAATACATCCATGTAACTGGATAAACTGCTGACTGGTGCCAACAACAAGAACATTGGAATACCAAATAGTCTTTGAACAAAAGTAGCCTCAGTCCAACTGAGAGGTTTGAGGGAGCAGGGAGTCCTGCATCCCTTGGAATTATTCTCCACATGGTGCTGGAAACAATAACTGCACATTGCTATAATTATGCACATTTGTAACTGGAGGATAATTTTAGAAAAAAAAGATATATATAATCACATTTAATCAAACTTTTGCTGCCCTTTACATTAAAAAGATTAAATCAAACAAAGCTTGGGGAAATTGTGCAGAAAAGATTGGAGCAAGTGACAGCAAAGTAAAATTGATTACTTCAATTGTTATTTCACTCAGAAATAGTCAACAGCATGTGGGCAAAAGCTAATTTAGAATGTAATTATCTTTTAATTTTATTGCTTTTTCCTCCATTCTAGTTTTTTAAAAATCTGTTGTAGGATGTGCGCTTTGTTGGCTGGGCTAGCATTCATTGCCCATCTCTAATTGCCCTTGAGAAGGCTTCTTGAACCCTGGAGTAGGTAGGGATGGAGTTCCAGAACTTTGACCCAGTGACAATGCAGGAATAGTGATATATTTCTAAATCAGGATGGTGTGAGGCTTGGAGGGTAATGTCCAGGTGGTGTTCCAATGCATCTGCTGCTCTTGTCACTCGAGATGATAATGGTCATGGATTTGGAAGGTGCTGTCAAAGGGGTCTTGGTGAGTTGCTGCAGTGCATCTTGTAGGTGGCACACACGGCTGTCACTCTTGGTTGGTGGCGGAGTGTGTGATTATTTAAGGTGGTGGATAGGGTGCCAGACAGTGGGCTGCTTTGCCCTGGATGTCACTGGGTTTCTTGAGTGTTATTGGAGCTGCACTCCAACTTACATCACATTCCTGACTTATACCTGTGGTTGGGGAGTCAGGAGGTGAGTTACTTTCACAGAGTGTACAATGGAACTGTACATGCTAAAGACCGCATTCTACAAAATTCCTTTCACTGCAGGGCTGCAATAACATTACTTTCTTCCATTATACTTAAGGTAAAAGTTGAGTACATTACATTTTATGACTGAGGAAAACACACCTCTGCAGGCAACCATTACCTGACATTTGACTGGCTGTTAAGCATGTTAATTTCTAAAACTTCTTATGTAGGTGTCATTTGACTAGACACATCACATTTTTGGAAACCAGGTAAGAGGAGAAAATGTGATTTCAAAGTGAATGAAGTGTTTGGGGGAAAAATCGAGATAGAGTTGCAATTTGCTGAGGTGACGTGTCAATTGGAGCAAACTGCTCCAGCCTTGCGCACACTCTGGCTCCAAGTTTAGTTAAAGTGCAGAACAAGGGTCAGTAAACCAGGCTTGGACTTCAGCAATGCAGCATTCTAACCTTGCTCAGTTAGTGGATGGACTGACTAATTGAGTGGACAAACTACCAGCATCAAATAAGCCATTTAAAGCAGCAGACCAGGGCGAGACCGCTAGTTGCTATTTGACCAGCCAAGGATGGGTCAGACCAGGATTGTCGGTTGATATGGGAAGTGGGAAGGTACAAAACTGTTATAAGGAAATTTTCTTCAGGTGTTGCCATCTTATAAAGGGGATCAAGTAAAAAACTCCGGCAAAGGGAATTTCCCAACTGGATCAATAATCGATAGTCAATTGTGTGGTTCTGGAAGTAATTAGGTGTTGTAAATTTACCCCAAATGGTATAGATGTCCACAGGGGAATTCAGACTAAGTAGCTATTCCTCAACTATGCGTTATCAGCAGGCTCAGGTCACTGAAATCCCAGCACATCAGTCAGGGTTGCCACCCTTTGGGTTTCCCGCGCCAATATTTTTTCAATATTTCTATGTACAAATCATACATCGCAACACAGACATTTTCAAAACAAACAAAACGGCTGACTAAAGTAAGAATGGATTGGGTAAGTTTGGTGAGAATGTGGTTATTTTTTGATGGTCCAACTGATGTTTGTCCCGTGCATTCCTGTGCAGCGGCAGGATTAAAGTTAATAGACTTGTGTGGGAGGATTCACCAGGTAAGCAACTAAAATCGGCAGAATCTCTTGTGTACGCGAATGTGCACTCGTCCAAAACACTCAAATATCAAATGGAAAACATATAAAGAGGAAAACAAATCAAAATAATTGTTTGGAAGAGGATGTGATTTGTTCTTCAAACTGTAATCACTTCTATGAGAAATGTAATGACAGTAAGTGGAAGATTCATTAATATTAGTAATATATAGTCTTCCTTTCTCTCAATGTGAACTGGCCTGTTTCCTATTTGTGTCAGTGGAATGGATAAATAAATGATTTTATTACTCAACTGAACCAGTCCATTCATCTTCACTTTCAATTGGCTGCAGAAAGAAACTTAATCACAATTACTGCGGAACTTCATCGTCCCTCAAAAGCAAAGGTTTGGACAAATTAATCTATCTGACAGCATCCTTATCTCTAAGTGTCAGACATTTTCCTTTCCCCTGTGCTGGCTAACCTATACCAGCATCTGGTCCGATGAAGCTTTGATTTTAAAATTCTCATCCATTTCAAATAACTGTGTGGCCTCACCCATGACTACCTATGTCATCTCTTATAATCCAAGAACCCGCTAAGATCTCTGTGCCTTTCATACTGGCCTCCAGCGCATATTCAGTTGTTACTCGCTTCATCATCCCTTTCATCTGTCCCAGCCCAGAACTCTGGAATTCCTTCCATGGACCTCTGCTTCTCAAAACCTCTGTCTTTCATCAAGCCTTTCGTCAGAGAGGCTCAGTATCAATTTGATAACAACCCTGTGAAACACCTTGGGATGTTTAACTCGTTGTAAAAACCATGCGGTCGGAAATAGTTAAAAGCATTTATTTCTTGCTAAAGCAGAAATGAATAGAAAAATGAATTAATCAGTACCAACATTGTTTCCTCTTGCTAAAAATAAATATTCCATTCAAAGGTTAAGTGCTCACTTGTGTTCTGTGTCCCAAAACAACTTCTATATTCTACTTCTAAATATGATGTGCTTGTTTTATGTGCTGGGCAGCAGGGTAGCATGGTGGTTAGCATAAATGCTTCACAGCTCCAGGGTCCCAGGTTCGATTCCCGGCTGGGTCACTGTCTGTGTGGAGCCTGCACGTCCTCCCCCTGTGTGCGTGGGTTTCCTCCGGGTGCTCCGGTTTCCTCCCACAGTCCAAAGATGTGCGGGTTAGGTGGATTGGCCATGCTAAATTGCCCGTAGTGTCCTAATAAAAGTAAGGTTAAGGGGGGGGGGTTGTTGGGTTACGGGTATAGGGGGGATACGTGGGTTTGAGTAGGGTGATCATGGCTCGGCACAACATTGAGGGCCGAAGGGCCTGTTCTGTGCTGTACTGTTCTATGTTCTATGTTTTTAAGCACAAAGTTAAAGCATACTGGTTGTATTTATGTTATAAACATTAGCTGCACTCCGCTGTCCAGTAACAATAGATAGCAACATGAAGTCTCATTCAAACTTATTGCTTTTCACACCAAGCAACAAGATTTAAATCCCATTACAGCAAAAGTATAATGATGTCCCTTTTCTTGCTTCATCACAGAGTCATTCCAGTTTTTTCCATTTCAATTTTCTGCTATAATCTAAAAATTATTTTCATACCATACAATAATTACAGGTACCGAAATGGTATGCAATCTTCTAACTCTTATTGAAAAGCAGTGTTCAGAAAGGATTAGAAAGTGAAATTTATGAAACCATTGCCAATGGGGAAGGTGTAATGATGAAATCAGGTATAATCTACATTCCCAATTTGAAGGGTTCAGCAAATACAAAACCTTTTTATTCTCATGTATATACTGCATTATTATTAATCATAACTCAGGCAATCATTATTGTAATCTTATTTGTGACTTATCTACTGGATTACATTCTGTTCTGCATTTAAACAAATGCTAGTTATTATCTATTTAGGCCAGCTAGCTATTCTGTGAGGCTGAGCTGTTATTAAAATATTTTACTTTTTGGAGCTTACCAACCTCTGCAAGGTGTTTATTCCACAAGTTTGAATGTGGAGAAGATTTTGGATAACACAGCAAACTGATAGGTGATGATATCGCGCTTCTTGATTTGTACAAACTGTTTGCGGATTAAGAATGATCACAAGGAACATTGCAGTTGAAACCCATTTTGATTCAGTTATGTTGTGTGAATATTAAGAATCTGTTGGAACTGAAAATCAAAGCACTTTTCACAGATTCCAAAATTCATGCAGAAGGAAATTGGTTTTAAAAATACACAATGGTGTGTTTGATTGAAAAGCCTTTATTTGTGGATCATAACCTTTTGTTAGACTTTCCTCAAAGAAATAAATACCAATATTCTGAGGGCCACGAAGAATCCAGCACGAGTTGAAAGATAGAAAGAAATAACATTTATTTACAATTACATATAGATACAACAACAGCAGCAGCAACTCCCTTGCTGCTCGCTCTCCTCTCTAGCTGGTTCCAAACTGGCCAGCTCTATTTATGCAGGGAATCTGCTAATGATTTCTCCACCCCCCCCCCCCCCCTCATTGGGGAAGCTCATACTCCCAAAGGATTGTGGGATTGCCATTAGTCCCCAGCCAATGGTAAGCAGGTAGGTTATGAAATGAAAATCGCTTATTGTCACGAGTAGGCTTCAATGAAGTTACTGTAAAAAGCCCCTAGTCGCCACATTCCGGCGCCTGTCCGGGGAGGCTGGTACGGGAATCGAACCGTGCTGCTGGTCTGCTTTAAAAGCCATCGATTTAGCCCAGTGAGCTAAACCAGCCCCTTATAACACCAATTTAGAATTTTAAAGCACTAATAAATGTGATGAATGGAGAAGCATTTAAAGGGAAGCTGAATATGTACATGAGGGAGAAAAGAATAAAAGGATCTTCTAATAGGGTCAGATGAATTCAAGTAAGATGATCCTCACAACATTAAAAAAGCATTTAGATGAGCTCTTGAAACACCACAGCATACAAGGCTATGGACCAAGTGCTGGAAAACTGGATTAGGATAGGTGCGTGAAAGCTGGCACGGACACGATGGGCCGAAGGGCCTCTTTCTGTCCTGTGAATCTCAATGAGATTTGTGTGGAGCACAAACATTGCAACAAATAAGGTGGGCTGAATGGCCTATTATTGTGCAGGAAATTATTTGGGCACGATCCAACCAAAACATTTCGCAGTTTTGGGCGAGTTTGGCGGGGTGCTTCACACCGGCTTTGGGTGAGATCCAGGCTGGAAAGGAAAGGAGGGGGTGGGGGGGGGCATTATTGATTAAGGATATTACACTTCTGGAGAGTGTCATATGTGTGTCCCTTTAAGAAATGTTTGTATTATCACATGGCTTCAGAGATGTCATTGTGTGGGTGGAGCTGGGTTGTGGCTCTGGGTTTTACTTTTGGTTTGAGCTGGAAGCTGGCTGTGGCTCTGAGTTTTACTTTAGGTTTACACTGTTGGAAGCCGGATTCAGACAAAGAAGGTTTATTTGGGCTCTCTCTCTCTCTCTGTATGTTAAAAGGTGTCCAGATCACTTGATAATTTAAAAGTGATAATTGTTTTCTGGAAAGAATTCAAACCTAATGTTTTGTTAAAAGGGTTTTCCTAGTTTTATTGGATGTTGTTATAAAGTTGAAACAGCAGAAAGGAAAGTTATTAAGGGTTTATATAGAGAGAGAACTGTAGCTGTGTGGGGAATTTATGTTTGTAGTTGATAAAAAATGCTTACTGAGTGTGTTTATAAAATGTTAACTGAACCCGCAGAATAAACTTTGTTTTTTGATTAAAAGTGCACAAGGCCTCTTGTTGAATAACACCTGAAAAGTAGGCCCTTATTCTCCTCATAACCAAAATCTATAAACAATTGTTTCAGGTGAACTCCATGATACACTTTGGAGTTTTCCAAACCCTGGTCGATAACAAGAGGCAAGATATCCTTGAGGGGGTCAAAGACACAATTTACTTGCTCAGAGCTAAGAAACAATAGAGGTTCTATTACACTATTACACTACTGGATGTACTGTGCAGGCCTCCAACTCGCGGGAAAGATGTAAATGAACAAATTTACAGGGAAATTACAGAGATCCGCAAAAACTATATAGTAGTTATAATGGGGTACTTTCATTATCTGAATAGGTTAGGATCGTAATAGTGTAAATGGTGGGGGGGAAAGGGGGGGGGGGTCTGAAAGGTTTGCAGAAGAACTTTCTAAATCTGTATGTTCTGACACAGGAGGCATTGCTGTATCTATTTTGGCAGATGAGGTGGATCAGGTGAATCAAATGTAAGATGGGGAATAGTTAGGGGGTAGTGATTATAGGCGTAGATTATCCGTGGAAAAGGACAAAGAGGAATCCAGAATAAAATTAATTAGAAGAGGATTGGGGCGTGGCAGGGGGCACAATTTAATGGGATGTAAATGAAGCTAACCCAGGTAACCTAGAATCAAAGACTAGAAAATGGAACAATGGACAGTCTTTAAAGAGGTGATAGTTCAGGTACAGTTGAGGTACATTCCCATATAGAGAAAAGAAAGGACAAAGCTGGAGTCCTCAGGATGAGGAAACAGATAGAGAGCAAGATGAAGCAGAAAAAAGAGCCTATAAGTGAGATCCAGGCTGAGTGTAGAAAACTCAGCTGGGAAGTGAAAAAACAAATGAAAAGCCAGGTGAGAATATGGGAAAAGACTAAGATCAAAGGGAACCCAAAAATTTTCTATCAGCATATAAATAGGAGACGTGTGGTCAATTTAGGACCAAAAAGAGGATTTATGCATGGATGCAGAAGTACTGAATGTGTACTTTGCACTGTATTTACCAAGAAAAAGATACTGTCAAAGTCATAGAGAAAGAGGAGATACCTGAGACATTGGATGGGCTAAAAAATAATAAAGAGGAGCAACTGGAAAGGCTGGCTGGAGTTAAAGTTGTTAAATCACGAGCACTCGATCAGGTGCATCAGAGGATACTGAGAGAAGAGAGAGTGAAAAATGTGGAGGCATTGTCCATAATCTTCGAATCCTCCTGAGATACAAGGATGGTGCAATAGGCTGGTGACCTACAATGATGCACCCTTGTTCAAAAAATAGTGTAAGTATAGGTCCAGCACGTACAGGCCACTCAGTTTAACTTCAATCAGAGACTATAATCCGGAACAAAATTAACAGTCATATAGACAACTGTGGGTTGACTAAGGAAAGCCATCATGGATTTGTTCAGGGAAAATCACGTCTAACTAACTTGCTGGAGTTCTTTGATGAGGTAACAGAGAGAGTTGATGTGCTGTACATAGAGTTCCATAGAATTCAACTAATAGGTTTATCAGCAAAGTCACAGCCCTTCGAATAAAATGGACAGGGGCAGCATGGATACAAAATTAGCAAAGTGAGAGGAAACAGAGAGACATGGTCAATGGGTGTTTTCCACACTGGAGGAAGGTGTATAATTGGGTTCCCCAGGACTGGGTGTTAGGGACACTGATTTTCATGATCTGCATTATTATTGTGCAGTGCACAATTGCAAAATCTGCAGATGACACCAAACTTTAAACAGATCCTGGTAGAATGGGCGGACATGTGGCAAATGAAATTTAATGTAGAGAAGTGTGAAGTGATATATATTTGGTAGAAGAATGAGGAAAGAGAATATAAAATAAAGGATACAATTCGAAAGGCGGTGCAGGAGCAGATGTACAGGTTTGTTCAATTCTGGTCGCCACACCACCAGAAAGACGTGGAGGCTTTAGAGAGGGTGCAGAAGAGATTTACCAGGATGTTGCCTGGTATGGAGTGCATTAGCTATGAGAAACAGTTGAATAAACTCGGTTTGTTCTCACTGGAACAACGGAGGTTGAGGGGTGACCTGACAGAGGTTCACAAAATTATGAGGGGCATAGACAGAGTGGATAGTCAGAGGCTTTTTCCCAGGGTAGAGGGGTCAATTACTAGGGGGCATAGGTTTAAGGGGCAAGGTTTAGAGGACATGTACGAGGCAAGGTTTTTACACAGAGGGTAGTGGGTGCCTGGAACTCGCTGCCGGAGGAGGTGGTGGAAGCAGGGACGATAGTGACATTTAAGGGGCATCTTGACAAATACATGAATAGGATGGGAATAGAGGGATATGGACCCAGGAAGTGTAGAAGATTTTAGTTTAGACGGGCAGCATGGTCGTCACAGGCTTGGAGGGCCGAAGGGCCTGTTCCTGTGCTGTACGTTTCTTTGTTCTTTGTTCTGTGCATAAATCGTTTGTCACAGCAGGCAGAGAAAGTGGTTAATCAGGTAAATGGGATCTTGGGCTTTGTAAATAGAGGCATAGAGTACAAAGCATGTGAATTATGATGTACTTTTATAAAACACTGGTTCTGCCTCAACTAGAGTAGTGTATCCAGTTCTGAGCACCACATGTTAGGAAGGTCGTGAGCCATTAGAGAGAGGGCAAAGAAGATTTATGAGAATGGTTCCAGGAATGAGGCACTTCAGTTACGCTAATAGATTGGAGAAGCTGAGGTTGTTGTTCTTTAAGAAGAGGAGGATTAGAGATGTGATAGGGGTGTTCAAAATCATGAGGCATGTGACAGGGTAGATAGGGAGAAAGTATTGTCCCAGCGAAAGGGTTGAGAAGCAGAGGACACCAATTTAAATGCACGGCAAAATGAACTAAAGGCAACATTAGGAAAACCTTTTTTATCCGGCAAGTAAATTGGGATGTGGAATGCACTGCCTGAGAGCGTGGTGGAAGCAGATTCAATCATGATTTTCAGAAAGAAATTGGATAATTACCCAAAGAGAGAAAAATTACTAAGAGCTCTTGCAGAGAGCTGCCATTGAACAATGGGCTGAATGGCTGCCTTCATTACCGTAACATTCAATGATTTCTGACATTGCACTAATGTGCAGATTATATGCTCAATGCTGGAACAGACAACTTTCAGAATCAGAAGTAACAGCGCTGCCAAATGAGACTTGGATCACTGCAACAAAGCAATATAAAGAATAACAACTGAAATTAGTTTTGCAAGAAATATATGAACAGCCATAATTTATGTTGACATCTCTGAAAGGTTCTCTGTATGAATTGGCATTTCTTTAAGTATCGTTGATCCAACAACATTGTCAGATAATCAACATCGGATTATCTGAAAGATTCACAGATGTAAATTACATATTAGAAAATATTAGTGGAAAAGACCCTTGAAGAGGACAGCAGCCTTACATGTAACTTTAAATCTTTTTACTTCTGTTTGCATGAACCCTTTGTAAATGTCTTTGTGTGGTTTTAAAGTTGCACTTTCCTGTCACCCTTCCACCTACCTGCATCCAGTGCTGGTGAGTTGGTAATCAATGAGGATTAAAATTTTAACGAGAGATTGGGTAAGAAAAGAAAAAGTCATTTCACAACAAACAGAAATACACTGTGTTTCCACTTTGTATCCACTGATGTACAGAGAATGAATCTCCCAGATCTACCGAGATTAGGTTGTGTTTGTGAGGGGAATCCGGTTTTATTGCACCTACAGAACAGCAAATAATAGCCTGAGTGAAACCATTGATTGTTTCTCCAAAAGATCAATTTATAACTCTTGAACAAATTAGAAAGTACTTCTTTTTTCAATCAGGAGTGCACGCTAACTAAAAGAGACACAACATGAAGAGGAGGTTGAATTTATATTTGAAGCGTAATAATGACCACTATACTTGAAGGACTTTGTTCACTCTAGAATTCTGTGGAAGGGGAGGGTCTGCATGTGAAAGCTCCCCATTTTCCAAAGACTTTTTAAAAAACTTAATCTGTAGCACCCACAGGGATCAAACAGGGAACTCACCACACATTCATTTTTCAGATAGTTTTACCATATGCTCTCATGTCTTTTCATTATTTGTGGTTGCAGCAGAATAATACCACACTGGGCTGTGTTTTGTACAATTGTTACCGAACAAATATCTTAAAAGTAAAAGAATAGTAAGTCAGCAGCAGGAGCTTACACTAAATATGTCAGAACAGTTTAGAAACACTCTTCCAGCAAGCATAAAATAGTTAACATTTTAATGATTCATTCTGTTTTTTCACTTCTTCAGGGAGGAATATTTCACTCCGAGCTCCAAGTCCGGTGGTGGGCACGGAATTGGGAGTGATTCCCACTGGGAGAACCTTGCGCTTGTCAGCTCATTAAATATGCATCCTCAAGGACCTCACCAATTCTCGTGGTGGGGGCAGGCAGGAGGTCGCCATCCCCGCCGTTAGCTCACAAGGTTGAAGGTCCAGGCACCATATTCCAAATCCTCAACCACCCAGAAGGACGAGGGCAGCAGATGCACGGGAGCCACCGGCGCCTGCAAGACCCCTCTCCAAGCCATTCACCACCCTGGCTTGGAAATATATCGCTATTCCTTCACTGTCGCTGGGTCAAAATTCTGGTATTCCCTCCCTATCAGCACTGTGGCTGTACCTACACCAAAGGAATGGCAGCGGTTCGAGAAGGAAGATCAGCACCACCTTCCCAAGGACAATTAGCCACTGAGACCCAATAATGTAGGAGCAAAAATCTGAGATGTAAAGTGTAATTTTTGCCGCAAGAATAATCATAGAATCACAGAATCATTACAGTGCATAAGAACATAAGAACTAGGAGCAGGAGTAGGCCATCTGGCCCCTCGAGCCTGCTCCGCCATTCAATGAGATCATGGCTGATCTTTTGTGGACTCAGCTCCACTTTCCGGCCCAAACACCATAACCCTTAATCCCTTTATTCCTCAAAAAACTATCTATCTTTACCTTAAAAACATGTAATGAAGGAGCCTCAACTGCTTCACTGGGCAAGGAATTCCATAGATTCACAATCCTTTGGGTGAAGAAGTTCCTCCTAAACTCAGTCCTAAATTTACTTCCTCTTATTTTGAGGCTATGTTCTGCTTTCACTCGCCAGTGGAAACAACCTGCCCTCAAGAGAGCCCCTCAGGGCTCGCCTCCCCGCCTCACCGGGTAAGTGAAAGAAGGCCATTCGGCCCATTGAGTCTGTACCAACCCTCCAAATGAGCATCCTACGTAGGCCCATACCCCCACACTATCCCAGTAATCCCACCTACCCTTTTGGACACTAAGGGGAAATTTAGCATGGCCAATCCACATAACTTGCATATCTATGGACTGTGGGAAGAAACCGGAGCTCCAGGAAGAAACCCACGCAGACACGGGGAGAAAATGCAAACTCCAGACAGAGACCCAAGGTCAGAATGGAACCTGGGTCTCTGGCACTGTGAGGTAGCTGTGTTAACCACAGTGCCACTGTGCCGTCCCCAATTTTAGTATTTACATGGTAAAATAATGGGGAAAAATTGATTCTGGAAAGTTTAACTGCTATGCAAACTATTATACTTGGTAAATGGATTTCAGTATTTTAACACATAAACGGTATATGCAACAATCCAATCATAAATATAACGGAATAAGTGACTGAACAGCTTTTTGTGGCATAAGAAGGAGGAATTTCTTTCTTCCTCTGCACGTGCAATTTGTCTTATGACAGCCTTGCCTTCTGTAGCAATGACAAATTGATTAAGGGGTTATTAAACTGATGGAAAATCTCCATTTCTGATTTTGCCTCAAGCATTGTCAGAAATTACACCAAGGGCTACTTGTACATGAACGCTTAATGTGTTCACCTGGAACCCTGCTCTCCATTACTTTTAGCAGAAGCATAATAACTTGTTCAAAATAAATGGACTGATGCCGTCACTAAAATAGTGAGGGAAACATTTTGGAGGAATGCATTAAGCAATTTCACACTTAAACCCCACAATTATATTGAAGGGTGGGAGGTTAAAATAACGAAGAGTATGGGGGCGATTCTCCGATATTGAGGCCAAGTGTTCGTGCCGACGTGAACGCCGTCGTGGTTCATGACAGTGCGAATAGGGCCCGGGCACGGCCTGTTCGCACGGCGCTGGAGTGGTTCACGCCACTCCAGCCACCCGCCGCGCCAACCCGCGCATGCGCAGCTGGGGCAGCTCAATCCTGCGCATGTGCATTTGGGCCGCGCCATCCTGCGCATGCGCAGTTGGGGCAGCTCAATCCTGCGCATGTGCAGTTGGGCCGCGCCATCCTGCGTATGCGTAGTTGGGGCAGCTCAATCCTGCGCATGTGAAGTTGGGGCAGCTCAATCCTGCGCATGCGTGGGGAACTTCTTACGTGCGCTGGCCCCGACCCAACATGGGATCTGTGTTCAGGGGCCGGCCGCGGCAGTAAGTAAGCCCGGGGGGGGGGGGAGCAGACCCCTTCGGAGCCCCCCCCCCCCCACAGGCCAACCCCCCCCCCCCCCAGCCTTTGCGACGAGTACCCACCGGCAGCGACCAGGTATGGACGGCGCTGGCAGGACTGTCATTTTTTTTTCACCGATCGCTGCTCGCCGTTTGTGGCGATTCTCCGAGCGACCCGCCAAGATTCTCGTGGCCCTAGTTTCGGGGGGGAGGAGAGAATCACGTGTGGGGGTCGAGGCGGCGTGGCGTGATTCACGCAGAACCCTGGGGATTCTCCCACCCGCTGTTTGGCGGGGGGGGGGGGGGGGGGGGGGGGGGGGGGGGGGAATACCGCTCTACATCTTAAAAGATTTTTTAAAAATGTTTGGAATTCGCTTTAAAGCTTGCTTAAGAAAAGTAGGATATTCGAATCACAGTGCAGTGGACTGGGTCAAAGAACACACAGAGTGAATGAAACATGATATAAAACATCTAGAGATATTCACTTCAGTAAGCACTGAGGTTTCATTCCAAGATTGAGACACTGTCTGCTCACTTATTGCTATAGGGAAAGGAAAATAACAGCATGACGGTTGCAATGAGCGGTAATCTGTTCTGCAGGCTTACTGCTACATGCTTTTGCCTTGCCTGGTGCACCTCATTAAAAATAACATTGCCTATTTGGTAAAAGTAAACTGATTCATCAATCGTACTTGTGAAATACTGCTGATCCATTTTTATCATTTATGATTCACTGCACATCACCATAAGACAAACTCTGAGAAATACTTACGTATTTCCCAAAGTAAATGATTTATCGTGCTAAGTTATTAAAAACAAAGCTTCATGGTTTTCAAACAAGGAGAAATAATTTAACTGCTAACATTAATAAAATTTGACATATGAATAGTTAGAAACAACTTTCTTGTGCATAATGTCAGTTTGTCATTGCACATGAGCGATTCTCGCTCTGCACTGTAATGTGCAATGCTTTCTGGGTCATTTTTCTATTATCTTAAATTCCATAGCTTTTCTACTTCACTGCACCAGGTCAGTTGTGTCAATTCATATTATTCTCCTATACCCATTCCATTTGCTTTATGTCAGGGAATAGAAGTGGTCATTTTGCATTTTGGAACTAGATTATTTGTGTTGAGCATTGTATTCAATTGCAGCACAACGAAGGAACATCAATATCTGAGGAAAGTACTCTGCTGAGCAAGAACTCTGATTTGCCACTAATCACAAGGTCAAATTCCTCCAATTTGTTAGCGATCTGTGACGACCAACTGTCATGAACTTTGCACTGTCAGCCAAAACTTAAAATCTGCCTCATCCCTATCTCAATCTTCAACGGCGTCGTACAATGAAACTGTTTGGAAGGTACGTTCCCACACATGAGTAGTCTGTCTATCACAATACACACGAGAATTACCATTGTAGAGAGTTAGTGAACTGTTATCAGAACCCAGGGGAGAGCATCCTAGTAATAAGCATTTTCATAGCAGGGACAATGAGAAGGCTGTGGAATTACAGGAATTTGAAAGGGGTGGGCTGGTGGTGCATCTATTGTCCCAGTAATGGTTACTCAATGGGCTGGAATACTGTGTACCAGCACCCGTGATCCCTTATCTCCAAGGTTCCAATCTCAACTATGGAAGCGCATGGATGAAGCATCGAATTACAGGAAGGTACAAAACGGAAAGCAAGAAGAATTGATGTCGCCACCTTGAGATTTTGCGATACAGAATAGGTTTAGAAAAGTCCAAGAAGAAAATGGGTCTGATTTCTTGGTCAGGAGGGCAATTACGGCTCCTGGTGATGATGGGGAGAAAGGAAGAGAAAAACATTTTGTGTGGAAGGGCACCAATAAATACTGCGCACGAACATATGAATTAGGAGCAGGAGTCGGCCGTTTGGCCCCCCAAGCCTGCTCCGCCATTTAAGAAGATCATGGTTGATCTGATGGTAACCTCAAATCTGCATCCCGCCTATCCTTGATAACCTATCACCCCTTGCTTACCAAGAATCTGTTCACCTCTGCCTTAAAAACATTCAAAGACTCCGCTTCCACCAATTTTTCAGGAAGAGTTCCAAAGACACTTGGCCCTCTGACAGAAATCATTTTGCCTCATGTCAGCTTTAGATGGACAACCCATTATTTTTAAACAGTGACCCTGTTCTAGATTCTCCCAAAAGAGAAAACATCCTCTCCACATCCACCCTGTCAAGGCCCCTCAGGATCTTAAAAGTTTCAATTAAGTCACTTCTTACTCTTTTAAATTCTACCAGATGTAAGCCGAACCCGTCCAACCTTCTGTCATAAGACAATCTTCCCATTCCAGGTATTAGTCCGGTAAAACTTCTCTGAACAGTTTCCAACACATTTACAACTTTCCTTAAATAATATGGCCAATACTGTACACAGATGTCCAGATGTAGTCTCATTAATGCCCTGTACAACTGAATCATAACCTCTTCAATTCCTCTCACAATAAATTGTAGCATCCTATTAGCTTTCCTAATTCCGTGCTGCATCTGCACACTGGCCTTTTGTGATCCATGCACTAAGACACCCAGATCCCTCTGCACCTCAGAGCTCTGCAATCTCTCACATTTAGATAATGTCCATCTCTTTTATTCTTCCTGTCAAAATAGATCATTTGAAATTTTTTCTACATTGTACGCCATTTGCCAGATCTTTTTTCACCCACCGAACCTTTCTATATCTTTTTGTAGCCTCCTCATGTCCTTTTCACAAGTTACTTTCCGACCTGCATTTGTGTAATTTGGCAACCATCCCATGCATCTCTTCATCCATACGTAGATTGTAAACAGTTGAGATTCCAGCACTGATCCCTGTGACACACCACTCAGCACATCTTGCCAACCAAAAAAACACCATTTATGTATACTCTCTGCTTCCTGTTAGCATGCCATCTTCTATCGAAGCCAATATATTACCCCATTCACCATGAGTTTTTATTTTCCACAACAACTTTTGATGTAACTCTTTATCAAAAGCCCTCTGGAAATCTAAGTACAGCACATCTACTGGTTCCCCTCTATCCATTTACAAAATCATGTTTTTTTTTAAATTCGTTCATGGGATGTGGGCATCACTAGCTGGGCCATTACTTATTGCTCATCCCTGAGGGCAATTACGAGTCAACGACATTGCTGTGGATCTGGAGTCACATGGAAGCCAGACCACGTAAGAGCAACAGATTTATTTCCCTAAAGGGCATTAGTAAACCAGCAGGATTTTAATGGCATTCAACAAATGTTTCATGGTCATCGTTAGACTTTTAATTCCTGGTGGGATTCGAACCTGGAGCCCCAGAGCATTACCCTTTGCTTCTGGGTTACTAATCCAGCAACAATGAAAAATGAAATGAAAATGAAAATCGCTTATTGTCACGAGTAGGCTTCAATGAAGTTACTGTGAAAAGCCCCTCTACCTCTACTTCACTCCATCCCTTGATTACTCTGCTTATCTTAAACTTATCCAAGTGCCCTTCTATAATTTATTTAATAAATATAGTAAATATTGCAGCAGTGAATGGAAGATAAGAATTAAATTTAGTTAATTGAACAGGTCACAGGTTAGTAGGCATCAGAAATACACCTTCTCTTCCATAACTGGCAATCCGAAGATGAATATGAAATGCCCATTTGATCCCCCACCTCCATATCATTCCTGATTTCGGTAGTAATACCAAATATTACTGTAACCAAATCTATTAAACCCATCAGGGTCTCATCAATACAGTCAACAAAAGGCCTTTCAGACTTGAGAATCAACCATCTGAAAAGGTCATTATTTTGTTCCAGTATTTGTTCAGCCTAATTCTGAATTTGATTTTCAAACTGCAAAAGCCCTTGTTTGCATTCTTTAATTTTATCAAAAGACAAACTTTCACAGCTTGCCTGAAATGTATAAATTCAGATTATGCATGTTTTCAGTCTGTGTGATCTATGAAATCCTTTTCAACCTCAAAATGCCACCACAGTGAACTGCGATAAATCTAAATCTCTTGAGACAAGGTCACTGAGAGCTGCAGGACACAGATAAGAACCCAAACATCTGCAGGGAATGGATAACTCTAACTTTTGTCACCAAGCTGTGCAACCTGGAAGCTAAGGTTTAACATCTCGGGAAGATAATTATTTTGTTGCAGATTCAGGATCAAAATCAAATTGCACTTTCAAAGGGGAAGGGGAAAGAGAAGCAATTTTGTGAACAATTATTGAATAAGTAAAGACCGAGGAACTAATTTACAAATAACATAGATAAGAAAGAACACTACAGATTTAAAAGGCCAAAATAAACATTGGGCTGGATTCTCCGTAGCCCGATGCCAAAATCGTGATCGGCGATCGGGCGGAATAGATTATGACGCTGGAATCGGGGCCGGAGTCAGTTTGATGCTGGTCCGCCCCCTCCAAACTGACATCATCGTGACACGCGCCATTTCATCGCGATTGGTGCATCATCGGTCAATCCGCCCGTGATGCTCCGCCCCCGATGGGCCGAGTTCCCGACGGAGGGGGTGCAAGGGTAAGGTACCACCTCTCTTCTGGCATCAGTTCCGCATGCCAGCCCTCAAACTCCAAACCCCATCCCGCCACCGACAAACCCCCCCCCCCCCCCCCCCCTCCCCAAATCCGATCTTTGTGCTTGTCCCTCAGCACCCCATGGCACCAACAGGAAAACCCCTTCATGCCCAGTTGTGGTGCTCAGAGATGCAACCTGGCACAGGCCCTTCTTATCCATCAAGCACACAAAGCCCTCCCTTTGTCCCTGCAGGAGAAGGTTGCCCGTATTCAGCGGAAAAAGGCCAAGACAGGAAGACGATGATTGCAGGGTTGACCGAGGAGAGAGCAGTCACCGACAGCGAGGTTGGCCTGCCCCGCAGAAGTGACAATCCATTGCCCCTTCACCCAGGTGACCTGTCTCAAGTGAGTTGTTCATGCCAGACAGAATGGTCTTCCCTCTCACTGACCATGTGTCCATTCTCTCGCAGGATTTCCATCTGCTGGTCCGTCCCCCGGCACCCAAGAAATCACCTGCAGGAGAGCTCCAAGGAGACCACTACCGAGGTGTCACAGCTATCATCCCCACCTTCCACCAATGCAGAGACACGCACCTCAGTGGGTGACATTAGTGGACAGACTTCTGGGGCTGATGCACATCAGGTGGAAGCAGGAACATGCAAGGGAGACAGCAGTCGGAGGTCTGCTGGATCCCAGGACTCCGCAGAGTCGCAGTCAGATGCTGAGCCTCTGGACAAGGTTATTCCAGAGCTGATGCAGATGCGAGGACACAGCTGTGAGATTCAGGGTGGGATGTCAGCGACATTCCAGCGAGTGCATAGTTGATCGGATAATCCCAAAGGCTATGGACACAGGGGATGATACAGATAATGCATGGCACCAACAATGCTAGGGTGGCGACCGCAGTGGAAAGTCTGCAGAACAATGTCCGCGTCTTGAGTGGTGTGTACTGACCCGGTGACAGTGCCGGCACAGGGCTATCCCCCTGGGAGGGCGGAACACAGTGGTCAGGAGTTGAACATTAAGGAAGGGGAGCCCCTTCCTGTTAATGATGGGCAGCACAGTAGCACAATGGTTAGCACTGTTGCTTCACAGCTCAAGGGTCCCAGGTTCGATTCCCGGCTTAGGTCACTGTCCGTGTGGAGTCTGCACGTTCTCCGTGTGTGTGCATGGATTTCCTCCGGGTGCTCCGGTTTCCTCCCACAGTCCAAAGATGTACAGGTTAGGTGGATTGGCCATGCCAAATTGCCCATTAATGTTCAAAAGGTTTGGCGGGATTACTGGGAGAGGGTGGAGGCATGGGCTTAAGTGGGCTGCTCTTTGCAAGGGCCATTGCAGACTCAATGGGCCGAATGCTGATGCCCCGGTGCGCGCAAAGTGACATGTGTACCATCAATATCCCCTGAACCTGGGGCATTCCAGCGGTGATGGAGAATCCTGCAGTCCGGGCACCCTGCTGGGTTTAGTCCAGGTCAAAGTTAATATAGTCTGATGCCCGGGCATGAATGTACAAGTGGGCTGTAGATTGGAAAGTACCACACAAATCCCCAGTCAAGCCCTGAAATGAGCTGGTTGCATAAAGGTCCAGGGCTGCAGCGACCTTCAGGGCCACCGGGAGCAGGTGTCCTCTGCCTCCATAAGGTGGCAAGTGTGCGAGGACATGGCACAAATGCCGCACTGTCTTTATGTTGAGACGGAGTCTCTTGTGGCACTTGCTGTCCATCATCTCCTTGAAAGACCAATCATAGAATCAACAGTGCAGTAGGAGGCCATTCGGCCCATCGAGTCTGCAATGGCCCTTACAAAGAGTACCCTGGGCTGGCAGCAGCACGGCGAAGGTAGCCTCTGCGGGATTGGCACAATCAGCCATATTGTTATATCTGTAAGCAATTGGCAGAGAGATCGACAATCATTTAAGGCTTCCACCCCGGAACCCTCAAACCCCCCCCCCCCAAGTCTCCACCCCGGAACCCTCAAACCCCCCCCCCCCAAGTCTCCACCCCGGGACCCTCAAACCCCCCCTCCCCATGCCTCAACCCCGGGACCCACAAAACACCCCCCTCCCAAGCATCCACCCTGGGTCCCTCAAAACCCCCCCACAAGTCTCCACCCCGGCACTCTCTAAACCCCCCCCACAAGTCTCCACCCCGGTACCCTCAAACCTCCCCCCCAAGCCTCCAACCTGGGACCTTCAAAACCCCCCCACAAGTCTCCACCCCGGTATCCTCAAACCTCCCTCCCCCACAAGTCTCCACCCCGGGACCCTCAAATCCCCCCCAAGCCTCCACCCCGGGACCCTCAAACCCCCCCCCCCCAAGCCTCCACCCCAGGACCCTCAAACCCCCCCCCCCAAGCCTCCACCCCAGGACCCTCAAACCCCCCCCCCAAATCTCCCCCACACTTATGTGTCCTATCTTCTCTCAGAGTGCCATCCAGTTGTGCTGGCAAACCTCACACTGCACACCCACCCCCGACAAAACAGCAGCAGCCCCTAGACTGCAAACCCCTGCTGGGAACATTCGGAAGACCGTGCTCAGGTGCCCTCTCCTGATCCACACACTTATCCTTCGGTTGCGAGGATATCCCCTCTGCTTAAGCCCAGCTCTCGAGTGTTTGATTTTTGGATGCTGCGTCTATGGTGCAGGCATTCTAGAGTTCAGACACAGTGTTCAGACTTAAAGGTTTGATTGAAATGCGATGCAATAATCATCGTCTGAGACATGTCACGTGTACCCATGAGAAGCCACTCGAGAGCTGTGCAGTGCTCTCACAACTAACAAGGCAATTTCCTTATTAGCAATAGTTTTCAGTTGTGAAGCTAGTGGCTGCTCACAGTCAAAGGGAGTTAGAAGTGACCTGGAAGTTGTTGGTAGGACAGACAGGCAGCAGCTATAGTTTCCCCTGTTATGGGTCTCCTCAATATTTAAAGATGGCTTGAAGGCAACATGGACGAAAATGTCCCTCAACGCCAACCCCCCCCCCCCCCCCAAATACCCATGAGCTGCATGTCAGAGCGTTGAAATGGCTATTCACCTCCCCAGTTCCCCACAGCAGCAATTGTGGCAGCTTCACATTTTTAAAAAAGGAGCACTAAATGACGCCCGCATGATTTCTCGCTGGGGAGCTGGTTAATTCCCGTGACGCCCTTACATTCAACTTCAATCTTGCTAATGAGTTGGAAATTAATGCATATTAGGGTTAATGATATGCTTGCCATATTTGGGTTGAGATCATGAACTCGCCATTGGGAGCGGGCCGGTTAGATAGCAAACTGATTCACACCTGGCACAAATCTCGAATGTGGCCTTTCCTGCTATTTAACCGGCGTGCCCAGATCCTCACCGGGGGCAACGCAGTGGTTAAATCACGCCCTTTGTCTTACTGATCCATTTTTTTCTTGACATTGGCTTGAGCGTATAAATGTAAATTAAAAAAAGAGCTCAATCAACAAGGCCAGTTCAGTTTAGCTACTTTATTAAAGGGTGCAGCAAGCAGTCCATTTGTATTAAAACGTGTGATGCAACTTCTAAAGACATTATCCTTTCACGCTGGAGCTCCCATCTGTTTCTAACTGATAACATTTTTAGTAAAATCGCTTAAGCTACATTTTCCCTTTGACCATTACTCTATGGAATGGGATTTACTTGATAGCATTTTTTATATAAGTCTGCAAAGAGGTTTACTCCGAAACAGGTACGTTATTATTGTCTATAAGAATCATATATACATATCATCTTACAAAACCTCTTTAAAAATAGATTTTCAGTCTCCAATTCATAATCTGAATTTTCAATATAATTATTACATCACATATCATTTCCAAAGTTACAACTGATGAACCCTGGGAGCTGGAAGGCAACATTTACTTATTTGAACACACTACCTCACTATAAAGCTTTTCGAATTCACTGGAAATTTGAAAACCAGTTTCTGCATTTGTGTGTGATCTGGAGCTGCTGCTGTGGAGCCTGGGGTGGGTTGCAAGGAGAATACCCTTCGATTCTGCTACATAGAGAGAGTAAATTCAATTTTTTTATTTAGAGACGTTGATGGACAGAGTCACAGGACTGCCGATTAACTTTTGACAAAAGGATAAAACCTTTATCAAATGAGCACAGTAAAAAGTCTTACAACACTAGGTTAAAGTCCAACAGGTTTGTTTCAAACACAAACACTAAAACAATCCCTGGCCAGCCTGACAATTGACCCCCTATCTAACACGACTGTGCTGCAAATTTAATGCCACTGCCATAAAAAACTAAGTAAGAAGTCTTACAACACCAGGTTAAAGTCCAACAGGTTTGTTTCAAACACGAGCTTTCGGAGCTGTGCTCCGAAAGCTCGTGTTTGAAACAAACCTGTTGGACTTTAACCTGGTGTTGTAAGACTTCTTACTGTGCTCACCCCAGTCCAACGCCGGCATCTCCACATCACCTTTATCAAATGAGAAAAGATTAACTATAATACACTGCTCCTTCACCCTAGCTATCTTTCCACATATATGCACAATTTTGTAAGGATAAATATATCTTATACTCTAATGTTCTCAGTAAGTAGACAGTCCATGTAACCCAATAGGGCAACTGTGGTCAGACACACTACACTCTTAAACCAACTGGCAGATGTCACCCAAAACAACTTGTGTGGATTTCTCATCAACTCCCTCCCCCTGCTGCTTGTCACACTGTGAGGCAACTGCTCTCACTGAAACTCTGACTTCCACATGAGCATTTCCAAACATTAATCTCAAAGAACACACTTGAAATCTTCACCCAAACACAGCTTTCAGATGGACGCCTTCAACAAGGATCCTCTACCAGGATTTCAATCTCGCTTTTCGGCATTCCTCTGCTTTGGAACGCCAAGTGCATTCAAGCTTTGATATAGAGGGCATGACTCAGCAAACCCATCACACCCGACTTGGTGTCAGGATGAGGCCGTTGAATCTTGCGAGAGGC